>NC_140458.1:18928680-19263680 GCF_963576455.1 Neolamprologus multifasciatus | reverse complement strand
GACCTGGTGCAAAGCGAACCACTTCTATGCCTGGTGGTTCCATTAAAAGTGCTGAAAGCGAACCAGTTTATGTGAAACTTGAAACACGTACTGTATAACATGCAACATTGACCAAATAGGTCGATGTCAAAACAGTGCTTTCACAAAAATATATTAAACACAAAAATGAATTAAAATATGGCATTCACTGGAACAGTGGTTCTGAAACTTTTTTTGCTAGGCCCCTCTTTGTTTTACAAGAAAATCTTCGCGCCCCCCCACCACCTAAATTCCCTAGTTTATTTCACACCTCAAACATTTAGTAAACCAATTAAACAAATAAAAGTAAGCTGCAATAAATTATAGGTAGCAATAAACTACTGTTTTACGTTACATCCACACGGGTATTTTTGAAAACGCAGCTTTTTCTATGCGTTTGGACCTTTCGTCCACACGTAAACGCCGTTTCAAATTGCCGAAAAAGGAGAACTCCTGTCAGATTTGGAGATTTTCAAAAACTCAGTTTTTGTGTTTACCTGTGGACGAGGAGTTCGTCAAGCAACGTCCAAAGGTATGTGCTTTTTTTTACGTCACGCTGTGCGACATGTTTACATGAGATGAATTTCTACAAATGGCGGATGGATAATCTTCCTATCTGCAGTTTTTACACAGAGACAGAGGCGTCACAATGGAATTATTTTACGTGTAGTTGTTTTTTTTCTGTGTGATAATATTCAACATTGCTATTGATACATTTTTCAAAAAATGCAGCTGTGCAAAATGGTTTTAGAAACATAAACTAGTGTTTTTCCGCGATTTGGACAGGGGGAACAAAGAAGTAAACACAAAACGACAGTTTTTTGTTTTTTTAAATTACCCAGACTGCCCTGTAATTAGGAAACTTCTCGATCATTAAAATTGTCTATTACTTCGTAGTATGAATGTCTGTGGCAGTGTTTTTATTAGCAGCACAGACAGCTGCCAAAGCTATGCAAATAAAGTCCAAAATCTATGCCCTCCACATTTTCCAAAGACATCTAAGTAGGTTGGCATCTTTCCTGGATCAAGTCTGACCTCCGGGCCTTATGTTGGACACCCCTGATTTAAATTGACTGGAGCTGAAACTGCTCATTTCTTACACAGTTGTACAACAAATAGTCAACAATGTCCACGTATGTCACATGCAATGCTTCAAGTACCTTAAATATGCATTATTCCTCATTGCCAGCAAGGGGTGATTTCTTTGGGCATACATGGAGGTATGTGAATTCATACATTTTTTAAAAAAAAAAAAACACTGCCATTTGTACTACAAGTGGGGGGAATTTTTTAAGTATACAGCTCACATGCAGACTGATAAGGATTGACACAGATGATCATTAAGCTACAGATCTTACAGTCTGACTTGTGAGTGAATGAGTTTCCCCACTGTTGATGGTTTTGGTTTTCTGCAGTGTTATACAACACTTTCAAATCAGAGTCCAACAGCCTGTAGCTAACCATCACAAGAAGAAAAACAAATAAACTTTAGACAGTCAGAGAAGCTATGTACTTATTTGGTTTCCATGCTAAGCTCACCTAATAGACTCCACTTTTACATGCATCACAATTTAATGCCTGGCTGATCAATCATTCCAGTCTGCATACGCACACTGAAAAAAAAAGAAGAAAGATCTCAGTGGATCAAAGGTAGTTTTCAAATAAACTATATTACAATGTACACAATATTAGTGATAGAAATTAAAGCAATTCACTTAAATCCACCTGCTGTCTACAGACCACACTTTTACTGTGTAGAGATCTGACTCATTACACCCATTTTCACTTGAAAATAAAAGTTTTCCACTAGTTTTCACATGGACAGCTTTTCATGTGAAGCAAGCTCAAGGATAGAGCAACTTATGAAACCTGAACATTTGAATTGAACTAATGAGTTAAGCTCAAAGTAAGGTTTCCTGTTCCAAAGTAACTACACAACTACTGAAAATGGTGTTTGACAGTCACAGGGCTGGCAATCCCAGCAGTGTAAATATACCCTGACGTGTAGGAGTTAAAAGATCACCAGGGACTGGCTTGGTACAGTTTAAGTGGACTGACCGAGACCTATAAAAACGCCACTAATTTTAGGTGTAGGATGTGGCTGTGTAATCTGAAGTAAATGGGCTAAAACATGGGCAAGATAACCCCTGTGGGCCCTCATGCTTTGTGCTTCCATCAAATGAGGTCTTGGTCATTTGTTTTGACAACCTTTACCAGACTTGACCCAAATGTTCAGTTTATCGGCAGAGAGCTTGCTGTTTAGAGAGAGAAAAAGAGACACATTAATATCAATAGTACTAAACAAGACTCAAAAACAAAACAAAACAAGCAGATGCTTTTAAGTCAAAAGTACTGTAAATAAGATTTATTTGTCCAACATTTCTCAAAGGCCATTTACCTAAAACAGTATGTGTTCAGAGTTATGTACACATTTACACATTTTTTTCACTTACAGCAGATTTTTCTGAGTATGTTAAATATACATTCCAACAATATATACAAGTTATAATTCTTAGACTGTTAAACTTGTGTTTGCCTAAACGAGAAGCTATTGTCAGCCCTTAAAAATGCTGCGGGAGCTATGCTGACAGGATCAGCAGCTACAGATGTTGTGGAGTAGTGATGAAATAGGATCACAAATACCATTTGATACCGATACTACCTTTAAAAAAATACCAGGCCACGATGGCAGCCGCTTGTCCAGCCTCTTCCCCTTCCACCAGCAGAATCCACTTTAGCATAAAGAAAAATAGGTGGCGCTAAATGAAAGTATTCTTTTGTACAGGGATGCGGGTTCACAAAGAGATTAGTTCTACAAAAACTGAACATACAAAAAATTGTCTTCCGACAGATTATTGCTTTTCCAATTTGAGACTATATAAGATCACTCTTTGTGGACCCGCACCTTTATCTTAACATCTTAAGATTAAAGATAACAGACAATTAAGAGTAAAACCTAATTAACTTTAATCAAGTTATTTCCTATAACAACAATCCATATGGAAAAGACGTGCTCAAAAACTAGCAGGAAAATAAAGTTATAGAAACAAAAACACTGGCGTTGCGGCTGAATGCTATACCCTGTGAAATAAAACAAAACAGAAAATGTCTGTTCTTGTCTGATCCTTACCATGGAGTCAAGAAGACAAAGGCGTTCTGAAAGCCACTCATCCCGCATGGTGGATCAACCAATTACCTAGAAGAAACTGTCAACAAGGTTTAGCAGTAACATGAACTCATTCCATCATCACACCAAAACACATGCACAGTTCTTAGGCAATTAATCAATTCAAAGCGTTCATCCAGCCTCAAGTTCAGCACACTGAGCCCCATCAAGCTCAGTCTCAATATCTGAAAACAGAGAGAAGTACTTGACCCTACATTTTGAGCACCGTGCTTGCACTCTCTGCACACTTGGTGCAGAACTCCACTGAGACATGATTCTTGTCCACATGAAGACACACGCCACCAGATGTTTCTTTTTCCTCCACTCTGGCCCGTTTCCTGGGCAGGGCGTAGTCGTGCTCGTTTGAGTTGGGCCCCTGGAAAAGTGAGGAAGATAATTTCATCCCATTCACACCGCTCAGCCTGGACAAGAGCTGGGCTAACATGCTCTCATTTGCCAGCACAGCCCTCAAGTACCTGGTTTCATCTTCCAAGTCTTCCACTCTCTTGGTCAGCTGAGAATTTTCTATTTTGAGCGTGCTATTTTCCGTTGAAAGCATGCCGATCTTCTGCTCCAAGCTATTGACATATTCCTTCTTCTTGAGACGATTTAATCTGGCAGCGATTGCATTTTTGTTAGTCACGTGACTTGACTGTTTTTGCCTGCTGTTCTGGGAGTCAGAAGAATATCTCTCAGGAGATGAGGCAGTTGAAGCTTCAAGCCCGGAGTCTCCATCTTTGGTGTTGTACACACAGAGATCAGCCAAATCAATATTGAAGAGCGAGGATGAAGCATCTCTGTCTAGTGTCCATTTTAAGTCTTCAAACAGGTCATCAAGCTCTACTCCAGCAGCATCCACATCTTTAACTCGGAATCCGTCACATGGAATCAGAAGATCTTTCATACTTTCCACATCTACCGCCTCAACCTCTGGAGACTGCACTTCTGTGTTTGTGACAGTGCGACTTCTTCTTCTAGTGATCATTGTGGTTTGTCAGCTGGACTGCAAGGAACCTGTCCACAAAGACCTGAACATGTAAAGACAGAAACATACAATTATGTTGGCGTAGATTTGATTACCAAACAAAGGTAATACAGTAAACACAGGCCAATGAACAATAACTAATTTACAATTGTACAGAATAACCTAAACATTTATAAAATTGTCGGCATAGTGTTTATTTTCTACTAAACTAATATGAAAGACGTATAGAGTATTTTCCCGTTTGGGCTTGAAAAATAATTCACTCCTCTTAAATCACTTATGAACCACTTCGTGATAGGTACTGGCGTTCTCCTTACAGGCGCGCTGAGATATCTATTGCTTAAACGTACTATGAACGTATAATGGCCTCTTGCTAAGCTAAGGCTTAGCTTTACCTGGCCTCTTGCTAAGCTATGGCCAAGCTTTACCTAGCCTCTTGCTAAGCTAAGGCCTAGCTTTACCTAGCCTCTTGCTAAGCTAAGGCTCAGCATTAGCTTCACCTACAATAGGTACTTTTTACAGTAGGTGCTTGACAACACACCACAGAAAGTCGTTTGTTCAATATAAAGATACATTTTCGCATTACCGCAACATTCGCAGATTAAGATACCAAATAACATCATCACAAATATTAAGGGCTGTCAGCAAGCTCACTATAGTTCTATAGTGAGCTTGCTGACAGAGCCCTGGTTGTCCTAAAACCACGTTCGCCTTACCGCCAAGCAAATATTCGTAAAATACGGTTAGCTTTGATTTAATCATTAATGTTCTGATACATTGAAAGAGAGAGTAAAATATATCCAAGACATACAGTCTAATTAATTTGAAAGTTGAAGCATAAAACGTCCTCTTTTATCGTCCGCTCACATGCTTCTTAGCTGCGGCTAGCCTTGCTAAAACACTAAGGCGCTAACTCATAATGACGCAGCACACTAGTTCTTCAACCGTGTACTTACCTCCCTTTTAGGGAAAACGGCAGTAAATGCTTTCGGTATATCCGTTGATTAAATTACCAAGATTACAGATTGCTTATCTGTTTCTTTTTTCTGAAGAATCCGAAGTTTTAAACAGAAAACAACACGGAGCAGTCCAAAGAGTGTAACCGAATACCTTCACAGTGAGTTCAGACGACACTTCCGGAAAATTCTTCTTCTTCTTCACAAGGTTAGCAAACATCAAAATGGTGCATTACCGCCACCAATTGGTGTGGAGTGTCCGAAAAATTCATTCAAAATAAGAGCCTTACAACGAACCATTTAAGATGTGCATTTCACAATGACAAGTCTCAATACTCTAAATTTAAGCAGCGTTTTGTTGCAGTCTCAATACGACGGAAAATCGTACTAGTAGTTCATAGCCTTGTTACTGTAATTACCTTCTTTTTGGTCTCTGCTGCCCATATTATCACTAAGATTCCCTCTATTCACCACATCACCCCTGTCCTGAAGCAGCTTCACTGGCTTTTGATGATGATGATGGTGATGTACACTAACCTCATTTAGTCGTGGTCATGTGACCTGGGTGTTTAGAACCTGCTTCGAAACATCTGAGCTTCAGAAGCCCGACACAGTTTCAAAACATCTGAGCTTCCCATCTTTCCCACCTCTAAGTATTAATGACATGTTAGGATAAACATATTATCTTAATGTATCATTTTGAGACTAAAATAAAATTTTAGACATTAAATTCAAAATAGTATTTTGATGATAAAGAGGATAAGATGATTTGAGAAAAGCCAAAGTACAGCTTTCTGAATAAAGTCAAAATGTGGAGACTGAAGTCAAACAGCTGTCACAGCTGATACATCCTTTTCAAAATGCCTTGTGTTAGTGAAACTGTACTTCAGAATCAGTTTTAGAAATCCAAAAGTTATTTCACGTTTAGCACATAAACACAGTGTGGTAACAAGTATATGACAATGGTGCAGTAAGCTACATCTAACTAAAAGGAAAAAGCACAAAAACCTGTGCTAGTGACATGGATTTGTGTGAAATGAAATAGCTTGCAAATGCAACTATACTGATCATTACAATCTCACAAAGAAAACAGAATGTATGTTGTATTACTAGAGACTGGAGGGGGTATTATCTGTGGCAG
This sequence comes from Neolamprologus multifasciatus, assembly GCF_963576455.1. NCBI lineage: Eukaryota > Metazoa > Chordata > Actinopteri > Cichliformes > Cichlidae > Neolamprologus > Neolamprologus multifasciatus. Next base: position 19,257,414 of record NC_140458.1, on the reverse strand, counting down.
TTGTTTGACTTGAAACAACAGCTTTAATGTCCAGATTTTGACTTTAGTCTTAAAATTTACAGTCTGTTCAACGACCTTCTGTCTCTCACTGACTCAAGTAACTTCAGATTTTAAACAATTGGTTTGGTAAGCTCAGAGACCCCTGACCCACATACACAGGTGAATCCAATAATGAGAAAGAGTATTTAAGGGGGTCAATTGTAAGTTTCCCTCCTCTTTTCATTTTCTCTGAAGAGTTGCAACATGGGGGTCTCAAAACAACTCTCAAATGACCTGAAGACAAAGATTGTTCACCATCATGGTTTAGGGGAAGGATACAGAAAGCTGTCTCAGAGATTTAAGCTGTCTGTTTCCACAGTTAGGAACATATTGAGAAAATGGAAGACCACAGGCACAGTTTAAGTTAAGGCTCAAAAGGGCAGACCAAGAAAAATCTCGGATAGACAGAAGCGACAAATGGTGAGAACAGTCAGAGTCAACCCACAGACCAGCACCAAAGACCTACAACATCATCTTGCAGCAGATGGAGTCACTGTGCCTCATTCAACCATTCGGCGCACAAGGAGATGCTGTATGCGAGAGTGATGCAGAGGAAGCCTTTTCTCCGCCCACAGCACAAACAGAGCCACTTGAGATATGCTAAAGCACATTTGGACAAGCCAGCTTCATTCTGGAATAAGGTGCTGTGGACTGATGAAACTAAAATCGTGTTATTTGGGCATAACAAGGGGCGTTATGCATGGAGGAAAAAGAACACAGCATTACAAGAAAAACACCTGCTACCTACAGTGAAATATGGTGGTGGTTCCACCATGATGTGGGGCTGTGTGGCCAGTGCAGGGACTATGAGTCTTGTCAAAGTTGAGGGACACATGGATTCCACTCAGTATCAGCAGATTCTGGAGACCAATGTCCAGGAATCAGTGACAAAGCTGAAGCAGTGCCGGGGCTGGATCTTTCAACAATACAACAACCCGAAACACTGCTCAAAATCCACTAAGGCATTCATGCAGAGGAACAAGTACAACGTTCTGGAGTGGCCCTCTCAGTCCCCAGACCTGAATATTATTGAAAATCTGTGGTGTGAGTTAAAGAGAGCTCGGAAGCCATCAAACCTGAATGAACATATTTTGTAAAGAGGAATGGTCCAAAATACCTTCAACCACAATTCAGACTCATTGGAACCTACAGGAAGCGTTTAGAGGCTGTAATTTCTGCAAAAGGCGGCTCTACTAAACATTGATTTCATTTCTTTTTTTGTGGTGCCCAAATTTATGCCCCTGTCTGATTTTGTTTAAACAATTATTGCACACTTTCTGTAAATTCAATAAACTTAATTTCACTTCTCAAATATCACTGTGTGTCTCCTATATCAGCGGTCCCAAACCCCCGGGCCTCGGACCAGTACCGGTCCGTGAGTCGTTTGGTACCGGGCCGCGAGAGTTGAGGCTCAGGTGTAAAATGTATGGTTTTTTAGGGTTTTTATCAGTTTTCAGCATTATTTTGTTATCGTTTTTATTGTTAACTCGGTTTTCCTGGGTCTTTTCACATGTGTTATGAATAACTCTTCTTTTTTTTCAGTACCGGTAATAGTTTTATTTTGTTGTATTTTTCCGCGACACCTTAAAGGCCGGTCCGTGAAAATATTGTCGGGCATAAACCGGTCCGTGGCGCAAAAAAGGTTGGGGACCGCTGTCCTATATGGTATATTTAACTGACATTTTTTATTGTAACAATCAACGATTTGTACAGGAAAATAATAACTATTAACAAGGTTGCCCAAACCTTTGCATCCCACTGTATACATGTGACACATTATACTGCAAAAAGTTCCTTATTACTACTGAAATTGTTTTAAAGGAATAGTAAAACTGATTTTTTAGCTTATTAATTGTGACTGAAATACTGTTTCTACTTCAAACTTGCTTGATATCATTCAGGAGGGTTATATGTGACACATTATACTGCAAACAGTCTTTCAATTAGCAGTTTGTAAGTAAAGAGTTACAGAGTAATGGATCCCACTCTTTTTTCTACAACAACAACAACAAAATTTTCATTGAAAGGCCAAGAGCTTTGAGGTTCAAGGTGAATTTTTCAAATGTTTTACGATGAGTACTTGTTAGCCCAGACAGGAAGATTATGAATGCCAGCAATCCTCAAGCACGGATTATTGAGCATCCGTGCTCAAGGTTTTTCAACAACTCAGTTTTTATAAACGACGGTGTTCATTTAACAAAAGTCTTCAGTCATGTCACAGAAAACTTGAGGCATTTCTTTCACAGTCCAGAAAACCATATGTTATTCATTTTAGGCAATGTGAGCAACATATAGCTAAATTGTGCTCTCATTTTTCTTTTCTTTTGCCTCTCACCCCCCAACCAGTCATGACAGATGGCTGCCCTTGAATCTGGTTCTGTCAAAGGTTTCTTCCTGTTAAAAGGACGTTTTTCCTTTCCACCGTTGCTTAGTGCTTGCTCTCATAGGGGATCATTTAATTGTTGGGGTTCATAGTGTAGAATTTACTTGCACTGAATGTAATCGGCATGAACTAAAAAAACATGAAAAAATTCAGGTGAGGGGTTCACATAGTAGAGAGCACTACAAAAACTACAAATAAAAAAATGTCATTAGCGGCAAATCAAAATAAAGAAAACAATTTAAAAAAACCCAACTTACTACTGTGTTTATTTACTTAAATGAACACTTGTATTTTTTTTTGTCATAGAAGAATATGAATATTAATACCAAGGTGTTCCCTGGCCAGCCGAGAGATATGATCTCTCCAGCATGTCCTAGGTCTGCCCTTGGGCCTTCTCCCGGTGGGACATCCCCAGAGTACCTCACCCAGGAGGCATCCTTGTCAGATGCCTGAACCACCTCAACTGGCTCCTTTCGATGTGGAGGAGCAGCGGTTCTACTCTGAGACCCTCCCAGATGGCTGAACTTCTCACCCTATCTCTAAGGGAGAGGCCATCCTTCAGAGGAATCTCATTTCTGCCGCTTGTATTTGAGATCTCGTTCTTTCAGTCACTACCCACAGCTAGTGGTAGATCACCCAGCAAATTGAGAGCTTTGCTTTTACACACAGCTCTCTCTTCACCAGAGAAGAGAGAGCTGTACAGTGTCCGCATCACTGCAGCCGCAGCACCACCCCGTCTGTTGATCTTCCACTCCTTTCTCCCGTCACTTGTGAACAAGACCTCGAAATACTTAAACTTTCCGACTTGGGACAGGAGCTTGTCCCTGAACCTTTTCCGGCTGAGGACCATGGCCTCAGATTTGGAGGTGCTGATTCCCATTCCCATACATTTGAGAGCCATTCCTTAAGTTCAGAGACTTCAGTTCCTTAAGTTCAGAGACTTAAGGAACGGTGCTATCTAGCTTTACTAGATAGCACCGGCAAGCTTAACAGAAACATAAGACAGACTTAACAGGAGCACACTGACTGGAAGAACTAACACTGACTGACAGACCCAACGCACACAACATAAAAGGATGCGACAACGACATAATGATGAACAGAGGGAAACCACGGATTTAAATACAGTGGTCCCTCGTTTATCACTGGAGTTATGTTCTAAAAATAACCAGTGATAAGTGAAATCCGCGAAGTAGCCAACTTTAATTTTTACAATTATTATAGATGTTTTAAGGCTGTAAAACCCTTCACTACATACTTTATACACTTTTCTCAGACAGGCATGAACGTTTTCACACTTTTTCCTCTTGTTTAAACACTCTAAAAGTTCAAACTTTGAGTGCAGTAAATAAGTGCAGTATTATAGAATGATACCAATGCAACGTTTCATCGACATTGTTGTGTTTGTTGGGGAGAAAACAACAGAGGAAGCAAAAGTCAACATAACACATGCAGGATAAGACATTATCAAAGTAAAACACTGGAAACTAACAGTGAGACTCAGACATACAGACTTGACAAAGTGAGAATAAACAGACATGACTGGGGAAATAGACAAGGAAGACACAGAAAACAGACTTTAAACTATAAGACTTCAAACATAAATTCTCACAAAAAAAAAAACAAGAATATAAAACTAAGAATATTCATAACTAAAAATGAGAGATCTCAACTCAAAACACTGAGTCGAAGACCCAAGACCATAACAACGATGGTTTAGTCCTGTCACAGTTTAGAAGTGTGAGTCAGTTTCCTTAATTCTGGAATGTGAGTTAATCCAAATCTGCCTGCAAAACCTGCCAGACAGCACAGGATATAAAAACAAACAAAAAATCCTGAATCAAAAATGTAATGGCTTACAAATTCCGAGTTGCATTTTTTTTAACAGTGCAATATACTCTCAGAAATACAAGATATAATTTTCCAACTTAGAGAGAGATGTCAAAGGGTAAACAGTGAATAGATTCAAGGTCTTTAAGTGATATGTGGTGTACTGCACTAAACGTGCTAAATACAAGACTTCACTTCATAATGTAGCAGTGGTTATGAGTCCATCCATTTGGATGGGAGAAGCAAGGTGAACATGAAGGAAGCTGGCAGTCTGAATGTGCAGTGGAACCAGGAACGGTGGCATGGTTTTGCAATTTGCAATAGAGCTGGAGGTTATCCAAGCTCTCTGTTGCACCTTTAACTAGAGGCAGATCACAATTAGAATTAGAATTAAAGCTGCAAGCAGCGTTATGAGGGCCCAGGCACCCCCGGCGCGTCGAGCCACACCCAACACCTACAACCAGCATGTCCGATCTGATGTCACATTGATGACAAATTGCAAATTGCATGACAAATGGCATAACAAACATTTCCGAGCTTGAGTCACATCATACCTGCGACCTTTGGGAGAGATTGGACATTGTGTTTTTGAGTGACAGCAGATTACTGCTTTTTGGCGAGTGATTGAAACTCCACGTGCCGCCATGACCACCCGGTTTCCCTCAATGTAAAAAGCTTCGCAATTTAACATCACAAAGGTCTTTAGATTCCATGCACTAGAGATCGTGGCAATGTGACGAAATCCCTTGGAGGAGTTCGTCAAAGAACGGTGCCTGAAAAGAGGGGAAAATGTTGCCAAAATTACACATTAATTTTAAAATGGCTGACTTCCTGTTGGATTTGGGATATTGCTCCAAGAGACTTTTTTGTACATCTTGATATCTTCCATAAGCTTACCAGGTTTCAGACTCATAGATAAAACACAGAGCAGGGGCTGATGTTTTGAAAGTTTGTAGGGGGCGCTGTGGAGCCGTTTTGCGCTATTCAAGGAAAAAGATCACATGACAACATAGCCTTCATCACATTGGAGGTGTGGGCCAAATTTGAAGCCTCTATAAACTTTCCAAGCCCCTCAAAAGCCACTTCATCTTTCATGGTGAACTGCGCTTCCACCAGGGTGCGCCGTTCAGTTTAAACTCACAATTTTCACACTGAAGCATCACGAGGGACTCATGTTAATATTCACCGCTTTTGAGGTGTCCACGATGAACCTGTGAAAATCAGTACAACAAAGTGAAAGCCATGACATTCCCTGTTGCCACTAGGTGGCGCTCTGCATATTCCTGACAATGGGCACATCAATCTGTTCAGGGCGGGTCTTACATCATACCTGTAAAGTCTGGTTCTGATCAGACTGGATTTCATTGAGTTATACTAATTTGTTTCTCCATGGCGAGACATCAAAGTTCGCCATTCTGCTGGGGTCACACCCTTTTGCGAAAAGTCACAGTTTTCACTGTAACCCAAGACCAACTCCTTAAGGCTTTCCTGGAGAAATTTGAGATTTCAGATGTCACCCATCACTATACTGTACCCCAAAGTGTAAAACATGACATTTCCTGTTCCCCCTAGGTGGCGCTGTTACTGATGTCAAATATGGCAGTTGAAATATGTTCAGGGGTGGATTCTTATCAAATGTGTGCTCTTTGGTCCAGATCGGACAATGTATGACAGAATGAGAGGCAATAAGATTTTCATGGCGAGTCATCGAAATTCGCCGCAGCGCCACGGCCTCACCGTATTGTGAAAACTCAAAAGCTCCGCAATTTAACATGGCCCAGGTGTGTAGTTGGCACTGTCCAAAGATGAAGTTTATACAACCAAATCCCAAGGAGGAGTTTGCGAAAGTACAAGGCATGGAAATGGCAAAATCAGAGCCAAAATGTGACATTCAATCCAAAATGGCGGACTTCCTGTTAGGTTTAGGACATTGCCATAGTAGACTTTTTTGTTCGACTCTGAACGTTAGATGTGTGTACCGACTTTCAAACATGTAGGTCATACCCATACCGGGGGCTTGTGTTTTTAATTTTTCTAGGTGGCGCTACTGAGGCAATTTTCCCTGGCGATGCCTGAGAACATTAAAATACGTAAATTTTCACCAGACCTGACGCGTGTGCAAAATTTCATGAGTTTTTGAGCATGTTTAGGACCTCAAAAGACCGATTCATTTGCCGAAATAATAATAATAATAATAATAATAATTAAAGCTGCAAGCAGCGATATGAGGGCCCTCGCACCCCGGCACGTCGAGCTACGCCCAACACCTACAACCAGAACGTCCGATCTGATGTCACATTGATGGAATTCATGCATTTAACCACCAGCTAACAATTCACTCATTCAATCATGATTATAGTCGTCCCACTAGGTGGCACTATGACAATTATTAACAAATGGAATAACAAACATTTCCGAGCTCGAGTCTCATCATGCCTGCGACCTTTGGGAGCGATTGGATATTGTGTTTTTGAGTGACAGCAGATTACTGCTTTTTGGCGAGTGATTGAAACTCTACATGGCGCCATGAACACCCCGTTTCCCTGAAGGTAAAAAGCTTCGCAATTTAACATCACAAAGGTCTTTAGATTCCACACACAGGAAATCGCATCAATCTGATGAAATCCCTTGGAGGAGTTCGTCAAAGTACGGTGCCTGAAAAGAGGGGAAAATGTCGCCAAAATTACACATTAATTTTAAAATGGCTGACTTCCTGTTGGATTTGGGATGTTACTCCAAGAGACTTTTTTGTACATTTTCATATCTCCTATCAGCTTACCAGGTTTCAGACTCATACATAAAACACAGAGCAGGGGCTGGTGATTTGAAATTTTGTAGGGGGAGCTGTGGAGCCATTTTGCCCTATTAGAGGAAAGTGATCATATAAGAATAAAGCCTTCATCGAATTGAGGCAGTAGGCCAAATTTCAAGACTTTTTAAACTTTCCAAGCCCCTCAAAAGCCACTTCATTTTTCATGGTGAACCGCGTTGTCACTAGGGTGCGCCGTTCAGTTTAAAGTCACAATTTTCTCACTGAAGCAATATGAGGGACTGACGGTGATATTCACTGCTTTTGAGGTGTCCACGATGAACCTGTTAAAATCAGTACAACAAAGTGTAAGACATGACATTTCATGTTCGCACTAGGTGGCGCTCTGCATAGTCCTGACAATGGGCACATCAATCTGTTCAGGGCAGGTCTGACATCATACCTGTAAAGTCTGGTACTGATCAGACTGGATTTCATGGAGTTATACTAATTTGTTTCTTCATGGCGAGACATCAAAGTTCGCCATGCTTTCGGGGTCACACCCTTTCGCGAAAAGTCACAGTTTTCACTTTAACCCAAGACCAACTCCTTAAGGCTTTCCTGGAGAAATTTGAGGCTGCAGATGTCACCCATCACAATACTGTACCCCAAAGTGTAAAACATGACATTTCCTGTTCCCACTAGGTGGCGCTGTCCTTGATGTCAAATTTGGCAGTGGAAATATGTTCAGGGCTGGAGCCTTATCATATGTGTGCTCTTTGGTCCACATCGGACAATGTATGACAGAATGAGAGGCAATAAGATTTTCATGGCGAGTCATCGAAATTCGCCGTGGCGCCACGGCCTCACCGTATTGTGAAAACTCAAAAGCTCCGCAATTTAACATGGCCCAGGTGTGTAGTTGGCACTGTCCAAAGATGAAGTTTATACGACCAAATCCCGAGGAGGAGTTCGCGAAAGTACAAGGCATGGAAATGGTAAAATCAGAGCCAAAATGTGACATTCAATCCAAAATGGCGGACTTCCTGTTAGGTTTAGGACATTGCCATAATAGACTTTTTTGTTCGACTCTGAACGGTAGATATGTGTACCGACTTTCAAACATGTAGGTCATACCCACAATGGGGGCTCGCGTTTTTCATTTTTCTAGGTGGCGCTACTGAGGCAATTTTCCCTGGCCATGTCTGAGAACATTAAAATACGTAAATTTTCACCAGACCTGACGCGTGTGCAAAATTTCATGAGTTTTTGAGCATGTTTAGGCCCTCAAAAGGCCGATTCATTTGCCGAAATAATAATAATAATAATAATTAAAGCTGCAAGCAGCGTTATGAGGGCCCTCGCACCCTGGCGCGTCGAGCCACGCTCAACACTTACAACCATCACGTCCGATCTGATGTCACATTGATGGAATTCATGCATTTAACCACCAGCTAACATCTCATCTCATTCAATTATGATTATAGTCGTCCCACTAGGTGGCGCCATAACCATTATTGACAAAGGGCATAACAAACATTTCCGAGGTCGAGTCTCATCACGCCTGCGACCTTTGGGAGAGATTGGACTTTGTGTTTTTGAGTGACAGCAGATTACTGCTTTTTGGCGAGTGATTGACATTCACGTGCCGCCATGACCACCCCGTTTTCCTGAACGTAAAAAGCTTCGCAATTTAACATCACAAAGGTCTTTAGAATCCACACACTGGAGAATGGTTCAATATAATGAAATCCCTTGGAGGAGTTCGTCAAAGTACGAGGCCTGAAAGGAGGGGAAAATGTTGCCAAAATTACACATTAATTTTAAAATGGCTGACTTCCTGTTGGATTTGGGATATTGCTCCAAGAGACTTTTTTGTACATCTTGATATCTTCCATAAGGTTACCAGGTTTCAGACTCATAGATGAAACACAGAGAAGGGGCTGTTGTTTTGAAATTTTGTAGGGGGCGCTGTGGAGACATTTCGCCCTATTCAATGAAAATGATCACATAACAACAAAGCCTTGAGCACATTGGAGGTGTGCGCCAAATTTCAAGACTTTTTAAACTTTCCAAGCCCCTCAAAAGCCACTTCATCTTTCATGGTGAACCGCGTTGCCACCAGGGTGCGCCGTTAAGTTTAAAGTCACAATTTTCGCAGTGAAGCATCATGAGGGACTGATGGTGATATTCACCGCTTTTGAGGTGTCCACGATGAACCTGTGAAAATCAGTACAACAAAATTAAAGCCATGACATTTCCTGTTGCCACTAGGTGGCGCTCCACGAATTGCTGACAATGGGGACATCAATCTGTTCAGGGCGGGTCTGACATCATGCCTGTAAAGTCTGGTACTGATCAGACTGAATTTCATTGAGTTATACTAATTTGTTTCTTCATGGCGAGACATCAAAGTTCGCCATGCTTTCGGGGTCACACCCTTTTGCGAAAACTCACAGTTTTCACTGTAACCCAAGATTAACTCCTTAAGGCTTTACTGGAGAAATTTGAGGCTGCAGATGTCACCCATCACAATACTGTACACCAAAGTGTAAAACATGACATTTCCTGTTCCCACTAGGTGGCGCTGTCCTTGATGTCAAATATGGCAGTTGAAAAATGTTCAGGGGTGGAGCCTTATCATATGTGTGCTCTTTGGTCCAGATCGGACAATGTATGACAGAATGAGAGGGAATAAGATTTTCATGGCGAGTAATCAAAATTCGCCGTGGCGTCACGGCCTCACTGTATCACAAAAACTCAAAAGCTCCGCAATTTAACATGGCCCAGGTGTGTAGTTGACACTGACCAAAGATGAAACTTATACAACCAAATCCCAAGGAGGAGTTCGAAAAAGTTCGAGGCATGGAAATGGCAAAATTAGAGCTAAAATGTCACCTTCACCTCCAAATGGCGGACTTCCTGTTGGGTTTGCGTCAATGGGCCCACAGACTTTTTTGTTCGTCTTGGCATGGTACACATGTGTGCCAAATTTCATACATGTAGCTCAAACGATGTGGTCGTAGGGCTGCATTTAACAAGGCATAGGTGGCGCTCTAGAGCCATTTCCCAGTGCTCATATGTAAAACCATTAAAATACAAAATTTTTCACCAGACCTGGCATGTGTGCAAAATTTCATGAGTTTTTGAGCATGTTTAGGCCCTCAAAAAGGCCCTTGTTTTGCCTGAATAATAATAATAATAATAATAATTAAAGCTGCAAGCAGCGTTATGAGGGCCCTCGCACCCCCAGCGCGTCGAGGCACGCCCAACACCTAAAACCAGCACGTCCGATCTGATGTCACATTGATGGAATTCATGCATTTACAGTTTTTTCTGATTGCTTAAGCACATTTTTTGTAACTATTGGCTATTTTTGCAAAACTCTACACACAAATAAGAAAACCTGTCACCCAATTATCAAAACATTGTAGTTCTCTTGCAAAAGCGAACACAGCTAGATTAACTCTTCACACCTTCGTAAAAATGGTGTTTTCGTATCAAACAGTACACACAAGCCATCATCTACTAAGCACACAATGCGCCAACTGCACACTGATGGTATGAATACAAAACACATCTGGCTTTTGCTTTCTCTGTGCACAACGTAGGCTATGTCAGTTTGAGCTCATACTTTTGTCATAGATCCATAAGCATAGACGGATCCAAACTTCAAGTACTGGTGTTTATTCACACACATCAAAACAAACACAAGTGTTTATTACCAAGTATAGGATTATTTGCAATCGCCATATTGACTATATGGGTTTCTTGGTCTGCAGTGAACATGCTTCCTCTGCCCCAGCATCTGGTCGTCTAGCAATTCTGTAAAGTAACAATTTAAGTATTTTTACATCTATGGTATTGTTGTGTTTCTCATCAGCATATGGCAGTGCTACAAATCTTAGTGCAAAGTGACTGTACTAACCGATTCTCATTTCAAAATATCCTTATGATACTTGCTACAGTGTAGCGGCTTGAGTTAGGCTGGACCCGTTGGCCAGCTCCCCTCAGGGTCATTCCACAGTTGATTACATGGTCCACTATTGTAGCTCTGATGTCATCAGCAATTCTATTTCTTACTCTTCTTACCCTTCCTCTCCCCCCTCCTCGTCCTCCTCTCCCCCCTCCTCGTCCTCATCTTGCTCCTCCTTGTCCTTGTCGTCCTCTTCTTCCTACTTCTTCACCTCCACGTCCTCTTCCTCGGCCTCCTCTACTTCTCACTCTTCCTGCTCCCTCCATTGTACTCCACACACAGAACTTACCTGTATTATAGAGCTTGGGCTGATTGCAAAGTGAACTAATTATCTAAAAAAGTTTTCACATGTGACAGTGTGCCAGACAGTTGGCAAAATAGTGTAAATAATGGCCTTAAATGTGTATAGTTTTGCTAGGAGTGCATTGATCATTTGGAAATTGAGTGTAAAGCAGTGAGTTGTGTTTACAGTTCTGCAAAAAGAGTGCTGTGCAGTGGATTGTAGCTACAGGTTTGCAAAGTGTGTGTTACAAAATGGCAAACTAAGTGCAAAGCAGTGTTTGTGCTTTTAGTTTTGCAAACTCAGTGAGTGGTTTTGCTATAAGTATTAATAGTTTTAGAAATTGTGCTATAAGAATCACAGTTAGGGTTTAAGCATTCAGAAAAAACTGTAACAACCAGCTAACATTTCATCTCATTCAATTATGATTATAGTTGTTCCACTAGGTGGCGCCATAACCATTATTGACAAAGTGCATAACAAACATTTCCGAGGTCGAGTCTCATCATGCCTGCGACCTTTGGGAGAGATTGGACTTTGTGTTTTTGAGTGACAGCAGATTACTGCTTTTTGGCGAGTGATTGACATTCACGTGCCGCCATGACCACCCCGTTTCCCTGAACGTAAAAAGCTTCGCAATTTAACATCACAAAGGTCTTTAGATTCCACACACTGGAGAATGGTTCAATATGATGAAATCCCTTGGAGGAGTTCGTCAAAGTATGAGGCCTGGAAGGAGGGGGAAATGTTGCCAAAATTACACATTGATTTTAAAATGGCTGACTTCCTGTTGGATTTGGGATATTGCTCCAAGAGACTTTTTTGTACATCTTGATATCTTCCATAAGCTTACCAGGTTTCAGACTCATAGATGAAACACAGAGCAGGGGCTGTTGTTTTGAAATATTGTAGGGGGCGCTGTGGAGCCATTTCGCGCTATTCAATGAAAATGATCACATAACCTCAAAGCCTTCATCACATTGGAGGTGTGTGCCAAATTTCAAGCCTCTATAAACTTTCCAAGCCCCTCAAAAGCCACTTCATCTTTCAATGTGAACTGCGCTGCCACCAGGGTGCGCCGTTCAGTTTAAAGTCACAATTTTCTCATTGAAGCATCATGAAGGACTGATGGTGATATTCACCGCTTTTGAGGTTGCCACGATGAACCTGTGAAAATCAGTACAACAAAGTGTAAGACATGACATTCCATGTTGCCACTAGGTGGCGCTCTTCGTATTCCTGACAATGGGCACATCAATCTGTTCAGGGCGGGTCTGACATCATGCCTGTAAAGTCTGGTACTGATGAGACTGGATTTCATTGAGTTATACTAATTTGTTTCTTCATGGCGAGACATCAAAGTTCGCCATGCTTTCGGGGTCACACCCTTTCGCGAAAAGTCACAGTTTTCACTGTAACCCAAGACCAACTCCTTAAGGCTTTCCTGGAGAAATTTGAGGCTGCAGATGTCACCCATCACAATACTGTACCCCAAAGTGTAAAACATGACATTTCCTGTTCCCACTAGGTGGCGCTCACCCTTATGTCAAATATGGCAGTTGAAATATGTTCAGAAGTGGAGCCTTATCATATGTGTGCTCTTTGGTCCAGATCGGACAATGTATGACAGAATGAGAGGCAATAAGATTTTCATGGCGAGTAATCGAAATTCGCCGTGACATCACCCCCTCACTGTATCACGAAAACTCAAAAGCTCCGCAATTTAACATGGCCCAGGTGTGTAGTTGACACTGACCAAAGATGAAGCTTATACGACCAAATCCCAAGGAGGAGTTCGAAAAAGTTCGAGGCATGGAAATGGCAAAATTAGAGTCAAAATGTCACCTTCACGTCCAAATGGCGGACTTCCTGTTGGGTTTGCGTCAATGGGCCCACAGACTTTTTGTTCGTCTTGGCATGGTACACATGTGTGCCAGATTTCATACATGTAGCTCAAACTATGTGGTCGTAGGGCTGCATTTAACAAGGCATAGGTGGCGCTCTAGAGCCATTTCCCAGTGCTCATATGTAAAACCATTAAAATACAAAATTTTTCACAAGACCTGGAATGTGTGCAAAATTTCATGAGTTTTTGAGCATGTTAAAACACTCAAAAAGGCAATTCATTTCGGTGAATAATAATAATAATAATAATAATAATAATAATAAACGGAGCAGATACAATAGGGCCTTCGCACTCTCAGTGCTCGGGCCCTAATACAGTTTTTTCTGATTGCTTAAGCACATTTTTTGTAACTATTGGCTATTTTTGCAAAACTCTACACACAAATAAGAAAACCTGTCACCCAATTATCAAAACATTGTAGTTCTCTTGCAAAAGCGAACACAGCTAGATTAACTCTTCACACCTTCGTAAAAATGGTGTTTTCGTATCAAACAGTACACACAAGCCATCATCTACTAAGCACACAATGCGCCAACTGCACACTGATGGTATGAATACAAAACACATCTGGCTTTTGCTTTCTCTGTGTACAGATGTCAATTGAACATTCTGCCTCTGCCCCCAACATCTGGACGTCTAGCAATTCTGTAAAGTAACAATTTCAGTATTTTTGCATGTATGGTACTGTTGTGTTTCTCATTAGAGTATGGCAGTGCTACAAAGTACTTACCGATTCTCATTTCGAAATGTCCTAATGATGCTTGCCACAGTGTAGCGGCTCAGTTTAGGCTGAACCCGTTGGCCAGCTTCCCTCAGGGTCATCCCATGGTTGATGACATGGTCCACTATTGTAGCCCTGATGTCATCAGTTATTCTGTTTCTTACTCTTCTTACCCTTCCTCTTTCCCCTCCTCGTCCTCTTCTTGCTCCTCTTTGTCCTCTTCCTCTAACTTCCTCTAACCCTCTTGCTTCTTCACCTCCACGTCCTCTTCCTCCAACTTCTTCACCTCCACGTCCTCTCCCTCGGCCTCCTCTGATTCTCACTCTTCTCACTCTTACTGCTCCTTCCATTGTACTCCACATAGACAGCTTACCTGTGGCCTGTTTATAGTGCTTAGGCTGATTGCAAAGTGGACTAATTATCTAAAACAGTTTTCACATCTGAAAGTGTGCCAGACAGTTGGCAAAATAGTGTTAATGATAGCCATACATGTGTATAATTTTGCTAGGAGTGTGTTGGAAATTTGGTAATTGAGTGTAAGCAGTGAGTTGTGCCTACAGTTTTGCAAAGTGTGTGTTACAAAATTGCAAACTGAGTGCAAAGCAGTGTTTGTGCTTTTAGTTTTGCAAACTCAGTGAGTGGTTTTGCTATAAGTGTTAATAGTTTTAGGAATTGTGCTATAAGAATCACAGTTAGGGTTTAAGCATTCAGAAAAAACTGTAATAATAATAAACGGAGCAGATACAATAGGGCCTTCGCATTGTCAGTGCTCGGGCCCTAATTAAAGCTGCAAGCAGCGTTATGAGGGCCCTCGCACCCCCAGCGCGTCGAGGCACGCCCAACACCTAAAACCAGCACGTCCGATCTGATGTCACATTGATGGAATTCATGCATTTAACCACCAGCTAACATCTCATCTCATTCAATTATGATTATAGTCGTCCCACTAGGTGGCGCCATAACCATTATTGACAAAGGGCATAACAAACATTTCCGAGGTCCTGTCTCATCATGCCTGCGACCTTTGGGAGAGATTCGACTTTGTGTTTTTGAGTGACAGCAGATTACTGCTTTTTGGCGAGTGATTGAAATTCATGTGCCGCCATGACCACCCCGTTTCCCTGAACGTAAAAAGCTTCGCAATTTAACATCACAAAGGTCTTTAGATTCCACACACTGGAGAATGGTTCAATATGATGAAATCCCTTGGAGGAGTTCGTCAAAGTATGAGGCCTGAATGGAGGGGAAAATGTCACCAAAATTACACATTAATTTTAAAATGGCTGACTTCCTGTTGGATATGGGATATTGCTCCAAGAGACTTTTTTGTACATCTCAATATCTTCCATAAGCTTACCAGATTTCAGACTCATACATAAAAAACAGAGCAGGGGCTTTTGTTTTGAAATTTTGTAGGGGGCGCTGTAGAGCCATTTTATGCTATTCAATGAAAATGATCACATAACAAAAAAGCCTTCATCACATTGGAGGTGTGGGCCATATTTCAAGACTTTTTAAACTTTCCAAGCCCCTCAAAAGCCCCTTCATCTTTCATGGTGAACCGCGTTGCCACTAGGGTGCGCCATTCAGTTTAAAGTCACAATTTTCTCACTGAAGCATCATGAGGGACTGATGGTGATATTCCAGGCTTTTGATGTGGCCACAATGAACCTATGAAAATCAGTACAACAAAGTGAAAGACATGACATTTCCTGTTCCCACTAGGTGGCGCTCTGCGTATTCCTGACAATGGGCACATCAATTTGTTCAGGGCAGGTGTGACATCATGCCTGTAAAGTCTGGTACTGATCAGACTGGATTTCATTGACTTACACTAATTTGTTTCTTCATGGCGAGACATCAAAGTTCGCCATGCTTATGGGGTCACACCCTTTTGCGAAAACTCACAGTTTTCACTGTAACCCAAGATTAACTCCTTAAGGCTTTACTGGAGAAATTTGAGGCTGCAGATGTCACCCATCACAATACTGTACACCAAAGTGTAAAACATGACATTTCCTGTTCCCACTAGGTGGCGCTGTCCTTGATGTCAAATATGGCAGTTGAAAAATGTTCAGGGGTGGAGCCTTATCATATGTGTGCTCTTTGGTCCAGATCGGACAATGTATGACAGAATGAGAGGGAATAAGATTTTCATGGCGAGTAATCAAAATTCGCCGTGGCGTCACGGCCTCACCGTATCACGAAAACTCAAAAGCTCCGCAATTTAACATGGCCCAGGTGTGTAGTTGACACTGACCAAAGATGAAACTTATACAACCAAATCCCAAGGAGGAGTTCGCAAAAGTTCGAGGCATGGAAATGGCAAAATTAGAGCTAAAATGTCACATTCACCTCCAAATGGCGGACTTCCTGTTGGGTTTGCGTCAATGGGCCCACAGACTTTTTTGTTCGTCTTGGCATGGTACACATGTGTGCCAAATTTCATACATGTAGCTCAAACGATGTGGTCGTAGGGCTGCATTTAACAAGGCATAGGTGGCGCTCTAGAGCCATTTCCCAGTGCTCATATGTAAAACCATTAAAATACAAAATTTTTCACCAGACCTGGCATGTGTGCAAAATTTCATGAGTTTTTGAACATGTTTAGGCCCTCAAAAAGGCCCTTGTTTTGCCTGAATAATAATAATAATAATAATAATAATAATAAGAAACGGAGCAGATACAATAGGGCCTTCGCACTGTCAGTGCTCGGGCCCTAATAATAATAAGAAACAGAGCAGATACAATAGGGCCTTCGCACTGTCAGTGCTCGGGCCCTAATAATAATAATTAAAGCTGCAAGCAGCGTTATGAGGGCCCTCGCACCCCATCACGTCGAGCCACGCCCAACACCTAAAACCAGCACGTCCGATCTGATGTCACATTGATGGAATTCATGCATTTAACCACCAGCTAACATTTCATCTCATTCAATCATGATTATAATCCTCCCACTAGGTGGCGCTGAAACCATGACTGACAAATGGCATAACAAACATTTCCGAGCTTGAGTTCTCATCATGCCTGCGACCTTTGGGAGAGATTGGACATTGTGGTTTTGAGTGACAGCAGATCACTGCTTTTTGGCGAGTGATTGACATTCACGTGCCGCCATGACCACCCCGTTTTCCTGAACGTAAAAAGCTTCGCAATTTAACATCACAAAGGTCTTTAGAATCCACACACTGGAGAATGGTTCAATATAATGAAATCCCTTGGAGGAGTTCGTCAAAGTACGAGGCCTGAAAGGAGGGGAAAATGTTGCCAAAATTACACATTAATTTTAAAATGGCTGACTTCCTGTTGGATTTGGGATGTTGCTCCAAGAGACTTTTTTGTACATCTTGATATCTTCCATAAGTTTACCAGGTTTCAGACTCATAGATGAAACACAGAGAAGGGGCTGTTGTTTTGAAATTTTGTAGGGGGCGCTGTGGAGACATTTCGCCCTATTCAATGAAAATGATCACATAACAACAAAGCCTTGAGCACATTGGAGGTGTGCGCCAAATTTCAAGACTTTTTAAACTTTCCAAGCCCCTCAAAAGCCACTTCATCTTTCATGGTGAACCGCGTTGCCACCAGGGTGCGCCGTTAAGTTTAAAGTCACAATTTTCACAGTGAAGCATCATGAGGGACTGATGGTGATATTCACCGCTTTTGAGGTGTCCACGATGAACCTGTGAAAATCAGTACAACAAAATTAAAGCCATGACATTTCCTGTTGCCACTAGGTGGCGCTCCACGAATTGCTGACAATGGGGACATCAATCTGTTCAGGGCGGGTCTGACATCATGCCTGTAAAGTCTGGTACTGATCAGACTGAATTTCATTGAGTTATACTAATTTGTTTCTTCATGGCGAGACATCAAAGTTCGCCATGCTTATGGGGTCACACCCTTTTGCGAAAACTCACAGTTTTCACTGTAACCCAAGATTAACTCCTTAAGGCTTTACTGGAGAAATTTGAGGCTGCAGATGTCACCCATCACAATACTGTACACCAAAGTGTAAAACATGACATTTCCTGTTCCCACTAGGTGGCGCTGTCCTTGATGTCAAATATGGCAGTTGAAAAATGTTCAGGGGTGGAGCCTTATCATATGTGTGCTCTTTGGTCCAGATCGGACAATGTATGACAGAATGAGAGGGAATAAGATTTTCATGGCGAGTAATCAAAATTCGCCGTGGCGTCACGGCCTCACCGTATCACGAAAACTCAAAAGCTCCGCAATTTAACATGGCCCAGGTGTGTAGTTGACACTGACCAAAGATGAAACTTATACAACCAAATCCCAAGGAGGAGTTCGCAAAAGTTCGAGGCATGGAAATGGCAAAATTAGAGCTAAAATGTCACATTCACCTCCAAATGGCGGACTTCCTGTTGGGTTTGCGTCAATGGGCCCACAGACTTTTTTGTTCGTCTTGGAATGGTACACATGTGTGCCAAATTTCATACATGTAGCTCAAACGATGTGGTCGTAGGGCTGCATTTAACAAGGCATAGGTGGCGCTCTAGAGCCATTTCCCAGTGCTCATATGTAAAACCATTAAAATACAAAATTTTTCACCAGACCTGGCATGTGTGCAAAATTTCACGAGTTTTTGAGCATGTTTAGGCCCTCAAAAAGGCCCTTGTTTTGCCTGAATAATAATAATAATAATAATAATAATAATAATAATAATAATAATAATAATAATAATAATAATTAGAAACGGACCAGATACAATAGGGCCTTCGCACTGTCAGTGCTCGGGCCCTAATAATAATAAGAAACGGAGCAGATACAATAGGGCCTTCGCACTGTCAGTGCTCGGGCCCTAATAAACAGAGCAGATACAATAGGGCCTTCGCACTCTCAGTGCTCGGGCCCTAATAATTAAAGCTGCAAGCAGCGTTATGAGGGCCCTCGCACCCCGGCACGTCGAGCCACGCCCAACACCTACAACCAGCACGTCCGATCTGATGTCACATTGATGGAATTCATGCATTTAACACCCAGCTAACATTTCATCTCATTCAATTATGATTATAGTCATCCCACTAGGTGGCGCCATAAGCATTATTGACAAAGGGCATAACAAACATTTCCGAGGTCGAGTCTCATCACGCCTGCGACCTTTGGGAGAGACTGGACATTGTGTTTTTGAGTGACAGCAGATTACTGCTTTTTGGCGAGTGATTGATATTCACGTGCCGCTATGACCACCCCGTTTTCCTGAACGTCAAAAGCTTCGCAATTTAACATCACAAAGGTCTTTAGATTCCACACACTGGAGAATGGTTCAATATGATGAAATCCCTTGGAGGAGTTCGTCAAAGTATGAGGCCTGAAAGGAGGGGAAAATGTTGCCTAAATTACACATTAATTTTAAAATGGCTGACTTCCTGTTGGATTTGGGATGTTGCTCCAAGAGACTTTTTTGTACATCTTGATATCTTCCATAAGCTTACCAGGTTTCAGACTCATAGATGAAACACAGAACAGGGGCTGTTGTTTTGAAATTTTGTAGGGGGCGCTGTGGAGCCATTTCGCGCTATTCAATGACAATGATCACATAACAACAAAGCCTTCATCACATTGGAGGTGTGCGCCAAATTTCAAGACTTTCTAAACTTTCCAAGCCCCTCAAAAGCCACTTAATTTTTCATGGTGAACCGCGTTGCCACTAGGGTGCGCCGTTCAGTTTAAAGTCACAATTTTCTCACTGAAGCATCATGAGGGACTGATGGTGATATTCACCGCTTTTGAGGTGTCCACGATGAAGCTGTGAAAATCAGTACAACAAAGTGTAAGACATGACATTCCCTGTTGCCACTAGGTGGCGCTCTGGGTATTCCTGACAATGGGCACATCAATCTGTTCAGGGCGGGTCTGACATCATGCCTGTAAAGTCTGGTACTGACCAGATTGGATTTCATTGAGTTACACTAATTTGTTTCTTCATGGCGAGATATCAATGTTAGCCATAGTGCTGGGGTTACACCCTTTTGCGAAAACTCACAGTTTTCACTGTAACCCAAGACCAACTCGTTAAGACTTTCCTGGAGAAATTTGAGGCTGCAGATGTCACCCATCACTATACTGTACCCCAAAGTGTAAAACATGACATTTCCTGTTCCCACTAGGTGGCGCTGTCCTTGATGTCAAATATGGCCATTGAAATTTTTTCATGGGTGGAGTCTTATCATATGTGTGCTCTTTGGTCCAGATCAGACAATGTATGACAGAATGAGAGGCAATAAGATTTTCATGGCGAGTCATCGAAATTCGCCATGGCGCCACGGCCTCACTGTATTGTGAAAACTCAAAAGCTCCGAAATTTAAAATGGCCCACGTGTGTAGTTGAAACTGACCAAAGATGAAGGTTATACAACCAAATCCCAAGGAGGAGTTCGAAAAAGTTCGAGGCATGGAAATGGCAAAATTAGAGCCAAAATGTCACCTTCACGTCTAAATTGCGGACTTCCTGTTGGGTTTGCGTCAATGGGCCCACAGACTTTTTTGTTTGTCTTGGCAAGATACATATGTGTGCCAGATTTCATACATGTAGCTCAAACGATGTGGTCGTAGGGCTGCATTTCACAAGGCATAGGTGGCGCTCTAGAGCCATTTCCCAGTGCTCATATGTAAAACCATTAAAATACTAAATTTTTCCCCAGACCTGGCATGTGTGCAAAATTTCATGAGTTTTTCAGCATGTTAAAGCCCTCAAAAAGGGCAATTTATTTCGGTGAAAAATAATAATAATAAACGGAGCAGATACAATAGGGCCTTCGAACTGTCAGTGCTCGGGCCCTAATAATAATAATAATAATAATAATAAACGGAGCAGATACAATAGGGCCTTCGCACTGTCAGTGCTCGGGCCCTAATAATAATAATTAAAGCTGCAAGCAGCGTTATGAGGGCCCTCGCACCCCCAGCGCGTCAAGGTACGCCCAACACCTAAAACCAGCACGTCCGATCTGATGTCACATTGATGGAATTCATGCATTTAACAACCAGCTAACATTTCATCTCATTCAATTAGGATTATAGTCGTCCCACTAGGTGGCGCCATAACCATTATTGACAAAGTGCATAACAAACATTTCCGAGGTCGAGTCTCATCATGCCTGCGACGTTTGGGAGAGATTGGACTTTGTGTTTTTGAGTGACAGCAGATTACTGCTTTTTGGCGAGTGATTGACATTCACGTGCCGCCATGACCACCCCGTTTCCCTGAACGTAAAAAGCTTCGCAATTTAACATCACAAAGGTCTTTAGATTCCACACACTGGAGAATGGTTCAATATGATGAAATCCCTTGGAGGAGTTCGTCAAAGTATGAGGCCTGAAAGGAGGGGGAAATGTTGCCAAAATTACACATTGATTTTAAAATGGCTGACTTCCTGTTGGATTTGGGATATTGCTCCAAGAGACTTTTTTGTACATCTTGATATCTTCCATAAGCTTACCAGGTTTCAGACTCATAGATGAAACACAGAGCAGGGGCTGTTGTTTTGAAACTCTGTAGGTGGCGCTGTGGAGCCATTTCGCACTATTCAATGAAAATGATCACAGAACCTCAAAGCCTTCATCACATTGGAGGTGTGTGCCAAATTTCAAGCCTCTATAAACTTTCCAAGCCCCTCAAAAGCCACTTCATCTTTCAATGTGAACTGCGCTGCCACCAGGGTGCGCCGTTCAGTTTAAAGTCACAATTTTCTCATTGAAGCATCATGAAGGACTGATGGTGATATTCACCGCTTTTGAGGTTGCCACGATGAACCTGTGAAAATCAGTACAACAAAGTGTAAGACATGACATTCCATGTTGCCACTAGGTGGCGCTCTGCGTATTCCTCACAATGGGCACATCAATCTGTTCAGGGCGGGTCTGACATCATGCCTGTAAAGTCTGGTACTGATGAGACTGGATTTCATTGAGTTATACTAATTTGTTTCTTCATGGCGAGACATCAAAGTTCGCCATGCTTTCGGGGTCACACCCTTTCGCGAAAAGTCACAGTTTTCACTGTAACCCAAGACCAACTCCTTAAGGCTTTCCTGGAGAAATTTGAGGCTGCAGATGTCACCCATCACAATACTGTACCCCAAAGTGTAAAACATGACATTTCCTGTTCCCACTAGGTGGCGCTCACCCTTATGTCAAATATGGCAGTTGAAATATGTTCAGAAGTGGAGCCTTATCATATGTGTGCTCTTTGGTCCAGATCGGACAATGTATGACAGAATGAGAGGCAATAAGATTTTCATGGCGAGTAATCGAAATTCGCCGTGACATCACCCCCTCACCGTATCACGAAAACTCAAAAGCTCCGCAATTTAACATGGCCCAGGTGTGTAGTTGACACTGACCAAAGATGAAGCTTATACAACCAAATCCCAAGGAGGAGTTCGAAAAAGTTCGAGGCATGGAAATGGCAAAATTAGAGCCAAAATGTCACCTTCACGTCCAAATGACGGACTTCCTGTTGGGTTTGCGTCAATGGGCCCACAGACTTTTTTGTTCGTCTTGGAATGGTACACATGTGTGCCAAATTTCATACATGTAGCTAAAACGATGTGGTCGTAGGGCTGCATTCAATAAGGCATAGGTGGCGCTCTAGAGCCATTTCCATGTGCTCATATGTAAAACCATTAAAATACAAAATTTTTCACCAGACCTGGCATGTGTGCAAAATTTCATGAGTTTTTGAGCATGTTTAAGCCCTCAAAAAGGCAATTCATTTCGGTGAAAAATAATAATAATTAAAGCTGCAAGCAGCGTTATGAGGGCCCTCGCACCCCATCGCGTCGAGGCAAGCCCAAAGAGTAAAACATGACATTTCCTGTTCCCACTAGGTGGCGCTGTACCTGATGTCAAATGTGGTAGTTGAAATATATTCAGGGCTGGAGCCTTATCATATGTGTGCTCTTTGGTCCAGATCGGACAATGTGTCACAGAATGAGAGGCAATACGATTTTCATGGCAAATCATCAAAATTTGCAGTGGCGCCACCGCCTCACCGTATCACGAAAACTCAAGAGCTCCACAATTTAACATGGCCCAGGTGTGTAGTTGACACTGACCAAATATGAAGCTGAAATCGATCTAACCTTGTTCATTCTTTAATAGAATATCACAAGACATTACAGAAAGGTCACAAAATAATTATTTGGTAGATGACTATTTTTGTGTGTGTGCATGTGTTTGTGTCCATTTTTTGGTTTTGTTTTTGTGTCTCCCACAGCCTGTCATTGCTGGATTTTAGTTGAGCAGATTTAGCCTGATAAACTGGCAGATAAACACAGAGACCACAATGTAAAATGTACTGCCAAATTTTGCACCATTCGCTAATATGCACTTCTGAAGGAACTTTGGTGGAGACATTCAACCCATGTCTTTTGTTTTCATGTGTGAGGATTGTTAAGGGAGGGGGGGGGGGGACCTTGAGTTGACACTGTTGAAAGAATAGGGTGTAAGGCAGAGAAAGGTGAGACTGAGACAAAAGATAAAATTGTGTCTTTTGAGAAAGCCAAGGGTGTGGACAACCGTTATGGAAAGTAGTGCCCTGCTGAATAAAGGACTATCTACTAAAGGGAGAAAGAAAGTGTTGAGTACTGTTCACTGTGTTTCCATACTTTTTTTAAATTAAATTTGACATGACAAATGGCAAACAGTGAAGGCCGGCGTAAAGTTCAGTGTCCCATTTTAAGATATGGGACATACAGAATTGGGACAATTCTGGCTACATACAAACAAACACAAACACAAACACAAAGTGTTTATTTGGAAGAGTTTGTGATGAATCATTTGGAGAAAAGCGTGAACCTATGATTATTATCATGTGTTATTGTCTCCATTTGTTTATTTGTTTTCTTAATAAGGTTTAGATGTTTGACTGTTTATTCATCCTTATGGTATATGTGTCATTAGTTTAAATTCTCAAAAAAGAGATGTAGGAAGACTAAGAGGAGGATGAAACTTTTTCACATGAAATGTATGATAATTACAAGTATTGTGAATAAGAAATAAGTTTCTAACATAGTTGTTTATGAATCAAGGTTTATAAAACACTAGTGGTGTCACTGGTGTCATTTTGGCTTTAAAATAAAAAAAATTGAACTTATGTTTTATGAACAATTTGATGTTTTGATAATAACTAATAACTGCATTCAATGTCACGGATAGTTTTAAAGACATTAATGTTAAAATGTAAAAATTACACTTGAAAGCTTTACATTACTTCATTTTCAGCGTTTGTGAGTTTTTCAAGCTTTTCCTTTCTCAAAAGGTACTTCCCTTTTCTATGGTGAATGGCCTTGTTGCAACACAACAGAGAGGAGTAGCTGAAATATATATTTTTTCATATTTATGTATTCTTCTCATTCTCCAATGTTAAGCTGTAGAATTGTTCTATTAAGATTCCTGTATTTTGTTGATATAAATCTAAACACTATACTATTGCACCGCCAATGTATTAAACAGAACCTCAATATAAACGGTATGGAACAAGACTTGCCGGTAAGCCACAGAGTTATGGAGGATTTGTGTAGATAACTCGCGCTGGTTCTTCACAAGAATGAACTATTCTACTTTGTTTCTCAAATGAAGATGCTGAATAACAGTCTTTTGTTACCAAATTGATTTAACCTTTATTCATTTTTAAAACCTCACAACACATTGCAGAAAGGTCACACAAGCTGTGTTTGGTGGATGACTGGTTCTCTCTCTCTCTCTGTCCGTTTGTGGTGGGGTTTGGTTTTCTTCGACAGCCTTTCAATGCTCCAGCAGTTTGGCAGATTCAGCCTGATTAACTGACAGACAATCACAGGGACCACACGATAAAATCCACTGCCAATTATTCCAGCAGCCTTTCGATATTTCTACAAATTTCTTATATTTGTGCAAATTTATTATGATTTGACAGCATCAGGTACTTGCCAAGTTTTCTTACTTTTATGTGCTTTGTCACATTTGACCCAAAGTGGCATGTTTTAGGTCACTTTGGGTAATTTTTGATTCAGAATTAGGTGTGGTGAGACAGTTAGTGGCAGAGACTATCAACGGATGTCTTTTGTTTTCATGTGTGAAGGGGAAGTGGGGGGGGGGGGGGGCAATCTTGAGGTGACACTGTTGAAAAGAATAAGTTGTAAGGCTGTGAAAGGAAGTCAAAACTGAGACAAAAGATTGAATTGTGTCTTTTGGGAAGGCCAAGGGTATGGACAACAGCTATGGAAATTAGTATACTGCTACTACTCAAGGGAAAAAAAGGTGTACTGTTTATTGTGTTTCCAGCCTTTTTTAAATTACATTTTGATATGACAAATGGCATATATCAATAACCAGTGAATATTGGCTTAAAGTTCAGTGTCTCATTTCAAGATATGGGACTTAGAAAAAATACTCTATGAACTACTATTGAGTGACTCGCTACATACAAATAAACACAAAAACAAAGAGTTCATTTGTAAGAGTTTCTGATGATATTTGGAGAAAAGATAGAATACATGATTATTAGCATGTTTTGTTGTCTTCATTTGTTCATTTGTGATTTTATAAGGATTAGATATATGCAAATATCTGTTTTACCCATGCATATTTTTTAAAATTGCTTTATAAATACCAACTGTGAAAAATATTGTTTTTGTTTGTTTTGTTCAGATGTGACAGAGGACTCCAGTCAGACAGACAAAGAGTTGTGACAGATGTGTGAATATTTTATAATAAATGCTCTTGTTTAAAATCTTGGTTTTCTTTGACTGTTTATTCATCCTTATGGTATATGTGTCATTAGTTTAAATTCTCAAAAAAGAGATGTAGGAAGCCTAAGAGCAGGATGTAACTTTTTCACATGAATTGTTTAATAATAACAAGTATTGTGAATAAGAAATACGTTTCTAACATAGATGTTTATGAATGAAGATTTATAAAACACTAGTGGTGTCACTGGTGTCATTTGGGCTTTAAAATAAAAACAATCAAGCTTATGTTTTATGAACAATTTGATGTTTTGATAATAACTAATAACTCCATTCAATGTCACTGATAGTTTTAAAGACATTACTATTAAAATGTAAAAATTACTTCATTGTCAGTGTTTGTGAGTTTTTCAAGCTTCCCTTTTCTCAAAAGCTATTTCCTTTTTCATGGCGAATGGCCTTGCCAGAAAACAATACAAATAGTAGCTGAGATATATTTTTGTATATTTATATATTTTTCTCATCCTCTAATTTTAAGCTGTAGAATTGTTCTTTTAAGATTTGTTTATTTTGTTGATATAAACTTAACTCTATATAATTATAGTGTCATTGTATTAAAAAAGAATCTCAATAAGAATTGTAAGGAACAAGAATTGCTGGTAATCCTCAGATTTGTGGAGGAGTTGTGTAGATAGCTCATGCTGGTTCTTCACCAAAATGAACTATTCTACTTTGTTGCTTACATAACTGCAGATGCTGAATAAAACAGGCTGTTGCTACCAAATTGATTTAACCTTATTTATTCATTTTTAGAACCTCACAACAGATTGCAGAAAGGTCACACAAGCTGTGTTTGGTGGATGACCACTTCTCTCTCTCTCTCTCTCTCTCTCTCTCTCTCTCTCTCTCTCTCTCTCTGTGTGTGTTTCCAGTTTTTTGTTGTTTTGGGGGTTTTTTTGCATTGTAACTTCACTGGTTGCTTTGTAACAGTCCCTCCCCTATCAGGTTCTGTGATTGGATCATTTGAATTTTTTGAATGTCCCTCATGATTTCAATAAATACCTGTGCCCCTGGTTTTTAAACCACTCTGCTTTTAGCAAACGGGGAGAGGAGATATTTGGATTTTAACATTCTGAGGATTCGAGGACATTATTTTAGACCAGTAGAACAACCATCACAAGAGAGTCTTCAAAAAAAAACTGCCCTTGTGCAATTCTTGGTAAGTTTTATTTGTTGTAAATTGAATTTTGTTTTTGGTGTAAAACCACATTTTAAATTTCACTAACAGAATTTATTTTGCATTTAAGTTATTTTTTATTGTTTGTGAGAGGGTTACTGGCGAAAAATCTTTGGTTTGGTTTTCTGTTTTAGTGTATTTGGGCCACTAAGCCTTTTTGTGGTATTTTTTGAAAGACTGAAATCATGAAATCTGTGAGAGCTAGGCCGGCTAATTAGCCACTGATTTCTTATTACAAGTAAAGTACAACATGAATGTAATGAAATACATTAAGTGTGGAAAGTTTTTGGCTGGGTTATGTGTGTTTAGCAGATTTTAAGCAGTTAAGTAACTGCTCTTTTAATCATCGCTTGTTTCTGCTGTGTTTGGTCATTTTAGAAATGGTTTATATGATCATTTAGCTGAAATTATGAGGCTTCTGTGGATACTACATGATGATATTTGCACAAAAGGTGTGATACCTTTTTACATAACTCTTGAGCCACAGTACTGATGGCTATAGAGTAGGGCTGGGTATCGTCACTGATTTCTAGAATCGATTCAATTCCGATTCACAAGGTCCCGAATCATTCGATCCACGATTCGATTTAATTCGATTCAATTCGATTCAATTCGATTTGAATCTGGGAAATTTTGACAGTCAGAAATATTATAATTCAGATCAGTACATTTACATATTTTTGTATCAATAAAAAGGAAGCTGACACTTTCCAGACTTTATCAAAGGTGTGAGCATCACAGCAGATGCCTTTGTGTCAAAGTAGCTGAAGATAAAACACAGAAAAACATGAAGGCAATTTTCCTGGCCTGGGATTTAATAAAAATATTCTGCAGTACATCAAAAACGAAAGAAAACCATTAATCAACACATGAACGTTACCTCTGAAGTTACAGCGGTTTTATTAGAGACACAGCGTTTTGCATTTTGCATAATTTTAAAAAGTTGAAATTTGTTCAATATTGAACGGCAGAAATTAGGTTTTCTTTTCGGAAGTAAGTAAAACGAAAAAAAAAAAAACGTCGGCTGACAGCGCTGTAAACAACGGTAGACTTGTGGGTAACAAGCAAGCGAATAATGCAGAAAACAGACAGACAGGGAGAGACAGAGAGAGAGAGGGAGAGAGAGAGAGCTGTGCATGAAGTGTGATTTTAACGTGGTGGAAGCAAAACAGCAAAAGTAAGAGGGAATTCATGATGATGTTTATGTGAAGCGTAGTTTGGATCTTCTTTTGCTGCTGGTTCGGTCAGTATTGAGAGAGATAAAACTAACAGCTTTATGATCAGCGCAAAAAGGGCGTAAACACACAGCGCGGACCCGCGGATCAGAATCAGCTAGCTGTCGGCTTTCAGCCCCGACCGTCAGCTGAGAAAGGCGACATCTCACTGATTCTGATCCATCGGCAGGTCCGCGCTGTGTGTTTACATTTTTGTGCAGAATCCGTGTTCCTGCTCTCATTTACTGTCTTAGCTGTTTGGTGGTTGTTGAAATTTTGTGATCTTTCACCTGAGATTCTGGCATTTCGGGCAAAATAAATTTATATTAAAAAAAATCGATTCAGGATTTTAATGAATCGATTTTATGTTATCCAAGCCAGAATCGATTTTAATCGATAAATCGATTATAAAAACCCACCCCTACTATAGAGCTTAAGAGGATAATAGTAATTTCTTCCCAGTAACATATTTCCCATAGCTGTGATTTGTTGTGCATTCATTGTAAGTTGTTAAATTCGTGTTATGCTAATTATGCAGGTATTGAGAGAATTATTATTGTCTCACATTTATTCTAGCTTTGTGAATCTGATGTGTAATTATTTTTGGTAGGTACACAGGTATAGATTTTAACTTGAGCATAACTGGTCATTAAAAAAATCATGCCATTTATGTACGGGTTTTTGTCTTCGTCACAATTTTAATTGCTAGAGTTAAGGTTTCTCTATTTGTATTTCAGACTGAAAATGACCTTTTTCTGATCTTATGTCAATAACGTTTAATCGTATGATATCTTTTTTGTATTAGGAGACCAAACTTCCTAAGGGACATCACGCACAGATACTCCAAGGCTTGCTGTGAACTTTCAGCAGAACAGCTGGATTTGGTGTGAACCAAGGTAAGTTATTAAAAATGCTGACTGTAGCCTTACATGCTTGATCAGGTTTTGACAAGGGTTTTTTGATGCTTCCTGTTAAGAGCAAAAAGTGGAAAGAGAAGGTTTAAATAAATGTTCTCCAGTATTCTTCAGTGGGTCGTTAAGTAGTCGTTCAGTGGGCTATTCAGGTGTTTGTTCAGTCAATGGTGGTGGTGGTGGTGGTGGTGGTGGGGGGGGGGGTGAGTGGATTCTAATCTCAATGTACTCATCCCCCCCCCCCCCCCACATCACTTGTATAAGTTAATAGTGTGGAGAATATCATAAAGCCTTTAGGCAATCAAATGTAAAAGACAATATTTATGAGTGTCTTAAGTTTTAAAATGGTCAGGTTTGACTTGAACATGACTGGAAGGTCATGTTCCACCCCCTTACTTTAGTGTTTGTAGTCTGGTCTGGTTCAACAACCCTTAAATTAGCATAGCAAACGTTTTTCACCACCAAATTCAATTCAGTGAGTCGTCAGTGGGTCTTTTATTTAGTCGTTCAGTGGGTCATTCACCATTCTGGAGGTTGTTCAATCATGAACAAATCCCTGAATGGGTAAGTAAATATACTATCTAAAAAATATTACAATTCTTTTGTTTGTTTAATATATCTTTTTCTCTTTTATTGTAGATGCCAAGAAAAAAGGGTTTTCGCATGCGGCGCACACCAAGAATCACCTCTGGTAAGTCCAATGCTAACCCAAATGTTTGCATTTGTGCAGAGAAGTTGCAAGCATCCATTGTTGCTGGGACTGCTGTTCAATGTGCACCATTCACTTCAGATGTGAATGCTTTAATTGCCTGCAGTGTTGTGGCTGCAATCAAGCATATGATAGCTCCAGTGTGTACATGGAAACCGGAGGATGTTGATGATATATGTGTAGAGGGGTGCCAGTTAGTTAGGTATATAGCTAAGGCAAGACAGGACAGTGGCAGCAAGCATAGCGTTTGCAGGCTGATTGGACAGCACACTGTGTTTGGCCAAAAATGGAAAGTCGATATTGGCCCGCCAGTTTACACAGATTTTGGGCTGTCGGAAGGGGAGGCTGTGTTGTATGAAAAGCTGCAGGAACATCTGTTGAGGGATGCCATGTGTCTGTTGGATCTTCACACTGCAGTTAGTGTCATCATTCATCACATGAATTATTTTGTTGTTGTTGATTGTGGCACACGTAATGCAGCTGGGCTGGCATCTGAGATTGGCACAGCTGTGGCTGTTTTTAACACATGCCTTGACGACCTGATGCTTCACATCAGAAATCTACAGAAGTCTTTAGATGCACAATGGTATGCTGTTAGCAGCATTTCTGTGCAGGCAGGTCAAGCTGATGTTGACGTGGAGAGCAGTGCAGTGTTTGTGGACAGGGATGTTGACACAAATCTTACAGCTAAAGTTGATAACACTTCTGTCAACCTTGAAACTGTTAATGCTGTCACAGGAGTTGGAGCAGAGGCTAGCTGTTGCATTATAAAGAGTGTGAGAGGATCATTTCACCAGGCTGATGATCGATTTAAATATGGAGGAGTTCAGTGTATGGCTATAGGTCTGGTTAGCCTGGCAAAACATAAAGTTGATAGCGTCTTTTCATGGGAGACAAAAGTTCTTGACAGAGTTGTAGTTTTAGGTGACCTTTTGTACACCAATTTAAGAGACTGCAACATGATAAGCAACTCATCCAGTGTGTTGTGTGTCCCTGATTTGCCTAAAAGGTATTGTATTGATGGGCAAAACTTTGAGTTTGAGTATGGAGATTTTGTCAGTGGGGATGTTGATGTGCTTGGAGGGGAACTCATTGAGAATGGTGTCTACACTACCCTGCAGACTGGGCTGCAAAAGATCTGTGCCATGTATAATACATGTCTTCTGACATTGTGTGGCAGTACATGTGCAGTGATTTCTGAGAATGGACAATATGCACTAGTTGATTCTCATGCACGCAGTGCTGTGGGTTTGGTCAGTGAGCAGGGAAAAAGTGTTGTTTTGTGCTTCAGGTCTCTTGAAGATGTGTTCAGACACATCTGCCAGCTGGCAACTGGCCTGAGTCAGAAGCAAAAGCCTTTTGAAGTATCTGGTGTTTGTGTTAGGTACCTTGTGGTGTCCGAAAGTGCCACACCCAAAGACAGTTGTGAAAAAACTAGCAAAACCTTTACACCTGAATCAAGTTGTGATTCAATCCAGGATGAACCAAACATCAGTGATGTTATCATTGTGGAGTCTTTAATAGAGGCAGAGAGTTGCAAAGCTTCTGGAAAGACCTTGACTAGTTCTGAGTATGATTTAGGTTTATTATGTAAGGATGCAACAAGAAAGCGCAAGATTTCAGTGGGTTACAGTGAAGCTAAGAAGCTAAAACAGTATGATGTGTCTCAGGTGAATTCAGATGTTGAATTTGTTAGTGAAGTGATAAACAACAAGCTGGTGTTTAGTCCTATTTCTGAGTTGGTTTGTCAGGCTTTGTGCACACAGTTGAATGTGGAGTTTGAAAAAAATAGTGTACCAACATCTACATGTGTTGGTTTGTTAGGTGTTCCATGCAAAAATGAAAGTCTAGTGGCTGATGGGAACTGTTTCTTCAGAGCTATTTCTCAGGTTGTGAGTGGCACACAAAAGCACCATCGCAAGATAAGACTTGCCATTGTGAAAGAGTTGGAGAGGAATGCTGCAATATATAGAAATATTTTAAGGACAGAGTATTCATCAGTTGCAGACTACATTCAGAAATCTAAAATGAGAAAGGTTAACAGCTGGGCTACAGAAGTTGAAATCCAAGCAACTGCAAATTGTTTAGGAGTTGATGTATTTAGATTTTATAATGACCGTTGGCTAAAATACAGCTGTGATGGCAAGCTTTTGTCAGAAAAGGGAATCTATTCAGAAAATCGTCATGGGAATCATTATGAGACGGTGGTTTGTGTTCATAAGCCTGAACTGCAGACCTGTTATGGCTACTGCAAAACCAGTCCATCTGTTATCGGAGGATACAACACTAGGAGTAAAGATAAAAGTACTTTTGAGAAAACACAGGATCACACATTTTGTGCAGATGCAGTAGTGCTAGATACAGATGCTGATGTTGAGGTTTTGAATGATGCAAGTCAGATGAAGTTTAGCTTTACTCCTCTTTCCAATGAAGTTGCACAAATTTTATGCCGTAAATTTAATGTTGATTTTGGGAAGCAGAACAACAAACTTCACACTGTGTATGGTGATTTAGGTGTTGTTTGTAAAACAGATAAGGTTGTAGAGGATGGCAATAGTTTTTTTAGGGCTTTATCTCAGGTATTCAGTGGTTCTCAAAAGAGTCATAGGAAGATAAGGCTTGCTGTTGTGAAGTATATGGAAGATAATAGTGAAGAGCATATAAATTTAGTGGGAAAAGATTATGCTTCAGTATCCGAGTATATCTTAAAGTCACAAATGAAATATGTTGGACATTCTGCTACTAACACAGAATTTCAGGCTGCAGCAAATGCTCTTGGATTGCACATATTTATGTTTAATGGTAACAAATGGAAAAAGTACAGCTGCACGAGTACTGTTATTGTAAATGAAGTTTTAAATGAAGGGATGTATTTAAAGTGTCAAAGTGCTTATTTTGAGCCAGTAATTTGTGTGCAATATTTTGATAAGGATGTTTGTTTTGGTTTATGCAATGACACTAATTCATCTACACCACGAAATATGTGTAGAAGAAAAAAAAAAACAACAGGCACAGGGTACTTCAGATATGACTCGTTCATGTACAAAATATTGGCTTTCTAAGCATTTGAAAAAGAAAGAGTACTTTCAAAAAAAAATTGCATACAAACTAAAAGTGTTGCATAAGGAAAAAGTGAAGGCAAAGAGCCTAAAGAAATATCAAAAAGATGTGTTGTATAGGCAGAAGTTGAAGGAAAGAAACATCAGGAAATATAAGCAAAATGTGTCACATAAAGAAAAAGTAAAACAAATGAGCATTAAAAAATATCAAGAAAATGTGTTGCATAAAGAAAAGGTAAAACAAAGGAGCATTAGAAAATATCAAGAAAATATGTTGCATAAAGAAAAGGTAAAACAAAGAAGCATTAGTAAATATCAACAAAACGTGTCGCATAAAGAAAAGGTAAAACAAAGAAGCATTAGTAAATATCAACAAAACGTGTCGCATAAAGAAAAGGTAAAACAAAGAAGCATTAGTAAATATCAACAAAACGTGTCGCATAAAGAAAAGGTAAAACAAAGGAGCATTAGTAAATATCAACAAAACGTGTCGCATAAAGAAAAGGTAAAACAAAGGAGCATTAGTAAATATCAACAAAACATGTCGCATAAAGAAAAGGTAAAACAAAGGAGCATTAAAAAATATCAAGAGAACGTGTTGCATAAAGAAAAGGTAAAACAGATGAGCATTAGTAAATACAGAGCAAATGAGTTACACAGGAAAAAAATTAATGCAATGGCAGCTAGAAAGTATCATGGAAATCCAGAACATAAGATGCGTGTTATTGCTGGTGTCAAATTAAAAAGACAGCAAATGAAAGAAAAGGCAGAGCAGTTTGATTTTGTGATGACAAATTTTTTAGATAAAGTAAAAGATGGACCAGATTTTGTTTGCTGTGTCTGCCATAGGTTGTTATTTAGACATCAGGTGTTACATTGTCAAAAAAACTATTATAACAAAACTAAAACTGCAGCACTGATTGCAGAAAAATGTATAACTGAACACTATTTACACAAATGTAATACAGATTGTGTAAATCCATGTCACTGGTTGGACACAGCTAAAGCTAAACTGTGGATCTGTTATACATGCCATTATAAAATTAATAAAAATGAAGTGCCTCCAGAGTCTGTAAAAAACAATTTAGAAGTGCATCCAATTCCACCTGAATTGGCATGTTTAAATAGCTTAGAACAACATTTAATAGCTTTACATATA
Source organism: Neolamprologus multifasciatus (assembly GCF_963576455.1). Taxonomy (NCBI): domain Eukaryota; kingdom Metazoa; phylum Chordata; class Actinopteri; order Cichliformes; family Cichlidae; genus Neolamprologus; species Neolamprologus multifasciatus. The sequence continues at coordinate 19,223,545 of NC_140458.1, read as the reverse complement.
CCATTTATGAAAATGCTAGCCTTACCTAAGGGTGGACAAAATGGAGTACATGGACCAGTGACATGTGTTCCAGCAAACATTGTAGAAACTACCAATGTCTTACCCCGTTCTAGCATGGAAGGATCTTTATTACCAGTAAAACTAAAGCGCAAGTTAACTTACAAAGGCCATTATCAATACCAGTTTGTTGACACTATCCACATAAGACAGGCTTTGCAATATTTAAAAGAGTCAAATGTGCATTATAAAAATGTAGAGTTCAATGAAAATTGGCAAAATCAGTTTTGTATGCAACAAGAGGAAGCTCTGGAAGAGGAGAGCAATAAAAATGCTGTAAGCGATGTTGCATCTTCAAATGTTGATGATGAGCTTTTGCATGACAGACAGCAGCACTGTATGTTTCAGGACACATGTCTCATGCCTGTTGATATTGGTCAGGAAGCACTAGATCAATATTTTACTAACATATATTTGGGGGTGGCTGTAGCTCAGGTGGTAGAGCAGGTCATCTACTGATCAGAAGGTTGGTGGTTCGATTCCTGGCTTCCCCTAGTCTGCATGCCAAATATCCTTGGGCAAGATACTAACCCCAAATTGCTCTCCGATGCATCCATCGGAGTATGAATGTGTGTGAATGTTATCTAGAAAAGCACCTAGAGAAATGTGCTTGTGCGAATGGGTGTGAATGGGTGAATGCACAAGTTGTGTAAAGCGCTTTGAGTGCTCAGAAGAGTAGAAAAGCGCTATATAAGAACCAGTCCATTTACCATATTAAATCTCGCTCCAGCAGAAGGGAGTAATCCTGTAAAATTACTTTCTGATCATGCAAATGAAGCCAAATGTTTCCCAGTGCTGTTTCCAAAGGGGGTGAATACGTATCATGAAAACAGAGAGAAGCGTTTGACATTGTCCCGTTATTTTAATAACCGAATTTTACATGCTGATGGTAGGTTTGCACAAAATGGCGAATACATCTTTTTTGCTCAGTATATGTCTGAGATTGAACAGGTTATCTCGAATGTGTCAATAGCGTTGCGAAAAGGAAAAGGTGATTGCACATATCAGAAAGTTAGCCATGAGTTATTTAAAGATGAAGAGTCTTTGAAGAAGTTGTTGGAGTTTGATGATGGGTACCGTTTTCTTAAGCCTATTAGAGGTACTCCAGCTTTTTGGCAGGCAGCACAGCGTGACCTCTTAGCTTGTGTTCGTCAGCTTGGTATCCCCACTTGGTTTTGTTCATTTTCGTCAGCTGACATGCGATGGACAAATCTTCTTTATAGTATTTTGAAACAGCAAGGTAGAACAGAAACAGTTGAACAGTTAGAGTGGGCAGACAGGTGTGATCTGCTGCGTCGAAATCCTGTGACTGCAGCAAGGATGTTTGACTTTCGGTGGCATTGTTTTTTGAAGGAGGTACTCATGTCTCCATTGCATCTGATTGGTAAGATTAAGGATTACTTTTACAGAGTGGAATTTCAACAGCGAGGTTCACCTCATGTGCACTGTCTCTTTTGGATTGAGAATGCTCCACAGATTGATAAAAATACAGATGAAGAGGTAACTCAGTTTATTGATGAGTATATAACGTGTGAATTGCCTTCACAAGATGAAACTTTATTGGACATTGTCTCATCTGTACAACAGCATTCAAAGCGGCATTCTAAAACTTGCAAAAAAAAGAACACAGTTTGCCGGTTTAATTTTCCAGGCCACCATCCAGTCGAACATTTATATGTCGTAGGAAAAGTGATGTTTCCGAGCAAATATGCAAGTGTCAAGTCGATAAGAGAGAAGATGATTTACAACAATGTGCCTGTGAAAGTCAGCATCAGCAAGACTCTATTAAGATGAGAAGAAAGCAGGCAAGTGATATCTTAACAACAATCAAGAAGGCTCTTTCAGATGAAAGTAGGAGTTTTGAAAGTGTGGAGCATTTGTTTCAGAGTTTAGGTATGAATCAGGCAACTTTCGAGGATGCATACAAATGCTTTAGTCGAAATACACATGTTGTGTTGAAAAGGCAGTTAAACGAGGTTTGGATAAATCAATATAGTAAGCCACTGTTGAAATGTTACAATGCTAATTTGGATATTCAATTTGTAATTGATGCTTATGCCTGCTGTGTTTATATAATTTCTTACATGTCAAAATCTGAAAAAGAGATGGGTTTGTTGTTAAGTAATGCTCAGAAGGAAGCATATAAAGATGGAAATGTTAGTGCAAGGGAGGCTTTGAAGTCATTAGGCAGTGTATACCTTCATAACAGAGATGTTAGTGCTCAGGAGGCTGTGTATAGGCTAACAAATATGCATCTAAAAGAATGTTCTAGGAAAGTTGTGTTTGTGCCAACAGGGGACAGTGTAGTTAAAATGAGTTTGCCCTTAAAAGTGTTAAGACAAAAAGCAACATCACAGGATTTAACAGCAGAGGACATGTGGATGACTAGTATTGTAGACCGGTATAAGAATAGACCAAAAAACAGTGATTTTAATGATATGTGCATGGCCACATTTGCCTCAGAATATCGTGTTTTGAGTAAAAATGAAAAATCCACTAAGCCAATACAGTTGAACAATAGATGTGGTTTTGTTACTAGGAGAACACGGTCACAACCTGCAGTTGTTCGTTATGCGCGATTTTCAGAGACTAAAAATACTGAATTGTTTTATCAGAGTATTATGCAGTTGTTTTTGCCATATCGTGCAGATCAGGAACTAAAGCCTTCAAACTATACAACATTTGAACAGTTTTACGAGAATGGCGTTGTGAAGTTTAGCGATGGATGTCTGCATTCAGTGAAATCAGTTGTTGATGCAAATAGACATAAGTTTGAAATAGACGCAGATAAACTGGATAATATTCAGAATACAATTGATTCGGCTGCTGTAACAGAAGATGCCTGGTGTGAGCTTTGTCCAGAACAGGAGTTGGAGCGTTTAGAGTGTGAGCAGGAATGGAAAGATAAAGAGCAAATAGGGGAAGAAGACAATGAGAATATTCCAGATTTAGCTGTGTGCAGCCAACAGGTTTCACATTTAGAAAAGAGAAATGATATTATGCCCAGAAGTGATGGTTTGGCTTTAATTAGATCTCTAAATGAGACACAGCTTTCAGTCTTTTATCAGATTAGGCAGTGGTGCTTGGATAAGACAGTAGGCAAAAACCCAGATCCATTGCATGTATTTATTACTGGAGGTGCAGGAACAGGGAAAAGCCATTTAATTAAAGCAATTCACTATGAAGCAGCAAGGTTATTGTCACCAATGTGTCGTAATCCTGACAATGTTTGTGTTTTATTAACTGCGCCTACTGGGATTGCTGCATATAACTTACATGCAACAACAATCCACAACACATTTAGCATTGGTAAAGATGTCCGCTTACCTTACACCCCTCTGGGTGAGGAAAAGTTAAATTGCCTACGTGCTAAATATTGTGATCTGCAGATCCTGATAATTGATGAAATCTCCATGGTTGATCAGAGACTAATGGCTTACATCCATGGTAGATTAAGACAGATTAAACAAATTGGAGACTTTTCGCCTTTTGGAAATGTTAGTGTTATTACTGTTGGAGACTTTTTTCAGTTGCCTCCAGTAAAAGGAAAACCCCTGTATGTTGAGGATGTTGGTATGAACTTGTGGTCTAGTCTATTTAGGGTTGTAGAACTAAAAAAAATAGTAAGGCAGAGTGATGTTGGGTTTGCAGAATTATTAAACAGGTTAAGAACTCACGTTAAAGGGGCTCCATTATTAGAAAAGGACATTAAAAGCTTAAAACATTGTGAAACTGGTGAAGTTAGCTCAGCTTTACACATTTTTCCAACAAACAAACAAGTAAATGAGCATAATATGCAGCAGTTGTTTAAGATGTGTCCTGATTATGTTGAGATACTTGCTCAGGATTTTGTCAATAGTAAGAAAACAGGGAAACTGGAGTTAAAAACTGGACATCATGCCAAAACATATAACACATGTTTGGATGAAAAGCTTCTCTTGGGAAAGGTGCCCGTGTAATGTTGTGTAAAAATGTAGATGTAATGGATGGTCTTGTTAATGGTGTATGTGGTACGGTAACACACATAGTTTATGTTACTGAGGACAAGAAGCTTCCTAAAACCATTTATGTAAAATTCGATGACAATCATATAGGTGCACAAAGGAGGAAAAACTGTGTGTATTACCCAGCAGTTGAAATAGGCTCTACAGGTATTGAAGCAGAAGAAGAAAAGGTAACTGAGAAAGGTGGACTGCGGCGGCAGTTTCCACTGAAACTTGCATGGGCTTGTACAGTACATAAGGTACAAGGAGTTACTGTGGACGATGCGGTAGTGTCTCTTAAAAATGTGTTTGCTCCAGGACAGGCATATGTTGCCCTAAGTCGTGTTAGGAGTTTGTCAGGTTTAATAATTCAAGATTTCAATGAAAAAGCAATTTACTCTAAAGGTGGTGTAAAGGATGTAATCGAACGAATGGCCCAATTTTTGTCTGAAAATACAGCATGTACTAAGACACATGATTTCACAGTAGTGTTAATGAATGTGCAGAATTTAACTCTACATGTAGCTGATCTGGTATTGTGCACACAGCATTTGCAGCCTAACTGTATTGCTGTTACAGAGACATGGATGTCTGCAGATTCTTCATTAGACACTGTAAAAATTGACGGTTATAGGTTTCAGCATAATCCACGAAGTGCATCTTACACTAGAAGTAACCCAACATTTATTGAAATACAAAGCCAACAGCATGGTGGCGTTGGCATGTATACTGCAGACAGTTTGACATCTAAAATTATAGCTATGCCAGATGCCAATTTAGAATGTTTACTTTGCAACTATTGTACCTGGAATATTTTAATAGCAGTTATTTATCGGCCTCCTTCTTATACCATGGCACTGTTTAAACAAAACCTAGGAAAGTTACTTGATTGGCTAGATAAAAAAAGTAATACAGTAGTAGTAATGGGAGATTTTAATGACAATGTTCTAAAATCTTCAAGTATTTGCAAGTTTGTCACAGACAAAGGATTCATTCAACATGTAACACAGCCCACCACAGAGAAGGGCACATTAATTGATCATGTGTATGTTAAAACAACACATTATGATGTAAAAGCTGTAGTCTTTCCAACATATTTTAGTGACCATGAAGGGATTTTTTGTACATTTACATCCAAGACTCCTACATGATAAAGGGGAATGTGAGCAGCAGTGTGTGTGTGTGTGTGTAAATTTATGTAAATAATGACCTAAAAGTACAAAAAGCACAGCTAACCACGAGAGAAAAGAAATATTCCGCTCTTCTCCTCTCTGCTCTTCTTCCCTTTTCTGGGACGCAGTGGGGAGGTAGAGCGTACAGCCTAAACCGGCGGGGAGGTGTGGGAAGCCAGACCAGGCGCCCCCCTTCTGGCTCTCCTCTCTGCTCTCTCCTATCTTGTCCCTTTTGTCTTACTTCTCTCTATCACCTTTTCTATCCCTTTGAAGAAGATTGGCTCCATAAATGCTAAAGAGAAAAGAAATATTCCGCTCTTCTCCTCTCTGCTCTTCTTCACTTTTCTGGGAGGCAGTGGGGAGGTAGAGTGTACAGCCTAATCCGGCGGGGAGATGTGGGAAGCCAGACCGGGCGCCCCCCTTCCGGCTCTCCTCTCTGCTTACACCTCACTTCTAGCTATGTTTTATATGTTAGTCAGGCCAATTCTGTGCACACTCATTCTTAATGACTAACCTCAGCCAATTGCTATTACAGTGGTTTTTTTCCCTGCATTTAGTGACTTTACCATTAATTAATAAACCCAATATTTTAAATTTTTTGTAGATGTCTTTGGGTATTTCACAATAATTTACTGGGGTCTTGTGCACAGAAGGGAATTTTGTCCATAGACTTTTAAATAACTGAAACTGTCTTTTCATCCATCTTTTAGATACAATGTATGCATCACACATAGAGAAATAAAATGTACAATTTGCTAAAGATAGCAGTAAGTATTCACTTTTAAATAGCACATAGTACAGTTATGCTATCAAGCAGAGTAGTCATGCTCACATGTTGTTAATGCAGGTTTTGCTTTATCCACTTAGCCTTAAAAAGCAAAAAGACGCTGGTAATGGTACTCCTGGTTTACTGGGATAGGGTTCGAGTCCCTGTGGTGTCCTTGCTTATGGCTATAACAATCTCATACATTTGCATGCTATTGACCATTACATTTAGATTAAAATTATTAACAATCATGTCGATTCAGTTACATCTATAGAGAGGATGCTTCTAATTGATGCTTAGTGCTCTGAGTTTGGCTTGTAGCTGGTAATTAATTCAATTCAATTTTTCAATTCAATTTAATTATGTAGTGCCAAATCACAATAAAAGTCACCTTAAGGTGCTTTAGATTGTACAGTAGATACAGAGAAAAACCCCAACAATCATATGACCCCCTATGAGCAAGCACTTTGGCGACAGTGGGAAGGAAAAACTTTTTTTTTCTTTTAACAGGAAGAAACCTCCAACAGAACCACCAGCCATCTGCTGTGATGGAGCGAGAGAAGAGTATTAGCAAAGCAAATCAACATTAGCTTTCTGGTCTGGGCAAATAAAGTCTAATAGCAAAGTGCAGAGTAGGGTTGGATGATATATAAAAATTTGCCAGCAATCAACAACATGAGATATATTCATGCATGTGCATACTTTTTGATGGGCGGAGCAATGTAGTTATGGACAGACTGATTTGGACGTTTACAACACAGAAGTCCTAACATAGACAAACTAATTGCCAAAAAGCAAAAAGTCGCAAATTAGGGATTTTATTTGACTTTTACCGGATGTAACCAAAACAATCTGCTACGTGTGCAGATGTATAATGCGAGAAAAGGACTCAAACACAACTAACTTGCATGGGTATGTATGTGTCCAACATTTTTGGACACATACATACTTTGGAATATTTTTTCTGAACATAGGCTCCTGCCTTTCTTTGTGTGTGTTCTGAGTTTGAGTAACTGAATCGCTACACTTGAGCACACTCTGAGGAGGTTGTTTTTTTCCCCTGTAGACTTCTTCTATTAGCTGCATCATTATTACCAAAATTGCTTATGGGCAAATATGGGCAATGTATTGCGGGAGCGTGGCGCCATCTTCCAAATCAAATCAGAGACCGATTGCGTCCAGAGGCGAAGCAGCGGTACTTGAAAAAAATAGAGTGGATTGCAAATGTGGACCCATATGAAATACGGCAGTGGAGTAAAAACCCAGACGACTTACCGCCATTGTCCTACCCCAATATCTTTACGTATCTTGTTTGTGGAGTAAGCGCTTACACTGCGAACAAGTTTTGTAATTACAAATCGCTGGAGGCGCACATCCAACTTACAAACGGCTCGGTGCAAGATTTGGATATTTTCAAGCCGCCAAACTGTTAGGTAAGTCAGCTGGAGTGCATCGAATGTAATAGCCATGGTTCACCCCCTACCACAATTAATGTTATATATTTATCAATGAACTGCTAAAATCTTGTTGTCATATTATGTGTACATAATTGTAAAGTTGATGCAAACTCCCACATTGATAATCGGATAAGATACTACATCCATTTCATAGGCAGGCTTCCCCCTACAGTTGTGTGAAAGAATTAGCGAATCGTTACATAGCACGTATGTCTGCAAAGTCACTCCATTCGATGTTTGTTCACATTTTCTATAACCTCTGAGACCACCAACGATAATATTATTAAGCTATAAAGAGTGATACAAACATATATGGAACTTACCGTAATGAAAATGTCCGGTAAGTTAAGTGATATCTAGAGATGGAAGCAAACTGGATATCAGCTTGTCTCACAGCTGCTATCCAGGCTAGACGCCTTCGTTTGGTAAAGTCCGCTATATGAACTCCCCCATGTTGCTTCCAGGTTGGGAAAGAATAAAAAGACAAACCCTTTTTAAGCTTATTCCTGTGCCGGTCGTGTGATCGAACATTGTAGCCGACCACACAGCAAGTACGAACGATGGCTGTTGTGTGTGCCTTCGCTCCTTTTTTGCTTGCGCTTTGGTTGGACCCGGAAAATGGCGCATCAGGCCAAAATCCTTTCCACGCCCACCCCTGTGACATCACGCTCCAAAGCCCTATAAGTAGGGATGGGTACCGGTATCTGACATAAACGGTAGTAACCAGACCGAAAAGCAGCGCACATTTCGGTACTTTATTTCTGTGCTTTTTTTTCTCCTGAAATGTCATGCACTTTGGATTCTAGCCAATCATTTTACCTTTGCAAGCGTAGTAGACGGGCCCAGGTACGTACGTTCTTTTAGAGCAGAGCTACAGATTAAAAATGCCCATGGCGAAGCGGTCAAAGTCTGGCTGTACTTCACAGCAAAAGATGCAAACCCAGCAGCCTGCAACAAGTGCTTTAAGGTGATACTGTGATACTGTCAAAGAAGGTAACTCCTCAAATCTGATGAAACACCTGGCAACGTATAGCATTTTGTTAAAAGCCGAGAAATGTGCCATATTTGATAGCTTGCTGCGAGACCTCACACCGAGCACATCTACTGCGGATGTGGTGCCTGTTATCGGACCCGGAGTTAGCAACATCCCCCCCAAAACCCGAAGAGGAGAGTCCTGGCCCCTAGCCCTGCCAGTGTAGCAGAAATGATGACGGATGATGATGGCAGCAGCAGCCGTTCTTCTCTACGTGAGTAGCTTAATATTGTTCGTGTGTAATTTACGTTGAGTAGGCTAACCACGTTATTAAATTAATGCATGTAAGGTGAACTAGCAAACACCGTCGTAGTTACATGCGGCTGTCTTCTTGTTTCATGGCAGATACTCCCTTCACCCTGGCCAAAAAGGCTAAAATGACCAAAGAACAAGTGGGAAACAGCTAAACATGAGAGGTTTTTGGACAAAGTTTGTGTTTTTTCCATTGCTTAAGCACTGCTTCCAGCCAAGAGTGATGCCATAAATCCCCTATAGGTGCAGAAAAGGCTAACATTGTTATCTTTTTATAAAAAAACAGCTGAACATGAGGTTTTTGGACCAATTTTGTGTTCTCCATTCTTTAAGCACCGGTTCAAGCACCGTTTAAGCACCGGCACCATTTCAAAAGTACCGGTTTGGTACAGGTATCGGATAAAACCTAAACGATACCCATATAAGTCCCAACCCTAGTGGACAGATGGAGAGACATGATGCAAGATTGCACCAGCAGAATTTTATTCCTCTGGAGGCAGTGAACACAGTATACAGTTGAATAGTAATATTTCACCCAAAACGGGCCCTTTAGACATTCTGCCTGCAGTAACTTTTCTTTTTCTCACTCTCTATAAACTTTGCACTGAAAGCTCTCACTCACTAATGTGAACACACTACACAAAGTGAGGTGGTCCCTGTCTTCTCCCCACATTCAATCTGTGAAATTCATGCGTAGAACCACCAGCTAAACTGTCATCTCGTTCAATCATTATTATTATAGTCGTCCCACTAGGTGGCGCTCTAACCATTACTGACAAATGGCATAACAAACATTTCCGAGTCTCATCACAACTGCGACCTTTGGGAGAGATTGGACATTGTGTTTTTGAGTGACAGCAGATTACTGCTTTCTGACGAGTGTTTGAAACTCCACGTGCCGCCATGACCACCCCGTTTTCCTGAACGTAAAAAGCTTCGCAATTTAACATCACAAAGGCCTTTAGATTCAACCCACTGGAGATTGTGTCAATCTGACGAAATTCCTTGGAGGAGTTCGTCAAAGTATGGTGCCTGAAAAGAGGTAAAAATGTTGCCAAAATTACACCTTAATTTTAAAATGGCTGACTTCCTGTTGGATTTGGGATATTACTCCAAGAGACTTTTTTGTACATCTTGATATCTCCTATAAGCTTACCAGGTTTCAGACGCATACATAAAACACAGAGCAGGGGCTGAGGATTTGAAATTTTGTAGGGGGCGCTGTGGAGCCATTTTGCGCTATTCAACGAAAGTGATCACATAGCAACAAAGCCTTCATCACATTGGAGGTGTGTGCCAAATTTGAAGACTTTTTAAGCTTTCGAAGCCCCTCAAAAGCCACTTCATTTTTCATGGTGAACTGTGTTGCCACTGGGGTGCGCCATTCAGTTTAAAGTCACAATTTTCTCACTGAAGCACCATGAGGGACTGATGGTGATATTCACCGCTTTTGAGGTGGCCAAGATAAACCTGGGAAAATCAGTACAACAAAGTGTAAAACATGACATTTCCTGTTGCCACTAGGTGGCGCTCTACGTATTCCTGACAATGGGCACAGCAATCTGTTCAAGGCGGGTCTGACATCATGCCTGTAAAGTCTGGTACTGATCAGACTGGATTTCATTGAGTTACACTAATTTGTTTCTTAATGGCGAGACATCAATATTCGACATGCTGCTGGGGTCACACCCTTTCGCGAAAACTCACAGTTTTCACTGTAACCCAAGACCCACTGCTTAAGGCTTTCCTGGAGAAATTTGAGGCTGCAGATGTCACCCATCACAATACTGTACCCCAAAGTGTAAAACATGACATTTCCTGTTCCCACTAGGTGGCGCTGTCCCTGGTGTCAAATATGGCAGTTGAAACATGTTCAGGGGTGGAGCCTTATCATATGTGTGCTCTTTGGTCCAGATCGGACAATGTATGACAGAATGAGAGGCAATAAGATTTTCATGGCGAGTCATCGAAATTCGCCGTGGCGCCACGGCCTCACCGTATTGTGAAAACTCAAAAGCTCCGCAATTTAACATGGCCCAGGTGTGTAGTTGAAACTGACCAAAGATGAAGCTTATATAATCAAATCCCAAGGAGGAGTTCGAAAAAGTTCGAGGCATGGAAATGGCAAAATTAGAGCCAAAATGTCACCTTCACCTCCAAATGGCGGACTTCCTGTTGGGTTTGCGTCAATGGGCCCACAGACTTTTTTGTTCGACTTGACATGGTACACATGTGTGCCAGATTTCATACCTGTAGCTCAAACGATGTGGTCATAGGGCTGCATTTAACAAGGCATAGGTGGCGCTCTAGAGCCATTTCCTAGTGCTCATATGTAAAACCAATAAAATACAAAATTTTTCACCAGACCTGGCATGTGTGCAAAATTTCATGAGTTTTTGACCATGTTTAGGCCCTCAAAAAGGCCCTTGTTTTGCCTGAATAATAATAATAATAATAATAATAATAATAAGAAACGGAGCAGATACAATAGGGCCTTCGCACTGTCAGTGCTCGGGCCCTAATAATAATAATAAGAAACGGAGCAGATACAATAGGGCCTTCGCACTGTCAGTGCTCGGGCCCTAATAATAATAAACGGAGCAGATACAATAGGGCCTTCGCACTGTCAGTGCTCGGGCCCTAATAATAAACAGAGCAGATACAATAGGGCCTTCGCACTGTCAGTGCTCGGGCCCAAATAAGAATAATAAGAAACGGAGCAGATACAATAGGGCCTTCGCACTCTCAATGCTCGGGCCCTAATAATAATAAACAGAGCAGATACAATAGGGCCTTCGCACTGTCAGTGCTCGGGCCCTAATAAACAGAGCAGATACAATAGGGCCTTCGCACTGTCAGTGCTCGGGCCCTAATTAAAGCTGCAAGCAGCGTTATGAGGGCCCTCGCACCCCGGCACGTCGAGCCACGCCCAACACCTAAAACCAGCACGTCCAATCTGATGTCACATTGATGGAATTCATGCATTTAACCACCAGCTAACGTTTCATCTCATTCAATCATAATTATAGTCGTCCCACTAGGTGGCGCCATATCCATTATTGACAAAGGGCATAACAAACATTTCCGAGGTTGAGTCTCATCACGCCTGCGACCTTTGGGAGACATTGGACATTGTGTTTTTTAGTGACAGCAGATTACTGCTTTTTGGCGAGTGATTGACATTCACGTGCCGCCATAACCACCCCGAACGTAAAAAGCTTCGCAATTTAACATCACAAAGGTCTTTAGATTCCACACACTGGAGATCGTGGCAATCTGATGAAATCCCTTGGAGGAGTTCGTCAAAGTACGGTGCCTGAAAGGAGGGGGAAATGTCGCCAAAATTACACATTAATTTTAAAATGGCTGACTTTTTGTTGGATTTGGGATATTGCTCCAAGAGACTTTTTTGTACATCTTGATATCTTCCATAAGCTTACCAGGTTTCAGACTCATAGATGATACACAGAGCAGGGGCTGATGATTTGAAATATTGTAGGGGGCGCTGTGGAGCCATTTCGCGCTATTCAATAAAAATGATCACATAACAACAAAGCCGTCATTACATTGGAGGTGTTCGCCAAATTTCAAGACTTTTTAAACTTTCCAAGCCCCTCAAAAGCCACTTCCTACTAAAAACAATCAAGCTTGTGTTTTATGAACAATTTGATGTTTTGAGAATAACTAGTAACTCCATTCAATGTCACTGATAGTTTTAAAGACATAACTATTAAAATGTAAAAATTACACTTGAAAGCTGTACATTACTTCATTGTCAGTGTTTGTGAATTTTTCAAGCTTCCGTTTTCTCAAAAGCTATTTCCTTTTTCATGGCGAATGGCCTTGCCAGAAAACAATACAAATAGTAGCTGAGATATATTTTTGTATATTTATATATTTTTCTCATCCTCTAATTTTAAGCTGTAGAATTGTTCTTTGAAGATTTGTTTATTTTGTTGATATAAACGTAACTCTATATAATTATAGTGTCATTGTATTAAAAAAGAATCTCAATAAGAATTGTAAGGAACAAGAATTGCTGGTAATCCTCAGATTTATGGAGGAGTTGTGTAGATAGCTCATTCTGGTTCTTCACCAAAATGAACTATTCTACTTTGTTGCTTTCATAACTGCAGATGCTGAATAAAACAGGCTGTTGCTACCAAATTGATTTAACCTTATTTATTCATTTTTAGAACCTCACAACACATTGCAGAAAGGTCACACAAGCTGTGTTTGGTGGATGACCACTTCTCTCTCTCTCTCTCTCTCTCTCTCTCTCTCTCTCTCTCTCTCTCTGTGTTTCCAGTTTTTTGTTGTTTTGGGTTTTTTTTTTTGCATTGTAACTTCACTGGTTGCTTTGTAACAGTCCCTCCCCTATCAGGTTCTGTGATTGGATCATTTTAATTTTTTGAATGTCCCTCATGATTTCAATAAATACCTATGCCACTGGTTTTTAAACCACTCTGCTTTTAGCAAACGAGGAGAGGAGAGATTTGGATTTTAACATTCCGAGGATTCGAGGACATTATTTTAGACCAGTAGAACAACCATCACAAGAGATTCTTCAAAAAAAACTGCCCTTGTGCAATTCTTGGTAAGTTTTATTTGTTGTAAATTGCATTTTGTTTTTGGTGTAAAACCACATTTTAAATTTCACTAACAGAATTTATTTTGTATTTAAGTAATTTTTTATTGTTTGTGAGAGAGTTACTGGCGAAAAATCTTTGGTTTGGTTTTCTGTTTCAGTGTATTTGGGCCACTAAGCCTTTTTGTGGTATTTTTTGAAAGACTGAAATCATGAAATCTGTGAGAGCTAGGCCGGCTAGTTAGCCACTGATTTCTTATTACAAGTAAAGTACAACATGAATGTAATGAAATACATTAAGTATGGAAAGTTTTTGGCTGGGTTATGTGTGTTTAGCAGATTTTAAGCAGTTAAGTAACTGCTCTTTTAATCATTGCTTGTTTCTGCTGTGTTTGGTCATTTTAGAAATGGTTTATATGATCATTTAGCTGAAATTATGAGGCTTCTGTGGATACTACATGATGATATTTGCACAAAAGGTGTGATACCTTTTTACATAACTCTTGAGCCACAGTACTGATGGCTATAGAGCTTAAGAGGATAATAGTAATTTCTTCCCAGTAACATATTTCCCATAGCTGTGATTTGTTGTGCATTCATTGTAAGTTGTTAAATTCGTGTTATGCTAATTATGCAGGTATTGAGAGAATTATTATTGTCTCACATTTATTTTAGCTTTGTGAATCTGATGTGTAATTATTTTTGGTAGGCACACAGGTATAGATTTTAACCTGAGCATAACTGGTCATTAAAAAAATCATGCCATTTATGTACGGGTTTTTGTCTTCGTCACAATTTTAATTGCTAGAGTTAAGGTTTCTCTATTTGTATTTCAGACTGAAAATGACCTTTTTCTGATCTTATGTCAATAACGTTTAATCGTATTATATCTTTTTTGTATTAGGAGACCAAACTTCCTAAGGGACATCGCGCACAGATACTCCAACGCTTGCTGTGAACTTTCACCAGAACAGCTGGATTTGGTGTGAACCAAGGTAAGTTATTAAAAATGCTGACTGTAGCCTTACATGCTTGATCAGGTTTTGACAAGGGTTTTTTGATGCTTCCTGTTAAGAGCAAAAAGTGGAAAGAGAAGGTTTAAAAAAATGTTCTCCAGTATTCTTCAGTCGGTCGTTAAGTAGTCGTTCAGTGGGCTATTCAGTTGTTTGTTCAGTCAATGGTGGGGGGGGGGGGGGGGAAGTGGATTCTAATCTCAATGTACTCATCCCCCCCACATCACTTGTATAAGTTAATAGTGTGGAGAATATCATAAACATTTAGGCAATCAAATGTAAAAGACAATATTTATGAGTGTCTTAAGTTTTAAAATGGTCAGGTTTGACTTACTCCACCCCCTTACTTTAGTGTTCGTAGTCATAATAGAGATTTACAGACCACATGACTTTCGTGCATTGCATGCCGGGCACTAGTGGCAAAACAATTAAAGCAATGCATCAAATGCAAGCATTTCCAGCACCGCAAAACATTCATTCTCCGGTTCTAATACCTTCTTGCTTTTTCTATGCCCCCCAAAAGAGGTATGTACAAAAACGAAGGAGAACAATGCCGGTCCGTACAAAGACAAACTTGATGAAAAGTCAAAGAAAAGATACGAGGAAAAAATCAAAGGAGTGAAAGGGTTAGACCCTTATGAGCACACAGAGTGGACAAAAGACGTTAGCGAGAGCCCAACTTTCTCCACGCTCATATTTATAATTATACGGTTCTTGGAGTGAGTGCATACACTCATGAAGTTTTTAGTAACTTCAGGTCACTTCAACAAGCCCAGGTACAGTTTACCGACGGATGGGTACAGGACCTTGAAATGCAGCGTGTAGAACGAAAGACCATCGTACGTATCATAAGTTTACCAGTCTCACAAATCGTCTTCATAAATACACATTCGTTAACCGTTTATTAATAGGACCTTTAAGCTCAACGGCAATTAATTAGTAGTGGAAACAATTTCTGGTACGCATTACAGAAATGTAGCAGTGACAATAATATTGTATGCTGTAATTGTACTGGGCAATTAGTGATACAAAAAAAACTGTTTTATCCTGTGAATAAAAGTATATGTTTTTGTCAATGTACCATGGTAATAAATGAAGCAAAACGCAATATTGTGTCAGGACAATTCACTATTTATGCACAATAAACAAAGGAGCATAGTGCAACAATTTCTGTTCAGCGCCAGACTTGCTTGTAACCTATATCACCAATTATGTTGAGAAAAATGACGTATTAACTACAACAGAAGACTGACCTTTGTGGAAATGCTTGGAGCAGACTAACATGTGAGCTGGAGTGTTCTGGGACTTATATTTGGTCTTTGAATGGCTGCAATCCAGGCCATCCGTCGCCTCTTTGTTACTTCGAAAACATAGCTCGAACAATTTTTCTTCAACGACGTAATCCGACAAAAAACGATCTCCTTACCCCTCCGCTTCCCGTGGCTGTCATGCGACCGGCTATTGCAGTTAATAATACAACAGCTTCTTGCCATTTTTTGTGTTTCTTTTTATCGCTGTGTAATGTAATTTCAATTGAAAGCCTGCGTGCGCTAGTACCTCTTGCCACGAGTTCCCAGAATCCTTTGAGGTTTTACCCCTGAATGACGTCACATTTTCAATCTCTATTGACTGGTCTGGTTCAACAACCCTTAAATTAGCATAGCAAACGTTTTGCACCACCAAATTCAATTCAGTGAATCGTCAGTGGGTCTTTTATTTGGTCGTTCAGTGGGTCATTCACCATTCTGGAGGTTGTTCAATCATGAACAAATCCCTGAATGGGTAAGTAAATATACTATCTAAAAAACATTATAATTCTTTTGTTTGTTTAATATATCTTTTTCTCTTTTATTGTAGATGCCAAGAAAAAAGGGTTTTCGCATGCGGCGCACACCAAGAATCACCTCTGGTAAGTCCAATGCTAACCCAAATGTTTGCATTTGTGCAGAGAAGTTGCAAGCATCCATTGTTACTGGGACTGCTGTTCAATGTGCACCATTCACTTCAGATGTGAATGCTTTAATTGCCTGCAGTGTTGTGGCTGCAATCAAGCATATGATAGCTCCAGTGTGTACATGGAAACCGGAGGATGTTGATGATATATGTGTAGAGGGGTGCCAGTTAGTTAGGTATATAGCTAAGGCAAGACAGGACAGTGGCAGCAAGCATAGCGTTTGCAGGCTGATTGGACAGCACACTGTGTTTGGCCAAAAATGGAAAGTCGATATTGGCCCGCCAGTTTACACAGATTTTGTGCTGTCGGAAGGGGAGGCTGTGTTGTATGAAAAGTTGCAGGAACATCTGTTGAGGGATGGCATGTGTCTGTTGGATCTTCACACTGCAGTTAGTGTCATCATTCATCACGTAAATTATTTTGTTGTTGTTGATTGTGGCACACGTAATGCAGCTGGGCTGGCATCTGAGATTGGCACAGCTGTGGCTGTTTTTAACACATGCCTTGATGACCTGATGCTTCACATCAGAAATCTACAGAAGTCTTTAGATGCACAATGGTATGCTGTTAGCAGCATTTCTGTGCAGGCAGGTCAAGCTAATGTTGACGTGGAGAGCAGTGCAGTGTTTGTGGACAGGGATGTTGACACATATCTTACAGCTAAACTTGATAACACTTCTGTCAACCTTGAAACTGTTAATGCTGTCACACGAGTTGGAGCAGAGGATAGCTGTTGCATTATAAAGAGTGTAAGAGGATCATTTCACCAGGCTGATGATTGATTTAAATATGGAGGAGTTCAGTGTATGGCTATAGGTCTGGTTAGCCTGGCAAAACATAAAGTTGATAGCGTCTTTTCATGGGAGACAAAAGTTCTTGACAGAGTTGTAGTTTTAGGTGACCTTTTGTACACCAATTTGAGAGACTGCAACATGATAAGCAACTCATCCAGTGTGTTGTGTGTCCCTGATTTGCCTAAAAGGTATTCTATTGATGGGCAAAACTTTGATGTGCGTGAAGGGGAACTCATTGAGAATGGTGTCTACACTACCCTGCAGACTGGGCTGCAAAAGATTTGTGCCATGTATAATACATGTCTTCTGACATTGTGTGGCAGTACATGTGCAGTCATTTCTGAGAATGGACAATATGCACTAGTTGATTCTCATGCACGCAATGCTGTGGGTTTGGTCAGTGAGCAGGGAAGAAGTGTTGTTTTGTGCTTCAGGTCTCTTGAAGATGTGTTTAGACACATCTGCCAGCTGGCAACTGGCCTGAGTCAGAAGCAAAAGCATTTTGAAGTAGCTGGTGTTTGTGTTAGGTACCTTGTGGCGTCAGAAAGTGCCAGACCCAAAGACAGTTGTGAAGAAACTAGCAAAACCTTTACACCTGAATCAAGTTTTGATTCAACCCAAGATGAACCAGACATCAGTGGTGTTAGCATTGTGGAGTCTTTAATTGAGGCAGAGAGTTGCAAAGCTTCTGGAAAGACCATGACTAGTTCTGAGTATGATTTAGGTTTATTGCGTAATGATACAACAA
Organism: Neolamprologus multifasciatus; assembly: GCF_963576455.1. Taxonomy (NCBI): domain Eukaryota; kingdom Metazoa; phylum Chordata; class Actinopteri; order Cichliformes; family Cichlidae; genus Neolamprologus; species Neolamprologus multifasciatus. The sequence continues at coordinate 19,205,728 of NC_140458.1, read as the reverse complement.
GAAAGCGCAAGATTTCAGTGGGTCACAGTGAAGCTAAGAAGTTAAAACAGTATGATGTGTCTCAGGTGAATTCAGATGTTGAATTTGTTAGTGAAGTGACAAACAACAAGCTGGTGTTTAGTCCCATTTCTGAGTTGGTTTGTCAGGCTTTGTGCACACAGTTGAATGTGGAGTTTGAAAAAACTAGTGTACCAGCATCTACATGTGTTGGTTTGTTAGGTGTTCCATGCAAAAATGAAAGTATAGTGGCAGATGGAAACTGTTTCTTCAGAGCTATTTCTCAGGTTGTGACTGGCACACAAAAGCACCATCGCAAGATAAGATTTGCCATTGTCAAAGAGTTGGAGAGGAATGCTGCAATATATAGAAATATTTTAAGAACAGAGTATTCATCAGTTGCAGACTACATTCAGAAATCTAAAATGAGAAATGTTAACAGCTGGGCTACAGAAGTTGAAATCCAAGCAACTGCTAATTGTTTAGGAGTTGATGTATTTACATTTTATGATAACCGTTGGCTAAAATACAGCTGTAATGGTAAGCTTTTGTCAGAAAAGGGAATCTATTTAGAAAATCGCCATGGGAATCATTATGAGACAGTGGTCTGTGTTCATAAGCCTCAACTGCAGACCTGTTATGGCTACTGCAAAACCAGTGCATCAGTTATCAAAGGATACAGCACTAGGTTAAAGAGTAAGGATAAAATTTCTTTTGACAAAACACAGGATCACACATTTTGTGCAGATGAAGTAGTGTTAGATACACATGCTGATGGTGAGGTTTTGAATGACGCAAGTCAGTTTAGCTTCAGTCCTGTTTCCAATGGAGTTGCACAAAGTTTATGCTGTAAATTTAATGTTGACTTTGAGAAGCAGGATAACAAAGTTCACACTGTTTATGGTCATTTAGGTGTTGTTTGTAAAACAAATAAGGTTGTAGAGGACGGCAATAGTTTCTTTAGGGCTTTATCTGAAGTACTCAGTGGTTCTGAGAAAAGTCATAGGAAGATAAGGCTTGCTGTTTTGAAGTATATAGAAAATAATGGTGAAGAGCACATGAAGTTTGTGGGAAAAGATTATGTTTCAATATCTGAGTATATTTCAAAGTCACAAATGAAGTATGTTGGGAATCCTGCTACTGACACAGAATTTCAGGCTGCAGCAAATGCTTTTGGATTGGACATATTTATGTTTAATGGAGACAAATGGCACAAGTATAGCTGCACAAGTACAGATACCACAAATGAAGGGATATACTTGAAATGTGAAAATAGTCATTCTGTGCCAGTAATTTGTGTGCAACATTTTAATAAGGAGGGTTGCTTTGGTTTATGCAGAGCGACTAATTTATCTACACCACGGTACATGTGTAGAGGAAAAACAAAAGAAGCAATGAAGGATACATTAAATATATGTAGTTCATCTACTAAACATAGGGTTTCTAAGCATTTAAAAAAGAAAAAGTATTTTAAAAATCAAATTGCATACCAAGTAAATGCATTACATAAAGAAAAGGTGAAGGCAAGGAGCATAACAAAAATATCAAAAAGATTTGTTGCATAGGCAAAAGGTAAAAGAAATAAGCACCTGGAAATATGAGCAAAATGTATCTCATAAAGAAAAGGTTAAAGAAATGAGCATCAGGAAATACAAGCAAAATGTATCTCATAAAGAAAAGGTTAAAGAAATGAGCATCAGGAAATACGAGCAAAATGTATCTCATAAAGAAAAGGTTAAAGAAATGAGCATCAGGAAATATAAGCAAAATGCATCTCATAAAGAAAAGGTTAAAGAAATGAGCATCAGGAAATACAAGCAAAATGTATCTCATAAAGAAAAGGTTAAAGAAATGAGCATCAGGAAATACGAGCAAAATGTATCTCATAAAGAAAAGGTTAAAGAAATGAGCATCAGGAAATATAAGCAAAATGCATCTCATAAAGAAAAGGTTAAAGAAATGAGCATCAGGAAATACGACCAAAATGTATCTCATAAAGAAAAGGTTAAAGAAATGAGCATCAGGAAATACGAGCAAAATGTATCTCATAAAGAAAAGGTTAAAGAAATGAGCATCAGGAAATATAAACAAAATATATCTCATAAAGAAAAGCTAAAAGAAATCAGTATAAGGAAATACAAATTAAATGAGCTGCACAGGCAAAATTTAAAAGCAGTAAGTTTTAAAAAGTATCATGGAAATCTAGAATATAAAAGGCGTGCTATTGCTGGTGTCAGCTTGAAAAGGCAGCAAAGGAAAGAAAAGGGAGAGCAGTTTGATTTTGTGATGACAAATTTTTTAGATAAAATAAAAGATGGACCAGATTTTGTTTGCTGTGTCTGCCATAGGTTGTTATTTAGACATCAGGTGTTACATTGTGAAAAAAACTATTATAAAAAAACTAAAACTGCAGCACTGATTGCAGAAAAATGTTTAACTGAAGACTATTTACACAAATGTAATAAAGATTGTACAAATCCATGTCACTGGTTGGAGACAGTTAAAGCTAAACTATGGATCTGTTATACATGCCATTATAAAATTAATAAAAATGAAGTTCCTCCAGAGTCTGTAAAAAAACATTTAGAAGTTCATCCCATTCCACCTGAATTGGCATGTTTAAATAGCTTAGAACAACATTTAATAGCTTTACATATACCATTTATGAAAATGCTAGCCTTACCTAAGGGTGGACAAAATGGAGTACATGGACCAGTGACATGTGTACCAGCAAACATTGTGGAAACCACCAATGTTTTACCCCGTTCTAGCATGGAAGGATCTTTATTACCAGTAAAGCTAAAGCGCAAGTTAACTTACAAAGGCCACTACCAATACCAGTTTGTTGACACTATCCACATAAGACAGGCTTTGAAATATTTAAAAGAGACAAATGTGCATTATAAAGATGTAGAGTTCAATGAAAGTTGGCAAAATCAGTTTTGTATGCAGCAAGAGGAAGCTGTGGAAGAGGAGAGCGATAAAAATGCAGTAAGCGGTGTTATATCTTAAAATGTTGATGACGAGCTTTTACATGACAGACAGCAGCACTGTATGTTTCAGGACACATGTCTCATGCCTGTTGATATTGGTCAGGAAGCACTAGATCAATATTTTTCTAACATATTAAATCTAGCTCCAGCAGAAGGGAATAATCCTGTAAAATTACTTTCTGATCATGCAAATGAAGCCAAATGTTTCCCAGTGTTGTTTCCAAAGGGGGTGAATACGTATCATAAAAACAGAGAGAAGCGTTTGACACTGTCCCGTTATTTTAATAACCGGATTTTACATGCTGATGGCAGGTTTGCACAAAATGTTGAATATATATTTTTTGCTCAGTATATGTCTGAGATTGAACAGGTTATCGCAAATGTGTCAATAGCATTGCGAAAAGGAAAAGGTGATTGCACATATCAGAAAGTTAGCCATGAGTTATTGAAAGATGAAGAGTCTTTGAAGAAGTTGTTGGAGTTTGATGATGGGTACCGTTTTCTTAAGCCTATTAGAGGTACTCCAGCTTTTTGGCAGGCAGCACAGCGTGACCTCTTAGCTTGTGTTCGTCAGCTTGGTATACCCACTTGGTTTTGTTCATTTTCGTCAGCTGACATGCGATGGACAAATCTTCTTTATAGTATTTTGAAACAGCAAGGTAGAACAGAAACAGTTGAACAGTTAGAGTGGGCAGACAGGTGTGATCTGCTGCGTCGAAATCCTGTGACTGCAGCAAGGATGTTTGACTTTCGGTGGCATTGTTTTTTGAAGGAGGTACTCATGTCTCCATTGCATCCGATTGGTAAAATTAAGGATTACTTTTACAGAGTGGAATTTCAACAGCGAGGTTCACCTCATGTGCACTGTCTGTTTTGGATTGAGAATGCTCCGCAGATTGATAAAAATACAGATGAAGAGGTGATTCAGTTTATTGATCAATATGTAACTTGTGAATTGCCTTCACAAGATGAAACTTTATTGGACATTGTTTCATCTGTACAACAGCATTCAAAGCGGCATTCTAAAACTTGCAAAAAAAGAAACACAGTTTGCCGGTTTAATTTTCCCAGGCCACCATCCAGTCGAAGATTTATATGTCGTAGGAAAAGTGATGTTTCCAAGCAAATATGCAAGTGTGAAACGGATAAGAGAGAAGATGATTTACAACAATGTGCCTGTGAAAGTCAGCATCAGCAAGACTCTATTAAGATGAGAAGAAAGCAGGCAAGTGATATCTTAACAACAATCAAGAAGGCTCTTTCAGATGAGAGTAGGAGTTTTGAAAGTGTGGAGCATTTGTTTCAGAGTTTAGGTATGAATCAGGCAACAAATGCTTTAGTCGAAATACACATGTTGTGTTGAAAAGGCAGGTAAACGAGGTTTGGATAAATCAATATAGTAAGCCACTGTTGAAATGTTACAATGCTAATTTGGATATTCAATTTGTAATTGATGCTTATGCCTGCTGTGTTTATATAATTTCTTACATGTCAAAATCTGAAAAAGAGATGGGTTTGTTGTTAGGTAATGCTCAGAAGGAAGCATATAAAGATGGAAATGTTAGTGCAAGGGAGGCTTTGAAGTCATTAGGCAGTGTATACCTTCATAACAGAGATGTTAGTGCTCAGGAGGCTGTGTATAGGCTAACAAATATGCATCTAAAAGAATGTTCTAGGAAAGTTGTGTTTGTGCCAACAGGGGACAATGTAGTTAAAATGAGTTTGCCCTTAAAAGTGTTAAGACAAAAAACAACATCACAGAATTTAACAGCAGAGGACATGTGGATGACTAGTATTGTAGACCGGTATAAGAATAGACCAAAAAGAAGTGATTTTAATGATATGTGCATGGCCACATTTGCCTCAGAATATCGTGTTTTGAGTAAAAATGAAAAATCCACTAAGCCAATACAGTTGAACAATAGATGTGGTTTTGTTACTAAGAGAACACGGTCACAACCTGCAGTTGTTCGTTATGCACGATTTTCAGAGACTAAAAATACGGAATTGTTTTATCAGAGTATTATGCAGTTGTTTTTGCCATATCGTGTAGACCAGGAACTAAAGCCTTCAAACTATACAACATTTAAACAGTTTTACGAGAATGGCGTTGTGAAGTTTAGCGATGGATGTCTGCATTCAGTGAAATCAGTTGTTGATGCAAATAGATGTAAGTTTGAAATAAACGCAGATAAACTGGATAATATTCAGAATACAATTGATTTGGATGGTGTAACAGAAGATGCCTGGTGTGAGCTTTGTCCAGAACAGGAGTTGGAGCGTTTACAGTGTGAGCAGGAATGGAAAGATAAAGAGCAAATAGGGGAAGAAGACAATGAGAATATTCCAGATTTAGCTGTGTGCAGCCAACAGGTTTCACATTTAGAAAAGAGAAATGATATTATGCCCAGAAATGATGGTTTGGCTTTAGTTAGATCTCTAAATGACACACAGCTCTCAGTCTTTTATCAGATCAGGCAGTGGTGCTTGAATAAGACAGTAGGCAAAAACCCAGATCCATTGCATGTATTTATTACTGGAGGTGCAGGAACAGGGAAAAGCCATTTAATTAAAGCAATTCACTATGAAGCAGCAAGGTTATTGTCACCAATGTGTCGTAATCCTGACAATGTTTGTGTTTTATTAACTGCGCCTACTGGGATTGCTGCATATAACTTACATGCAACAACAATCCACAACACATTTAGCATTGGTAAAGATGTCCGCTTACCTTACACCCCTCTGGGTGAGGAAAAGTTAAATTGCCTACGTGCTAAATATTGTGATCTGCAGATCCTGATAATTGATGAAATCTCCATGGTTGATCAGAGACTAATGGCTTACATCCATGGTAGATTAAGACAGATTAAACAAATTGGAGACTTTTCGCCTTTTGGAAATGTTAGTGTTATTACTGTTGGAGACTTTTTTCAGTTGCCTCCAGTAAAAGGAAAACCCCTGTATGTTGAGGATGTTGGTATGAACTTGTGGTCTAGTCTATTTAGGGTTGTTGAACTAAAAAAAATAGTTAGGCAGAGCGATGTTGGGTTTGCAGAATTATTAAACAGGTTAAGAACTCACGTTAAAGGGGCTCCATTATTAGAAAAGGACATTAAAAGCTTGAAACATTGTGAAACTGGTGAAATTAGCTCAGCTTTACACATTTTTCCAACAAACAAACAAGTAAATGAGCATAATATGCAGCAGTTGTTTAAGATGTGTCATAAAAACTGGACATCATGCCAAAACATATAACACATGTTTGGATGAAAAGCTTCTCTTGGGAAAAGGTGCCCGCGTAATGTTGTGTAAAAATGTAGATGTAATGGATGGTCTTGTTAATGGTGTATGTGGTACGGTAACACACATAGTTTATGTTAATGAGGACAAGAAGCTTCCCAAAACCATTTATGTAAGATTCGATGACAATCATATAGGTGCACAAAGGAGGAAAAACTGTGTGTATTACCCAGCAGTTGAAATAGGTTCTACAGGTATTGAAGCAGAAGAAGAAAAGGTAACTGAGAAAGGTGGATTGCAGCGGCAGTTTCCACTGAAACTTGCATGGGCTTGTACAGTACATAAGGTACAAGGAGTTACTGTTGATGATGCGGTAGTGTCTCTTAAAAATGTGTTTGCTCCAGGACAGGCATATGTTGCCTTAAGTCGTGTTAGGAGTTTGTCAGGTTTAATAATTCAAGATTTCAATGAAAAAGCAATTTACTCTAAAGGTGGTGTAAAGGATGTAATCGAAAGAATGCCCCAATTTTTGTCTGAAAATACAGCATGTACTAAGACACATGATTTCACAGTAGTGTTAATGAATGTGCAGAATTTAACTCTACATGTAGCTGATCTGGTATTGTGCACACAGCATTTGCAGCCTAACTGTATTGCTGTTACAGAGACATGGATGTCTGCAGATTCTTCATTAGACACTGTAAAAATTGACGGTTATAGGTTTCAGCATAATCCACGAAGTGCATCTTACACTAGAAGTAACCCAACATTTATTGAAGTACAAAGCCAACAGCATGGTGGCGTTGGCATGTATACTGCAGACAGTTTCACATCTGAAATTATAGCTATACCAGATGCCAATTTAGAATGTTTACTTTGCAACTATTGTACATGGAATATTTTAATAGCAGTTGTTTATCGGCCTCCTTCTTATACCATGGCACTGTTTAAACAAAACCTAGGAAAGTTACTTGATTGGCTAGATAAAAAAAATAATACAGTAGTAGTAATGGGAGATTTTAATGACAATGTTCTAAAATCTTCAAGTATTTGCAAGTTTGTTACAGACAAAGGATTCATTCAACATGTAACACAGCCCACCACAGAGAAGGGCACATTAATTGATCATGTGTATGTTAAAACAACACATTATGATGTAAAAGCTGTAGTCTTTCCAACATATTTTAGTGACCATGAAGGGATTTTTTGTACGTTTACATCCAAGACTCCTACATGATAAAGGGGAATGTGAGCAGCAGTGTGTGTGTGTGTGTGTGTAAATTTATGTAAATAATGACCTAAAAGTACATAAAGCACAGCTAACCACGAGAGAAAAGAAATATTCCGCTCTTCTCCTCTCTGCTCTTCTTCCCTTTTCTGGGACGCAGTGGGGAGGTAGAGCATACAGCCTAAACCGGTGGGGAGGTGTGGGAAGCCAAACCAGGCGCCCCCCTTCTGGCTCTCTCCTATCTTGTCCCTTTTGTCTTACTTCTCTCTATCACATTTTCTATCCCTTTGAAGAAGTTCGGCTCCGTAAATGCTAAAGAGAAAAGAAATATTCCGCTCTTCTCTCTGCTCTTCTTCCCTTTTCTGGGATGCAGTGGGGAGGTAGAGCGTACAGCCTAAACCGGCGGGGAGGTGTGGGAAGCCAAACCAGGCGCCCCCCTTCTGGCTCTCCTCTCTGCTCTCTCCTATCTTGTCCCTTTTGTCATACTTCTCTCTATCACCTATTCTATCCCTTTGAAAAAGTTATCCTCCGTAAATGCTAAAGAGAAAATAAATATTCAGCTCTTCTCCTCTCTGCTCTTCTTCCCTTTTCTGGGAGGCAGTGGGGAGGTAGAGCGTACAGCCCGATCCGGCGGGGAGGTGTGGGAAGCCAGACCAGGCGCCCCCCTTCCGGCTCTCCTCTCTGCTTTCTCCTATCCTAAAGCAATGCATTATCAGGGACTGTAATACCTAGTCCTTTAACTGAATCACAATGGCTGACTGTAGGTAAGGGAGGAAAGTGGTGTAATGGTTCTTTTTGATTTGGAAGGAAAAGTAAGCGCAGACAGAGTCCTAGGGAGTGTCCAAAAAGTGATTTATTAAACACACACGTATTACACAGTGCGGGAGGCCGGTCTCCCCGTTCGGCCCGATACAGAAAGCTTTATAGCCTTTATGACGTCAGAACAATTCCTGGGAGTCATCTTATCAGAACAACAACAACCCTTTCCCAGACTTGAAACCAGATGTTTCCCATCATCAGCGTCTGGGAACATAACAATTGTGTAAGACGAGTGTGCTGTTGTGTAAGATTGTTGGTCCCGGCCACCGAAAGTTCAGCGTCCTCATCTGACTTACTGTGGACCCACCACTATGCTGGTGCTATGCATGATGAAGCATTGCATCTAGAATGTGTCATTCTGCGTGCCCTGGCAAATATACTAAGTGGTAAATGATACATGATAATAAGGATGATAACCGGATAATGATAATGATAAGTGATGCAGACTAATGAAGTAATGATGAAATAATGATTGTGCATGTGAATAATAACATAGTGACAGAAAAATAACATTCCTTTACGTAACAACTCCTCCTCTTGGGCTCGCTTGCGAGACCAACTTACACCAGGATTTGTCTCACTCCTCCTTCCAGCTTACAATCTCCTTCAAGGGCATCATGGACCCAGGCGCCGCTGAACCAGCTGAGCCCAAGCTCAGGGCCCTCTCCAGCATCTTTACTAAAACTCGCCGGACCAGAGGGATGAGACAACATCCGATCATTAATATAGCAAGAAAAACAGCAAAAGAAAACATGGCAGACATAACAACACTCTTCCATTGCCCAAAGACAGACGTGAACCAGTCTCCCAGTCCAGTGTTCACACCCGATTGCTCATGCATGGTTTTAGATAACATTTTCAGACTCTCAAGCGCTCTAGTAACCGTACCGTCTGGGGCCGTATTGTTGGGAATGAAAGTACAGCACATGTCCCCAAACATGGCACACACACCACCCTTCTCAGCCAACAACATGTCAAGGGCCATTCGATTTTGGATTCCCATTAACGACGTCGGTCCCAATTGTTCCGCAAGGCCTTCTACCGCGTCCCTGGTGAGATTAGAGAGTCTCAGCACATTATAATGAACATAGTTAATGCGATCAACATTTTTATTCAGAGTTATCCACAGAAACACACTTTCAAAGCCGGCCGCTATCTGATTGACTAACTTATACTCATCTGGAACTCCCCTGGGAACTCCTATGGAGTCAATCCAGGTTGGCGAGTCCCATCTTGGGTCATATTTGTGCACACCCCTCATACTTCTCCTACGTCTGGCTGTCAACACACCAGTGTCCTGCTGTGGAACTGTCTCTACTCTATTTCCTATCAGCATCAAAGGTGCTCCTAGGTGCACCAGAGCACAGGTTCCCACACTCCCCAGTGGAACCTGTACCAAAAGGGTGTACTGCCCACAATAATAATATAGCCCACCCCTTGCCCAGGTGCCTATAATAGTATTTGGGTCACTTACATTATTGGTAGTCCTGCCTGGGATTGTCCTCTGACACCAGCTTGGATCAATTCTTCCTAACGTATATCTCACACTGTCTGTAGAGAACTCAAAACATGTATAATTATCCTTTTTAGGTGTGAATGAACCTGGTTGTGTACGTTTATCAATTGGCGGATATAATCCTGACAAAGTGGTGCAGTTACCTGTGTTCACCGCCTCTCTAGTTAATCTCAACATACACTCATAACCCCACTCATCCTCTGGATACAGAGGAGCGGGTTCAGTGAACAGACGAGGCCTAGCTGTAGCACAAGCAACACAATCAACCACTTCCTGCTCTTTAGCATTTTGAGCCACCCAATCTAACCAAAGATTCCTATCACCAAAACCTGTGGCACGCTCTATTAACTCTTGAGGTTTTAATCTAGTGTAATCTGTGGCAACAAACCATTTCTCTTCTGAGTCCTGGTAAGTAACTGTCTCTAAGGGATCCACTTGCTCTGTGAGATTCATTACAGTGTCATTCCCTACCGGTTTAGATCTTGGATTGAATAAATTCACCCGAATTATCCCTGTTGGATCTGTCCCTGCTTTATCTACCCCTATTACTAAATAGAACGCACCTCCCTCATAGGCTGCTTCCGGGAGTTTACTCCACGGTCCTAGGGAGAGAGTGACAGGGTTATGTGTAACAGAATAATCTTTCTGAATGGCTATCCCTTCAAGGGCCTGTGGCACTGTTGGCTGCCATCCTACTCCTGTCCAAGCAACCACATCCTGCCAAGAACACCACTGATCCGTTATATAACTGTAAATGTCTCCTTCCTGTGATGGGCCCCACACCGACTTAGGGTAGCATACCATAGGGTGATAACAAATCCACACATCATATGTTCTCCAGCTGCTACCGTCTCCTGGGCATCTAATTACCTCACACAAATCGAATGTGAATGCTGTCGTGGACCCATTAACATACCCAAACTCGACTCCCCCACTGGCTTTGAGACACCCATCGTTCCCACCTGAGCCAACCTCGCGCTTGAATTTTCTCGACGACTCGATTGGTTTGGACTCTGGAGCGGATAGACCTCTGCGTCTGGGCAATTCACCTGTCTGCCAATAAACAAACAAACACGTTACAACACTTATCAACCCCAACATTCCCGTTATTTTCCAATTTTCCCACAATTTCATGATCACTGTTCCCAGGCTCTTTTACTTTTACTTTAAACTTCGTAATAAGAGTATAAGATTATGAGTATAAAAGTATGCGATTAACGTACAAGACTATTACGACTCCTTTAAACTATCAATTACTTTAGACTAGAGCCCTAGCCTATCATGAGCCTGGAATGAATTGATGCTTGGCGCGTGACGCTCCTTTCTTCGTCTCCCCAGGTAGACTGCTGGGGAGAACCGCTGCACAGGGGGAGAGGATTATTCTGCCTCTATGTTCCCCCCCGTGTTACTTTGGGTGGAGCTTATCTCGAGTAAGCTCTCGTCCGCCACTGCGCATTGAGACCAATGGAACCAGGTCTCACCCTTTCCCTTCAACCGAACCGCACTGGTGGTACGAGCCGTCACCTCGAATGGCCCCGTCCACCTTGGATCTCTCCACTTTCGCTTAATGACCTTCAGCCACACCGCCTTGGCGTCGGGGACGGACCTGTCCACCGCATTCACCCCCACTCCAACCTGTTGTGTGAAACTAGACACAAGAGCTTTTAATTCTTTCCAACATTCGGCATGCTTTCTATTACTTTTTATACTCTCTTCCGCCGGGACTGTTGTCCAAGGACCTGGAAACTGTCGTCCTGTCAACAGCTCATATGGTGTGAAACCTGTGGATTGATTAACACAACATCTTATTATCATCAATGCAATTGGCAGGGCTGCAACCCAATTTAGCCCCGTCTGAGCAGAAATTTTAGCTATTTTATTTTTCAGGTTTAGATTCATTCTTTCCACCTTCCCCTGGGACTGAGGATGATACACCGTCCCAAATCGGTGCTGCAACCCCAGCTTCTGTTCTACTTCTGCCAAATCTTTATTTTTAAAATGAGTTCCATTGTCTGACCGAATTCCTTTAGGAAAACCATGCCGGGGGATGTAATGATTGATTAAACACTTAATCACACTTTTTGCATCCTCCCTCTTTGTTGGCCACGCTTCGGGCCACCCCGTCAGAGCATCCACACTTACCAGCAAATACCGGACTCCTCCCGGTCCCACATCAATCATGTCAGTGAAATCAATGACAATCTCTTCCCCTGGTCTTTCTGGAATGGGGAACTTACCTGCCTCTGGTTTAATCACTGGCTTTGGATTGTGCCTCCCACAGATCAGGCACGTCCTAGCTTTCTCCTTAATCATATCCCTCAAAAAGGGATGCCACCAATGGCACAGATGTCTCTCCATCTGGGCCACACCCACATGGCCAAGCCCATGTGCTTCTGCAATCTTCTGTTCCGCTAGGTTGGCGGTCAACACCGGTCGTCCGTCAGGTCCTCGCCAGAGACCTCCTTCTTCCCATGCTCCTCGACTCTTCCAGACCCCCTTCTCTTCCGTGGCCGCCTCCTCTTGGGCCTTCCTGGCCTCCTCCAACATGTTGACTCCTACTTCTTCCTCCACACTTATTTGCACGATCTGCCGTAGTGCTTTATAGCCGGCTGCCTCTTTCGCAGCCCGATCGGCTTCCTGATTTCCTCTGGCCACCATGCCAGTCCCCGAGGAGTGACCTTTACACTTTATGATACTCACCTCCTCTGGGTCTCCCAACGCCTGCTCAAGTTCCTCCATTTCCTTCTTGTGGCAGATTGGTGCATTGTGTGCTGTCCTGAATCCTGCTTTCCGCCATTGGGCTAGCTCCACATGCACTGCTCCAAAGGCATAAGCTGAATCCGTGTAAATGTTGACTCGCCTTCCTTTCGCGAGTCTCAGGGCTCTGCTTAGAGCAATTACTTCTGCTCTCTGGGCCGACTGCTGCCCTTCAAGTCTCCCAGCCTCCTTTACCTCAAATTCAGTCCCCTTTCTGCAAACTACAGCGTAGCCTGCTTTCAGCCCTTCGTCATCTCTGTAGCAACATCCATCCGTGAACCAATCTTCAGCTCCCGTCAGAGGTTCTGCTTTCAAGTCTTCTCTTATTTTTTCGTCCACTTCAGCTCTCTTAGCGCAGTCGTGCGGATCACCCGAACCCATCAAGTCTGCCATATTGATTCCTTCATGTGTGAATGTCAGATTAGGAGCGTCTAAGACTTTACTCACTCTCTGTTATGTCAATGGTGTCATGGTGAAGGCTTGTGAGTTAACATATGCCACCACACTGTGGGTGGTCAACACCTTCAATGGATGATCCCTCACTATGTGTGCTGTTTTTTGTATAATCTTTGACACCCCAAGGGCATGCTGCGTGCATACCGGGTGTCTTGTCTCCAAGTGATTCAGGCGGATGCTGACGTACATGAGTACATCTCTCCTTCCCCCCTTTTTCTGAAACAAAACCCCATTCACTATCCCATCTGTTTCTGAAACATCTAGATAGAAGGGTTCGTCATAATTAGGAATGGCAAGATCAGCAGATCTCGAGAGATCTTGTTTCAATGCAATGAATGCCGACTCCGTGGGCGATGTCCATGGCAGTTCAGCCTTAAGGTTACGGACACCTACCGTTTTTACCAAATCCCTCAAAGGGGCTGTTTTGCCTGCATAGTTTGGTATGTACTGACGGCTGTATCCCGTTAAACCTAAGAAGGAGAGCAACTCCTTAACTGTGCGTGGTTTTGGATGTGTCAAAATCTGATCTCGGTGGGTGTTTAGTAAACCCACTGACTGGTGCGCGATCACACGGCCAAGAAATGTCACCTCTGGTCGGACCAACTGCAACTTTTCTTTACTCACTTTGAACCCGCACTCAGCGAGTCTCCCCAGTACGGTAAGCGAGGCCTCCGTACACGCCGAAGCAGACGGAGCCGCGATGAGCAAGTCATCCACGTACTGAACCAGTGTACACCCCTCTAGGAGTTGACACTGTGAAAGAGCTTCTTTCAGCACTTGGTTGAAAATGCCCGGGGAGAGGGCGAACTCTTGTGGCAACCGTGTGTATCTATACTGTTGCCCCCTGTATGTGAATGAAAAAATGTCCCTAAGAGACTCATGCAAGGGGAGACAGAAAAATGCGTTGGCTAGGTCAATACACGTAAACCACTTTTGCTCTGTTGTTAATGCCGTCAAAGCTGTGTACGGGTTTGGAACAGGCACAGTATCAGTACGTAGGATGGCATTTATGGCTCTTAAGTCATGTGCCATCCTGTACTTTCCTGTCCCATGCTTCTCTACTGGCAAAATGGGCGTTCCAGTAAGATTGTGAGGGCTCAAGGACTCCTACTTTCAATAGCCCTTCTATTGTCTCCGCAATTCCCTCCTCTGCTTCTCTTTTCTGTCTGTACTGCGGTTTCCAAATTGGTACCTCAGACTTTAGCTGGAACGAGACCGGCGAGCAAGTTGCCAGGCCCACATCCGTAGACCCAGCTGACCACAAAGTATCAGGAAGAGTCGCAAGTGCGGCCACTGCGTCAGCATGATCTACTCTTTCACTACCATGAATTCTTGAAATTTGCTTATGCTCCAATACCACTGCGTCATCTGACAGACCAGTGATGCGATAAATTTTGCATTTTGGCGAATACCAGACATCTGGAATCTGAGTGGGTCGCCAACAAGGTTCGTCGAGAGCTCTCCTGACCATTGTTCCCAGCTCCCTGGCCTGATGACCCTCATGGACCGCCAATGTGATGTGAGGCACTGAATCAGGCCCCATTTTGAACCAAGGCCGTTGTTCTTCGGTTAAATTTACTCCTGCAGCGACGCCTTCAGGACCAACATAGATGTTCTGAGAACATATGTTCCAAGTCTGACTCTCAAGTTCAGTCTGGAACTGGTCTCTATAAATTTTGTCCTCGTTCTTATCATAATAGAGGGTGACGTGGTATGGGTCTCGCGGAGGAGAATAGACAGCTGAGGCCATAATCCAAGGTTTCCACAGCTGATACAGTCTCAAAACGCCTTCATCCACCAACCGACCCCAGTATATATCCGCTGTAGATTGTTCACAGTCTTGCAGCAAATACTGGTTCTTTGAAAAAGTCCCCAGGCAAAAGAATTCTTTTCCTCCTGGAAGTGTCACTGTTAATCCATCAGCTGAACACATGATAGTGGCCCCCAGTTTAATGAGCAAATCCCTGCCCATCAAGTTCACAGGCACATGGGGAGACACCACATAGCTGTGCTTCAATGTCTGTTTTCCCAGCACCGTCAGGGCTGGATTAGTTGTCGGCAGAGTCATTGGAACCCCAGAGAAACCCACAACACTGACCATGTGATTGGAAAGTGTGGCACTGCTTGGTTTTTGTCTCAGCGTTGAGTAAGTCGCTCCAGTGTCCACCAGGAAGGTCAGTTCAGTCCCTTCCACGGTCATCGGCAACAGAGGGTCTGCCATCCCCATGCTGCCGGGTCTCTGTGGGTCCCGTCAGTACAGCTCCTCCTCCCTGCCCCAGTTGGCCAGGGGATACTGAGCCACTGGCGCCATGCCAGGGTTGGGAGCTTGAAGTCCCCTTGTCTGGAATGTCCTGCCTCGCGGCGCTCTCTGTACCTGGGGTGGTGGTTGATAACTTATTTCTGGTAGCCATGGCGTAGGACAGTTACGAGCCCAGTGTCCTCATCCTCCACACCTTCTACACAGATCAGGGTCCAGCATAGGTCCCCCCAGACCACGACCCCTTAGTCTGCCTCCTCTTTGAGATCCACCACGCCCCCTCAACGACCTATTAGCCCCCCAATTCCCCGCGGGTCTTCCTTGCCTTGGTCCATTGGCGGGCCATCGGTCATCAGGATACACGACTGGGTCCAAATCCGGCCAATCAGGCCCCGGCTCGCCCTGAGGCTTTGCCACCAGCATTTTCTTAGCACCTTCTTTACTTTCTCTTTTCTTCTCATTCAATTTTTCTCTTGCCTCAGCCAATTTTAATTTTACCAACTGCCCTTGCGCCTCCTCCAGGTCGTGTTTCTTTTTGGTGACCTCGTCTCTTTCGAGCTCTAACCGATGTATTACATGCCTTTCCCATTTTACCGAATCTGCCACCGCAAAATCTGGATTCCTCTGTAGGTCTGCTCTCACTCGTTCTGGCAAACCAGCTAACACCGCGCATCGGAACCACGCCCGATATTCTCCTTCCTGTCCTGGATGTTCTCCTGTCTGCACAATCCACTGTTCCTTTGCATGCTCTATAAACTCTCTAGGAGCTTGTTCTGGGCTCCACAATATTCTAGGCATGGTGCCAGAGCTAGGGGTCGGATACTTCTCACGCACTGCGTCAGAGAGAGCATTTCGCACCCTGGCATAGGGGACATCATTTGGTTGACACGTGGTTTCTGCTATCTCTTCCACATCTGCCAGGCCTCCACCCCTGAAGGCCCTTCCACCCATGGCACGAAAATCTCCCAGGGCAAGTTCTTCTCCTTCAGTAAGACTCCCCAATTTCCTCAGCCACGCAGCTCCTCCCTCTGTAATAGGGGGCAGTTGCTTCATCAGAGCCTCCAAATCTCTGATGTTATAAGGCTGGTATACTGGCTCGCCCCTTAAACCCTGCAGTAGAGGCATTGAGAAGGACTCCTCCTCAGTTTGCAATCCGACACTCTGCCTCCGGTTCTACTCAAAGATCGACTGTCTTTTGTTTTTCAGGCCCTGCAAGGCCTTTCCAGACCGGAGGATTTTCCTCCCTGGGTCACCCTGAACGCTTGGGGCAAACCCTTCAATTTTCAGGTTCGACAGTTCTCGGGATTTCCGAGTCTTACCTATTGACGCTGCGAGGTCCTTCTCCAATGCTTCAAGCGTTTGTGCTAATAGGTATGGTGCTGGCACGCCTTCCGCCTCCCAGTCTCTCAAGGTCTGTTCTAACCTTACCACAGCTTCTCGGTTAGTAGCTATTTTCCCTATTACTTGTCCCTGCCACTGGCCTTCTTCCAGGTCGCCAACCCCTGGCTCCTGACAGGCTTTTTGGCTCGCCTTCGATGACCTCTGCCGCGGCGACACAGGCATATCTTCATCTGAAGTCCAGCCCTCCTGGGATGCATTTCCCTGCCTAGGCTGCTTCGGTGTCACCTGATCTGCGCTTGTGGAAGCCACAGGTTGAGCTTCTTCAGCTTCGTCTGGGCTGGGGAGAGAGGGAGGGAGGAAAGTCACACCTGGTATGATTATGCCCCCACCTGATGCTCCAGCAGCTGACTCGAACTGAGTCCCTTTCGGTGTAGCTGCCGCCGACAGGGGTTGCGACACTCCTGTATTGACCCCCTTGGTGTCGCGTACAGGCGTCGATGGTGCATGATCCTCCTGAAAATCCACAACTCCCCCTCTAACTGTTCCTGTTTTCCCTTCCGGTCCCCAAAGAGTGCCACCCTCCAGGGTCAGCACTGGACAGATGTAGGGAGGGGGCGGTGCACCGGGGAGTCCCTTCAGGCTGGGATATAACCTCCCCTCAGCCTGGGCTTCCTCTGCCAGCCCTGGCGTGGGGTCGTTGACCTCGTCTTTCATCCAGGGGGAGACACCTCGGCAGACAATCACATACTTACAGTACTTACTCTGTTTCTCCATCATCTGTTTCTTTTCTGCCTTCACTTTCCTCCCCTTAAAACCCCCCTCAAGTTCCTCCTCAAGATCTTTGATCCTCTTTTCACATTTCTCAGCTCCTAGCTGGAAAACCGAATGCAAAGGTATTTTGTCCTCCATCGTTATCTGTTGATCCTCACATAAATTCTTCACCTCCTTCTCCATGTCTTTACATTGCCGAGCAACCTTCTTGGAAGCTCCTTCACAGGTGATCTTGAGGGCCTTCTTGAGTTGGGCTATGTGGTCCTTGAGTGGCTTATAGTTCTTCTCCCCACTAGGGGTCGCCTTCCCGATCTCAGTCATTTTGTTTTCAGCCATTTTGTTATTTTGTTGACCTCACTTACCTTCACCAAAATGGCCGCTACTTAGCTCCACCTCCAAACCTTGCCCTCACCAAAATCGCCACTGCTAAGCCCCTCCTTTGGAAGTAGGCTCGGCGTATTTCCCTTCTCAGGCTCAAACGCACCCAACCGGCTTACAGCCCCTTCTCTCTGGGCCGCACCTACACACACACACTCTCACTCTCTTCTTTCTACTCCAAGTTACAGCACCCTCCTTCACAAGACACCAAAACCTCTAACATCCACTACTTCAATTTAACCACAAGAAACCAACAAAAATTCACACTCACACACCTTCAACAAAGTTTTAACATAAAATAATTCAACTAATCACGACACAGGCACTCCTCCCCCAAACGGGAGAAATCCCCTCAAATCAACCAGCTCACAATATATAAAACATCAACAAAGAGAAACCACACACCTGTACACTCCTGGAACAAGGCCGAAAAACATCCAGCAATCACACAGTTTATTGCTTTTATGTAGTCAATCACACCACAAGAAACAGGACAAAACAACTATATTCAGCTTCCTACAGCTCGTAATATGAAACACTTGGCGAGACTGAGATTACCTTTCTACACCCCACAAACAACATCACCTAGATAGAGAAATAAAACTAAAGAAGAAATTGGAGGAATTAAACCAACAAAAAACCGAGTTGAACAGTTAAACAAATAGAGAAAAACAGTTTTCCTTTAATACTCGATGGGCATATGCGCTGCCCCCCCTTTGTCTCTTTCTCCTTACACACACACACTGCGGGGTTCACCAAGCCCCCCCCCTTTGCAGCTGCTTGAGACAGAGAGACAGAGACGCTTTTCTTTTTTCTCCACCACACACGAAAGCAAGCCTATACATGCAAGCTTTTAAACCATATAAGCGCTTCTCCACCGGTATTTACACACTATTTACATACACGGGCCCGTATAGACATAAACACGCCGCCTGCCAGAACAGCTTATCGTGTTTTATTTCTCTTTTTATTTCTATACCACTTTTCCTGAATTTTTGACTAATTTAAAAGCCCTAAGCCCAGGCTTCCCCTTGGTCCACAGAACCAGCCTTGATGACCAATAACCCCGCGTCGGGAACGCCCTCACCGGCCGCGGTCAGATTTCTAAGCCCTAATTAATTTAAAACCGCTCCCCGCAAGTTAACAGGTCGCTCCACGTCTCGCGTCAAGGAATCAACCTCACGCGTTCAGCTTTACTTAAAACTCATTGTCACCCACGTTAATAGTCACGGCCGGGTCTCACCCTTCAGCCAAACAGCACAGTAAAAGGTAATCCTTGATTACCTGGCCTTTAACGGGTGTCCGAAGTCCCGCGGGAGGCCACCCGAGCTACCTGGGGATCACCAGGGGTAACTGTGCAATCCACAAATTACCTGTCGCCGCTACACGCTGAACACTGTGCTCTACGGGGTCTCACCCCGGTCTAGGTTAATTTATACACTGTTTAAAAGCGTCCCTGGGGACTCTCAGCCCCTCAGTTTTTATTTACCTGACGCCCGAAACCGCGTTTCTACCACCCAATGAGTCCGAATTCCCCTAACCTTAAAGAGTGCTTGGCATCTAACTCCACACTCTCACTTAAGGCACACAAACCAAGCCTCTTAGCTTTAACACCACAAAACACCACACAAAAAACACAGAAAACCCCCTAAAATAAACAGCAATAACTTTTGAGAGAATTTTATCAAACTTTTACCACTAATTATCCTAATTAAATAAAATCACTACGGACAGAACCCAACAGAAGGCCCCCCTGAGTGAACATTCAATTTAGTTTTAACTTCCCATTTAGTACCTTTGGATAAAAATTATTCAACAGGTGGTACTGACCTTTTATGTCCCGGGTTTTTCGTCACTCAGTGGGTCCCCCCCTGGTTTCCCCCGTCTTTTGGCACCCCCGAGGAGCTCCGCTCCCTCGCAGCGCGTCTTCTTTTCCCCCAAACCGGGTTTCGGCACCAAAATGTAATGGTTCTTTTTGATTTGGAAGGAAAAGTAAGCGCAGACAGAGTCCTAGGGAGTGTCCAAAAAGTGATTTATTAAACACACACGTATTACACAGTGCGGGAGGCCGGTCTCCCCGTTCGGCCCGATACAGAAAGCTTTATAGCCTTTATGACGTCAGAACAATTCCTGGGAGTCATCTTATCAGAACAACAACAACCCTTTCCCAGACTTGAAACCAGATGTTTCCCATCATCAGCGTCTGGGAACATAACAATTGTGTAAGACGAGTGTGCTGTTGTGTAAGATTGTTGGTCCCGGCCACCGAAAGTTCAGCGTCCTCATCTGACTTACTGTGGACCCACCACTATGCTGGTGCTATGCATGATGAAGCATTGCATCTAGAATGTGTCATTCTGCGTGCCCTGGCAAATATACTAAGTGGTAAATGATACATGATAATAAGGATGATAACCGGATAATGATAATGATAAGTGATGCAGACTAATGAAGTAATGATGAAATAATGATTGTGCATGTGAATAATAACATAGTGACAGAAAAATAACATTCCTTTACGTGACAGTGGAAAGGTTACACCTCACTTCTAGCTATGTTTTATATGTTAGTCAGCCCAATTCTGTGCACACTCATTCTTAATGATTAGCCTCAGCCAATTGCTATTACATTGGGTTTTTTTTCCTGCATTTAGTGACTTTACCATTAATTAATAAACCCAATATGTTAAATTTTTTGTAGATGTCTTTGGGTATTTCACAATAATTTACTGGGGTCTTGTGCACAGAAGGGAATTTTGTCCATAGACTTCTAAATAACTGAAAATGTTTTTTCATTCATCTTTTAGATACAATCTATGCATCACACATAGAGAAATAAAATGTAAAATTTGCTAAAGATAGCAGTAAGTATTCACTTTTAAATAGCACATAGTACAGTTATGCTATCAAACAGAGTAGTCATGCTCATATGTTGTTAATGCAGGTTTTGCTTTATCCACTTAGCCTTAAAAAGCAAAAAGACACTGGTAATGGTACTCCTGGTTTACTGGGATAGGGTTCGACTCCCTGTGGTGTCCTTGCTTATGGCTATAACAGACTAATACATGCTATTGACCATTACATTTACATTAAAGTAATCAACAACCATGTCGATCCAGTTACATCTATATCGAGGGTGCTTCTAATTGATGATTAGTGCTTTGAGTTTGGCTTGTAGCTGGTAATTAGCTTTCTGGTCTGGGCAAATAAAGTCTAATAGCAAAGTGTAAAGTAGGGTTGGGTGCAATGTTCCCTCTAACTTTTCACGTGTCTGAGCGAACACACAGACTCCCTGAGCAATCCCTTGGACCACTGTGAGCGACATCAGACGTGTGCACTGTGGTCACGCCGGCATCTAATCCATCCAAGTTACCTAGTTTATTAAGATAATCAAATTACAGCATTTACATTTATGTTAGACTACTTTTAATTAACTGCTTTAGCCCACTTACAATGAAAATGTAAAAAAAAATCTAGCCATTGACCTGTGTAGCATGTTAACACCATTGGAAGTATAAATAACTTGAACTCCAATTTTGAAAACACAACTTTCTTTCTTTTTAAAAAAGGCTCTGACTTACTTGTATTATGAGTCTGTGGTCTGGGAGAGAGTCCTGTAGCTCTCTATCTGCAAAATATAGTATATAATGACCAATGTTGGGCAATTAATTATATAGCTCCTTCAAAAAAGTAACTCAGTTTGGCAAACAAAGATTATTGGCAGCTATTTTTTTTAAATGCAGCCAAGGTGTTTTTAAATAAACATTTCAAACTATTTACAGAACAATCAGCTGTTCTGCATCAAATTTGATGCCACACAAATTATTTGTGCCACTCCAAAACATAATTTCTGTCCACTATGAGATAAAGGAGAACAACAGCCTGATACCTGCAGGCCTGACAACAGGAGATGTATCACTCTTGTAACACCTGTAACATTCAGCAGTAGTCTCATTGTTCTGACACACACACAACAAAACTTTTGACTACACTACACACTAACTACACAAGATTTGCGCTAAACATCTCAAATCTCTTACATCTCAAAGCACCACCGTCACTCCTAAGACTTCCCCCCGTTTCTTAACAACTAGATGCCACGTTGCCATATCATTTTTTGATTGGTCGACATGATACTTTTTTGGACGAATAAGAAAGGGAGAGGGGTGGAGTTTGTTTTTGCTCACAGGTGGAGAGTGCTTTCGAGCCTTTTTTCTTATA
Source organism: Neolamprologus multifasciatus (assembly GCF_963576455.1). Taxonomy (NCBI): domain Eukaryota; kingdom Metazoa; phylum Chordata; class Actinopteri; order Cichliformes; family Cichlidae; genus Neolamprologus; species Neolamprologus multifasciatus. The sequence goes on along the minus strand of NC_140458.1, from coordinate 19,183,755 downwards.
AAACGCAGTTTTTACCGTTTATTCCCGCAGTAAATATAAACAACGATAGTATTCAGGGGAAAAAAAACAAACATTGCATATTTTTTATCACAACTCTGGTTTTACGTGGCCGATCAACACAATTTATAAACCGGTATTAAGTCCACATTTTTTCCTTTAATTGTTCCATCTGTCCTGCTCACCTTTCCAATGGTTGTACACGTTGTCATTAACATGGCTTCAGTCCACATCAGCCACGCTGCTTTGCTCGCTAAAACACCAGTGTCGGCACATAAGGACCCTGTCATAGCCTGTCAACCCTGTTGATAGCTGCGTATATACGAATGTAAATCACATCATTGGATGGACTATGAGATAAGGTGGCATCGTTCTAATCCCATACGGGAGCAGCCAGTAACTTACTAACACTGCAAAACAGAATTGTTAAAGTATTAAGTTTAATTTCAATTCAGGTTAGAATATTTTTGTGCGCAGAGACCGTGCCAGCAGTGCGCAATAACGCACGTGCGCAGCTTACAGGGAACATTGCCTTGTCGCCAATTTAGGATTTTATTTGACTACCAAAACAATGTGTGGCTTGTGCAGATGTATAATGCGAGCAAAGGAATCAAACACGACTAACTTGCATGAGCGTGTATGTGTCCACCAGCCAAACATTTTTTCTAACATAGGCTCCTGCCTTTCTTTGCGTCTGTTTTGAATTTGAGTAATTGAATCGCTGCACTTGGGCACACACTGAGGAGGGTCCATTTGCTAGCAGATGAAATAAGGTGGTGTTAAAAGAGTGCTGTAATTTCTATCCTGTTAACTACTTCTATTAGTCCCATCATTATTAGCAAACTTACTTATGGGCAAATAAATAAATCGCCCTTATCGTCGAATCGCAAAACCCTAGCAGACAGATGGAGAGGGATGATGTAAGAATGCACCAGCAGAGCTTTATTCCTCTGGAGGCAGTGACTGTTGGATTTGGGATATTGCTCCAAGAGACTTTTTTGTACATCTTGATATCTTCCATAAGCATACCAGGTTTCAGACTCATACATAAAACACAGAGCAGGGGCTGTTGTTTTGAAATATTGTAGGGGGCGCTGTGGAGCCATTTTGTGCTATTCAATGAAAATGATCACATAACAAGATAGCCCTCATCACATTGGAGGTGTGGGCCAAATTTCAAGACTTTTTAAACTGTTCAAGCCCCTCAAAAGCCACTTAATTTTTCATGGTGATCCACGTTGCCACCAGAGTGCGCCGTTCAGTTTAAAGTCACAATTTTCTCACTGAAGCATCACGAGGAAGTGATTGTGATATTCACCGCTTTTGAGGTGTCCACGATGAACCTGTGAAAATCAGTACAACAAAATTAAAGCCATGACATTTCCTGTTGCCACTAGGTGGCGCTCCACGAATTGCTGACAATGGGGACATCAATCTGTTCAGGGCGGGTCTGACATCATGCCTGTAAAGTCTGGTACTGATCAGACTGGAATTTCATTGAGTTATACTAATTTGTTTCTTCATGGCGAGACATCAAAGTTCGCCATGCTTCTGAGGTGCACACCCTTTTGCGAAAACTCACAGTTTTCACTGTAACCCAAGATTAACTCCTTAAGGCTTTACTGGAGAAATTTGAGGCTGCAGATGTCACCCATCACAATACTGTACCCCAAAGTGTAAAACTTGACATTTCCTGTTCCCACTAGGTGGCGCTGTCCTTGATGTCAAATATGGCAGTTGAAAAATGTTCAGGGGTGGAGCCTTATCATATGTGTGCTCTTTGGTCCAGATCGGACAATGTATGACAGAATGAGAGGCAATAAGATTTTCATGGCGAGTCATCAAAATTCGCCATGGCGCCACGGCCTCACTGTATTGTGAAAACTCAAAAGCTCCGCAATTTCACATGGCCCAGGTTTGTAGTTGACACTGACCAAAGATGAAGTTTCTACATTCAAACCCCAAGGAGGAGTTTGCAAAAGTTCGAGGCATGGAAATGGCAAAATTAGAGCCAAAATGTCACTATCACTTCTAAATTGCGGACTTCCTGTTGGGTTTGCGTCAATGGGCCAATTGACTTTTTTGTCCGACTCGGCATGATACACATGTGTGCCAGATTTCATACATGTAGCTCAAAAAATGTGGTCGTAGGGCTGCATTTAACAACACATAGGTGGCGCTCTAGAGCCATTTCCCAGTGCTCATAGGTAAAACCATTAAAATATAAAATTTTTCACCAGACCTGGCATGTGTGCAAAATTTCATGAGTTTTTGAGCATGTTAAAGCCCTCAAAAAGGCAATTCATTTTGGTGAAAAATAATAATAATAATAATAAGAAGAAGAAGAAGAAGAAGAAGAAGAAGAAACGGAGCAGATACAATAGGGCCTTCGCACTGTCAGTGCTCGGGCCCTAATTAAAGCTGCAAGCAGCGTTATGAGGGCCCTCGCACCCCATCGCGTCAAGCTACGCCCAACACCTAAAACCAGCACGTCCGATCTCATGTCACATTGATGGAATTCATGCATTTAACCACCATCTAACATTTCATCTCATTCAGTCATGATTATAGTCATCCCACTAGGTGGCGCTCTAATCATTACTGAAAAAATGGCATAACAAACATTTCCGAGCTTGAGTCTCATCATACCTGCGACCTTTGGGAGAGATTGGACTTTGTGTTTTTGAGTGACAGCAGATTACTGCTTTTTGGCGAGTGATTCAAACTCCACGTGCCGCCATGACCACCCGGTTTCCCTCAATGTAAAAAGCTTCGCAATTTAACATCACAAAGGTCTTTAGATTACATGCACTGCAGATCGTGGCAATGTGACGAAATCCCTTGTAGGAGTTCGTCAAAAAACGGTGCCTTAAAACAGGGGAAAATGTCGCCAAAATTACACATTAATTTTAAAATGGCTGACTTCCTGTTGGATTTGGGATATTGCTCCAAGAGACTTTTTTGTACATCGTGATATCTCCTATAAGCTTACTAGGTTTCAGACTGATAGATAAAACACAGAGCAGGGGCTGATGTTTTGAAATTTTGTAGGGGGCGCTGTGGAGCCATTTTGCGCTATTCAAGGAAAGTGGTCAAATGATAACAAAGCCTTCATCACATTGGAGGTGTGGGCCAAATTTAAAGCCTCTATAAACTTTCCAAGCTCCTCAAAAGCCACTTCATCTTTCATGGTAAACTGCGCTGCCACCAGGGTGGGCCGTTCAGTTTAAAGTCACAATTTTCTCACTGAAGCATCACGAGGGACTCATGTTAATATTCACCGCTTTTGAGGTGTCCACGATGAACCTGTGAAAATCAGTACAACAAAGTGAAAGACATGACATTCCCTGTTGCCACTAGGTGGCGCTCTGCGTATTCCTGACAATGGGCACATCAATCTGTTCAGGGCGGGTCTGACATCATACGTGTAAAGTCTGGTTCTGATCAGACTGGATTTTATTGAGTTATACTTATTTGTTTCTCCATGGCGAGACATCAAAGTTCGCCATTCTGCTGGGGTCACACCCTTTTGCGAAAAGTCACAGTTTTCACTGTAACCCAAGACCAACTCCTTAAGGCTTTCCTGGAGAAATTTGAGGTTTCAGATGTCACCCATCACAATACTGTACCCCAAAGTGTAAAACATGACATTTGATGTTTTGGGGTTTTTTTTTGCATTGTAACTTCACTGGTTGCTTTGTAACAGTCCCTCCCCTATCAGGTTCTGTGATTGGATCATTTTAATTTTTTGAATGTCCCTCATGATTTCAATAAATACCTATGCCACTGGTTTTTAAACCACTCTGCTTTTAGCAAACGAGGAGAGGAGAGATTTGGATTTTAACATTCCGAGGATTCGAGGACATTATTTTAGACCAGTAGAACAACCATCACAAGAGATTCTTCAAAAAAAACTGCCCTTGTGCAATTCTTGGTAAGTTTTATTTGTTGTAAATTGCATTTTGTTTTTGGTGTAAAACCACATTTTAAATTTCACTAACAGAATTTATTTTGTATTTAAGTAATTTTTTATTGTTTGTGAGAGAGTTACTGGCGAAAAATCTTTGGTTTGGTTTTCTGTTTCAGTGTATTTGGGCCACTAAGCCTTTTTGTGGTATTTTTTGAAAGACTGAAATCATGAAATCTGTGAGAGCTAGGCCGGCTAGTTAGCCACTGATTTCTTATTACAAGTAAAGTACAACATGAATGTAATGAAATACATTAAGTATGGAAAGTTTTTGGCTGGGTTATGTGTGTTTAGCAGATTTTAAGCAGTTAAGTAACTGCTCTTTTAATCATTGCTTGTTTCTGCTGTGTTTGGTCATTTTAGAAATGGTTTATATGATCATTTAACTGAAATTATGAGGCTTCTGTGGATACTACATGATGATATTTGCACAAAAGGTGTGATACCTTTTTACATAACTCTTGAGCCACAGTACTGATGGCTATAGAGCTTAAGAGGATAATAGTAATTTCTTCCCAGTAACATATTTCCGATAGCTGTGATTTGTTGTGCATTCATTGTAAGTTGTTAAATTCGTGTTATGCTAATTATGCAGGTATTGAGAGAATTATTATTGTCTCACATTTATTTTAGCTTTGTGAATCTGATGTGTAATTATTTTTGGTAGGCACACAGGTATAGATTTTAACCTGAGCATAACTGGTCATTAAAAAAATCATGCCATTTATGTACGGGTTTTTGTCTTCGTCACAATTTTAATTGCTAGAGTTAAGGTTTCTCTATTTGTATTTCAGACTGAAAATGACCTTTTTCTGATCTTATGTCAATAACGTTTAATCGTATGATATCTTTTTTGTATTAGGAGACCAAACTTCCTAAGGGACATCGCGCACAGATACTCCAACGCTTGCTGTGAACTTTCACCAGAACAGCTGGATTCAATTCAATTTTCAATTCAATTTTATTTATATAGCGCCAAATCACAACAAATGTCGCCTCAAGGCGCTTCATAGATACAGAGAAAAGCCCAACAATCATATGACCCCCTATGAGCAAGCACTTTGGCGACAGTGGGAAGGAAAAACTCCCTTTTAACACTAGAATTACTGAGCCTTTTTTTCCCTGGTGCAGTCCCTACTACTAGATTTACGGGCCTGCGCAAATTTGTGTAAATCCCCCCCGACCTTAACACCTCTTGGCACCCCGCTGAGATTTTCACAGGTCTTCAGCTCCATTGTTCTCCTGCTTTTGTTGTGCAAAGACACCCTCCCCCAACCATGAGAGATTCAGGTCTTTCCTTCCCTGCAAGGCTACTTTCCTTCCTTACCTGCAGCGTACAATACACCATGTTAGTTCTTGTCAATCCTTGTCACTACATTGCATGCCTGTCCATAAACACATATACACAGTTGTATTTTATATAGCCACACCTTAGATAATATGCATAAAGTCTAGTTATACACACACACACACATATACCTACATATACATACATATATATATATATATATATATATATATGTATGTATATGTGTGTGTGTGTGTGTATACACACACCAATATTTTTGAATACACGTGTCCATATTTGTTTCCAGATTGTTTGTATAGTGCACTTTCTATACCGTGCTCTTTGTACAGTTTTTATTTAGTTGCTTTTGTCTCGCACTGTCCACTTTTTTGCAATGACAATGCAGATTTTCCACTTGCAGATTAGCTGTGTGTCTGTGTGTGTGTGTGTGTGTGTGTTTGTGTGTGTGTGTGTGTGTGTGTGTGTTTGTGCAACATTGGCATTTGTTTACTCAGATCAAAGGCAGGCCAAACCTCTGTGTTACAACCTACATACAAAAGACACACATTCACAATATATGAGTACACAAGTCTGTTTTATTTCAAAGTGTTTCAGACTTTACAGCGTTTGCAGACCCAGTGTCCATCATCCCTGCATTTGGCACAGGTGAATTTCTGGCATGTTGCACAGGTAAACCTGCTGCGATTCCTGTTGCAGCTTTCTTGCACCTGGCACTGCGTTGTCTTTACAGTCCCTGGCACAGCAGCTGCAGCAGCTTCAGCATCCTGCCTCTGTGCTAATATTTCCTTGTGCTGCATGAATCGGCAACGAAGTTGCTGAGCTAGAAGACTCAGAAACAATCTTCTTTTGCCTGTCCACCCTGTACATGCCTTGTACAAAATGTAGGCATTCACCGCCGCCAGGTCCAGCATATTGTAGAAAGCCGCTACTGGCCACCTGCGTGTTGCTGCTCTTACGGAATACATCCGCGCCATTTGGTCCAACACGTCTACACCACACTGTAAAAGCAGAGAGAGAGAGTCATGAGTATATGTTTTTTTCTATAGGCCTGTATAGCACACATCAGAAAACATTGTAGCACTGGTGTAAAATTGTACACACATTCACATACCTTCATGTGGTTATAGTCTGTTATCGTGTTGGGTTTCCTCTTTCTGTCGTCACCGATCGTCACGTCTTGGTGCATGGAACTTAGAACACACACAGTCTTGTTTTTTTAGGTGCATAAATTGTCAAGGAGACACCGCCACTTCTAAGCACTGAAGTGGAGAATACCTCTCGCTTTGCAGTATCTTTTGCAAGTTGAGGAAGTTCACGCCGGACTTTATTCACCGTGCCCAGTAACGTTGTTTTGCGCTGCAGCAGTCTGTGCGACAGTGACAGTGAAGTAAAGAAATTGTCCGTTGTGACGTTTCTCCCATCATCCAAAAACGGCTCCATCAGTTTCATGACCACGTTCTCTGCCAGCCTCTCTCCCTTCTGACGACTGGGGTCCTTTCCCAAGTAAGGAGATGCACTGCAGACATATTTGGTGTCCAAGTCTGTGGCCATCCAGAACTTGATCCCAAATTTGTCTGGCTTGGTTGCAATATACTGTGTGAATGGACAACGAACCTTGGTAGGGAACAGCTGTTCATCTATGGTCATGTGTTCTCCTGGAGTGAAACTCTTAGCACAGTTCTCGTTGAAGCGTGTCCAGATGTCGGAGATCGCTGCAAATTTGTCTGTTTTCACCCGTTCGGCCCGCGTGTCCCTGTCATCAAATCGAAGGTGTTGCATAATTGAAATGAATCTATCTCGGGGCATTGTCTCTTTGATTACTGGCACCAGAAATTTTTCTGACCAGCAATCCACAATGGCACCAACAGGACACATGATTGCTCTTACAAACAGGATTGAAATGAATGCCATCAGTTCATGAACTGACAAACTCCAGTCCGGCTCTGTTCTGCGGGCTTGATGTACCGTGCACTCTCTGATGGTCTGCAGCATTCCCACGTCTAATAGGCAAAGGAAGCTTTGGAGCACACTTGTAATCTTGCGCTGTCGGAAGATAAACAAATAGAAAATGGTAAATTTACATGAACCTCACTCTAAATGGGTTTATATAAATATCATATCTACTATGGCAGTGACAAACCTTAGCAGACTCTGTGGGTCCAGCTTGTGCAGTGAAGCACAAACGATTTGCTCCTGCACTGGGCATTCCAATGTCCTCTTCAACCCACACAGTTCCGTCTTTTGCCGTGTGGCTCTGGCTGGGCTTCCCAGTACCACGGGGCCTCTTCCGTGGAGGCATGTTGGGTTCTTGTTCCGTCTCCTTTTCAGATTCTTCTGAGGAGGTATCAGTGGCCTGCTGGACAAATGAAACCTCTCCTCCATCAGAATCTGCTTCGTCCATTTCCTGAAGCAAGGCCAAAGCCTGTTGCGCGGAGAGGTTCTTCTTGCGTGGCAGTGATACGGAGGCCATCCTGATGTGCGTTCTCAGAAATGCGAACAAGAAATGATTCTCCCGCCTGGGTTGGTCTGCTTTTATGCACAGCACTGTGCTGTAGTCAAGCAATGCCACTCCCTCACATACACAGTGACAATGGCACAATGCAAGATCTGTGCTGAGAGTCAAGGAAGGTGTGAATGTGTGTCTTTTGTATTTACAGGTCAGTCAATGTGTGGGATATTTTGTATACGGCAGGCATTTCTGAAAGTTGTAACAGAGAGGTTTGGCTTGCCTTGGATCTGAGCAACTCTGAGTGAGCAAATGCAAATGTGCCAGGCCTCAAGGATAATGGGTGGTTTGCACAACAAAAGCTGGAGGAGAAACAAGCTGACGACCTGTGAAAATCTCAGCAGGGGTGATTAACACCTCGGCACTTGCACCAGAAATTAATAAAGCCAGTAATTTTAGGGGGTGTTGGGTTTAGGGAAGTTACGCAAATTTGCGCAGGATAGTAAACCTAGTGTTAACAGGAAGAAACCTCCGGCAGAACCAGGCTCAGGGAGGGGCGGCCATCTGCTGCGACCGGTTGGGGTGAGAGAAGGAAGACAGGATAAAGACATGCTGTGGAAGAGAGACAGAGATTAATAACAGATACGATTCAATACAGAGAGGTCTGTTAATACATAGTGAGTGAGAAAGGTGACTGGAAAGGAAAAACTCAATGCATCATGGGAATCCCCCGGCAGCCTACATCTATTGCAGCATAACTAAGGGAGGATTCAGGGTCACCTGGTCCAGCCCTAACTATATGCTTTAGCAAAAAGGAAGGTTTTAAGCCTAATCTTAAAAGTAGAGATAGTGTCTGTCTCCTGAATCCAAACTGGAAGCTGGTTCCACAGAAGAGGGGCCTGAAAACTGAAGGCTCTCCCTCCCATTCTACTTTTAAATACTCTAGGAACAACAAGTAGGCCTGCAGAGCGAGAGCGAAGTGCTCTAATAGGGTGATATGGTACTACAAGGTCATTAAGATAAGATGGGGCCTGATTATTTAAGACCTTGTATGTGAGGAGCAGGATTTTGAATTCAGTTCTGGATTTAACAGGAAGCCAATGAAGGGAAGCCAAAACAGGAGAAATATGCTCTCTCCTTCTAGTCCCTGTCAGTACTCTTGCTGCAGCATTTTGGATTAACTGAAGGCTTTTCAGTGAGTTGGATTTGGTGTGAACCAAGGTAAGTTATTAAAAATGCTGACTGTAGCCTTACATGCTTGATCAGGTTTTGACAAGGGTTTTTTGATGCTTCCTGTTAAGAGCAAAAAGTGGAAAGAGAAGGTTTAAAAAAATGTTCTCCAGTATTCTTCAGTCGGTCGTTAAGTAGTCGTTCAGTGGGCTATTCAGTTGTTTGTTCAGTCAATGGTGGGGGGGGGGGGGGGGGGGGAAGTGGATTCAAATCTCAATGTACTCATCCCCCCCACATCACTTGTATAAGTTAATAGTGTGGAGAATATCATAAACATTTAGGCAATCAAATGTAAAAGACAATATTTATGAGTGTCTTAAGTTTTAAAATGGTCAGGTTTGACTTACTCCACCCCCTTACTTTAGTGTTCGTAGTCATAATAGAGATTTACAGACCACATGACTTTCGTGCATTGCATGCCGGGCACTAGTGGCAAAACAAATTGCATCAAATGCAAGCATTTCCAGCACCGCAAAACATTCATTCTCCGGTTCTAATACCTTCTTGCTTTTTCTATGCCCCCCAAAAGAGGTATGTACAAAAACGAAGGAGAACAATGCCGGTCCGTACAAACACAAACTTGATGAAATGTCAAAGAAAAGATACGAGGAAAAAATCAAAGGAGTGAAAGGGTTAGACCCTTATGAGCACACAGAGTGGACAAAAGACGTTAGCGAGAGCCCAACTTTCTCCACGCTCATATTTATAATTATACGGTTCTTGGAGTGAGTGCATACACTCATGAAGTTTTTAGTAACTTCAGGTCACTTCAACAAGCCCAGGTACAGTTTACCGACGGATGGGTACAGGACCTTGAAATGCAGCGTGTAGAACGAAAGACCATCGTACGTATCATAGGTTTACCAGTCTCACAAATCGTCTTCATAAATACACATTCGTTAACCGTTTATTAATAGGACCTTTAAGCTCAACGGCAATTAATTAGTAGTGGAAACAATTTCTGGTACGCATTACAGAAATGTAGCAGTGACAATAATATTGTATGCTGTAATTGTACTGGGCAATTAGTGATACAAAAAAAACTGTTTTATCCTGTGAATAAAAGTATATGTTTTTGTCAATGTACCATGGTAATAAATGAAGCAAAACGCAATATTGTGTCAGGACAATTCACTATTTATGCACAATAAACAAAGGAGCATAGCGCAACAATTTCTGTTCAGCGCCAGACTTGCTTGTAACCTATATCACCAATTATGTTGAGAAAAATGACGTATTAACTACAACAGAAGACTGACCTTTGTGGAAATGCTTGGAGCAGACTAACATGTGAGCTGGAGTGTTCTGGGACTTATATTTGGTCTTTGAATGGCTGCAATCCAGGCCATCCGTCGCCTCTTTGTTACTTCGAAAACATAGCTCGAACAATTTTTCTTCAACGACGTAATCCGACAAAAAACGATCTCCTTACCCCTCCGCTTCCCGTGGCTGTCATGCGACCGGCTATTGCAGTTAATAATACAACAGCTTCTTGCCATTTTTTGTGTTTCTTTTTATCGCTGTGTAATGTAATTTCAATTGAAAGCCTGCGTGCGCTAGTACCTCTTGCCACGAGTTCCCAGAATCCTTTGAGGTTTTACCCCTGAATGACGTCACATTTTCAATCTCTATTGACTGGTCTGGTTCAACAACCCTTAAATTAGCATAACAAACGTTTTGCACCACCAAATTCAATTCAGTGAATCATCAGTGGGTCTTTTATTTGGTCGTTCAGTGGGTCATTCACCATTCTGGAGGTTGTTCAATCATGAACAAATCCCTGAATGGGTAAGTAAATATACAATCTAAAAAACATTATAATTCTTTTGTTTGTTTAATATATCTTTTTCTCTTTTATTGTAGATGCCAAGAAAAAAGGGTTTTCGCATGCGGCGCACACCAAGAATCACCTCTGGTAAGTCCAATGCTAACCCAAATGTTTGCATTTGTGCAGAGAAGTTGCAAGCATCCATTGTTGCTGGGACTGCTGTTCAATGTGCACCATTCACTTCAGATGTGAATGCTTTAATTGCCTGCAGTGTTGTGGCTGCAATCAAGCATATGATAGCTCCAGTGTGTACATGGAAACCGGAGGATGTTGATGATATATGTGTAGAGGGGTGCCAGTTAGTTAGGTATATAGCTAAGGCAAGACAGGACAGTGGCAGCAAGCATAGCGTTTGCAGGCTGATTGGACAGCACACTGTGTTTGGCCAAAAATGGAAAGTCGATATTGGCCCGCCAGTTTACACAGATTTTGTGCTGTCGGAAGGGGAGGCTGTGTTGTATGAAAAGTTGCAGGAACATCTGTTGAGGGATGGCATGTGTCTGTTGGATCTTCACACTGCAGTTAGTGTCATCATTCATCACGTAAATTATTTTGTTGTTGTTGATTGTGGCACACGTAATGCAGCTGGGCTGGCATCTGAGATTGGCACAGCTGTGGCTGTTTTTAACACATGCCTTGATGACCTGATGCTTCACATCAGAAATCTACAGAAGTCTTTAGATGCACAATGGTATGCTGTTAGCAGCATTTCTGTGCAGGCAGGTCAAGCTAATGTTGACGTGGAGAGCAGTGCAGTGTTTGTGGACAGGGATGTTGACACATATCTTACAGCTAAACTTGATAACACTTCTGTCAACCTTGAAACTGTTAATGCTGTCACACGAGTTGGAGCAGAGGATAGCTGTTGCATTATAAAGAGTGTAAGAGGATCATTTCACCAGGCTGATGATTGATTTAAATATGGAGGAGTTCAGTGTATGGCTATAGGTCTGGTTAGCCTGGCAAAACATAAAGTTGATAGCGTCTTTTCATGGGAGACAAAAGTTCTTGACAGAGTTGTAGTTTTAGGTGACCTTTTGTACACCAATTTAAGAGACTGCAACATGATAAGCAACTCATCCAGTGTGTTGTGTGTCCCTGATTTGCCTAAAAGGTATTCTATTGATGGGCAAAACTTTGATGTGTGTGAAGGGGAACTCATTGAGAATGGTGTCTACACTACCCTGCAGACTGGGCTGCAAAAGATTTGTGCCATGTATAATACATGTCTTCTGACATTGTGTGGCAGTACATGTGCAGTCATTTCTGAGAATGGACAATATGCACTAGTTGATTCTCATGCACGCAATGCTGTGGGTTTGGTCAGTGAGCAGGGAAGAAGTGTTGTTTTGTGCTTCAGGTCTCTTGAAGATGTGTTTAGACACATCTGCCAGCTGGCAACTGGCCTGAGTCAGAAGCAAAAGCATTTTGAAGTAGCTGGTGTTTGTGTTAGGTACCTTGTGGCGTCAGAAAGTGCCAGACCCAAAGACAGTTGTGAAGAAACTAGCAAAACCTTTACACCTGAATCAAGTTTTGATTCAACCCAAGATGAACCAGACATCAGTGGTGTTAGCATTGTGGAGTCTTTAATTGAGGCAGAGAGTTGCAAAGCTTCTGGAAAGACCATGACTAGTTCTGAGTATGATTTAGGTTTATTGCGTAATGATACAACAAGAAAGCGCAAGATTTCAGTGGGTCACAGTGAAGCTAAGAAGTTAAAACAGTATGATGTGTCTCAGGTGAATTCAGATGTTGAATTTGTTAGTGAAGTGACAAACAACAAGCTGGTGTTTAGTCCCATTTCTGAGTTGGTTTGTCAGGCTTTGTGCACACAGTTGAATGTGGAGTTTGAAAAAACTAGTGTACCAGCATCTACATGTGTTGGTTTGTTAGGTGTTCCATGCAAAAATGAAAGTATAGTGGCAGATGGAAACTGTTTCTTCAGAGCTATTTCTCAGGTTGTGACTGGCACACAAAAGCACCATCGCAAGATAAGATTTGCCATTGTCAAAGAGTTGGAGAGGAATGCTGCAATATATAGAAATATTTTAAGAACAGAGTATTCATCAGTTGCAGACTACATTCAGAAATCTAAAATGAGAAATGTTAACAGCTGGGCTACAGAAGTTGAAATCCAAGCAACTGCTAATTGTTTAGGAGTTGATGTATTTACATTTTATGATAACCGTTGGCTAAAATACAGCTGTAATGGTAAGCTTTTGTCAGAAAAGGGAATCTATTTAGAAAATCGCCATGGGAATCATTATGAGACAGTGGTCTGTGTTCATAAGCCTCAACTGCAGACCTGTTATGGCTACTGCAAAACCAGTGCATCAGTTATCAAAGGATACAGCACTAGGTTAAAGAGTAAGGATAAAATTTCTTTTGACAAAACACAGGATCACACATTTTGTGCAGATGAAGTAGTGTTAGATACACATGCTGATGGTGAGGTTTTGAATGACGCAAGTCAGTTTAGCTTCAGTCCTGTTTCCAATGGAGTTGCACAAAGTTTATGCTGTAAATTTAATGTTGACTTTGAGAAGCAGGATAACAAAGTTCACACTGTTTATGGTCATTTAGGTGTTGTTTGTAAAACAATTAAGGTTGTAGAGGACGGCAATAGTTTCTTTAGGGCTTTATCTGAAGTACTCAGTGGTTCTGAGAAAAGTCATAGGAAGATAAGGCTTGCTGTTTTGAAGTATATAGAAAATAATGGTGAAGAGCACATGAAGTTTGTGGGAAAAGATTATGTTTCAATATCTGAGTATATTTCAAAGTCACAAATGAAGTATGTTGGGAATCCTGCTACTGACACAGAATTTCAGGCTGCAGCAAATGCTTTTGGATTGGACATATTTATGTTTAATGGAGACAAATGGCACAAGTATAGCTGCACAAGTACAGATACCACAAATGAAGGGATATACTTGAAATGTGAAAATAGTCATTCTGTGCCAGTAATTTGTGTGCAACATTTTAATAAGGAGGGTTGCTTTGGTTTATGCAGAGCGACTAATTTATCTACACCACGGTACATGTGTAGAGGAAAAACAAAAGAAGCAATGAAGGATACATTAAATATATGTAGTTCATCTACTAAACATAGGGTTTCTAAGCATTTAAAAAAGAAAAAGTATTTTAAAAATCAAATTGCATACCAAGTAAATGCATTACATAAGGAAAAGGTGAAGGCAAGGAGCATAAAAAAAATATCAAAAATATTTGTTGCATAGGCAAAAGGTAAAAGAAATAAGCACCTGGAAATATGAGCAAAATGCATCTCATAAAGAAAAGGTTAAAGAAATGAGCATCAGGAAATACAAGCAAAATGTATCTCATAAAGAAAAGGTTAAAGAAATGAGCATCAGGAAATACGAGCAAAATGTATCTCATAAAGAAAAGGTTAAAGAAATGAGCATCAGGAAATATAAGCAAAATGCATCTCATAAAGAAAAGGTTAAAGAAATGAGCATCAGGAAATACGACCAAAATGTATCTCATAAAGAAAAGGTTAAAGAAATGAGCATCAGGAAATACGAGCAAAATGTATCTCATAAAGAAAAGGTTAAAGAAATGTGCATCAGGAAATATAAACAAAATATATCTCATAAAGAAAAGCTAAAAGAAATCAGTATAAGGAAATACAAATTAAATGAGCTGCACAGGCAAAATTTAAAAGCAGTAAGTTTTAAAAAGTATCATGGAAATCTAGAATATAAAAGGCGTGCTATTGCTGGTGTCAGCTTGAAAAGGCAGCAAAGGAAAGAAAAGGGAGAGCAGTTTGATTTTGTGATGACAAATTTTTTAGATAAAATAAAAGATGGACCAGATTTTGTTTGCTGTGTCTGCCATAGATTGTTATTTAGACATCAGGTGTTACATTGTGAAAAAAACTATTATAAAAAAACTAAAACTGCAGCACTGATTGCAGAAAAATGTTTAACTGAAGACTATTTACACAAATGTAATAAAGATTGTACAAATCCATGTCACTGGTTGGAGACAGTTAAAGCTAAACTATGGATCTGTTATACATGCCATTATAAAATTAATAAAAATGAAGTTCCTCCAGAGTCTGTAAAAAACCATTTAGAAGTTCATCCCATTCCACCTGAATTGGCATGTTTAAATAGCTTAGAACAACATTTAATAGCTTTACATATACCATTTATGAAAATGCTAGCCTTACCTAAGGGTGGACAAAATGGAGTACATGGACCAGTGACATGTGTACCAGCAAACATTGTGGAAACCACCAATGTTTTACCCCGTTCTAGCATGGAAGGATCTTTATTACCAGTAAAGCTAAAGCGCAAGTTAACTTACAAAGGCCACTACCAATACCAGTTTGTTGACACTATCCACATAAGACAGGCTTTGAAATATTTAAAAGAGACAAATGTGCATTATAAAGATGTAGAGTTCAATGAAAGTTGGCAAAATCAGTTTTGTATGCAGCAAGAGGAAGCTGTGGAAGAGGAGAGCGATAAAAATGCAGTAAGCGGTGTTATATCTTCAAATGTTGATGACGAGCTTTTACATGACAGACAGCAGCACTGTATGTTTCAGGACACATGTCTCATGCCTGTTGATATTGGTCAGGAAGCATTAGATCAATATTTTTCTAACATATTAAATCTAGCTCCAGCAGAAGGGAATAATCCTGTAAAATTACTTTCTGATCATGCAAATGAAGCCAAATGTTTCCCAGTGTTGTTTCCAAAGGGGGTGAATACGTATCATAAAAACAGAGAGAAGCGTTTGACACTGTCCCGTTATTTTAATAACCGGATTTTACATGCTGATGGCAGGTTTGCACAAAATGTCGAATATATATTTTTTGCTCAGTATATGTCTGAGATTGAACAGGTTATCGCAAATGTGTCAATAGCATTGCGAAAAGGAAAAGGTGATTGCACATATCAGAAAGTTAGCCATGAGTTATTGAAAGATGAAGAGTCTTTGAAGAAGTTGTTGGAGTTTGATGATGGGTACCGTTTTCTTAAGCCTATTAGAGGTACTCCAGCTTTTTGGCAGGCAGCACAGCGTGACCTCTTAGCTTGTGTTCGTCAGCTTGGTATACCCACTTGGTTTTGTTCATTTTCGTCAGCTGACATGCGATGGACAAATCTTCTTTATAGTATTTTGAAACAGCAAGGTAGAACAGAAACAGTTGAACAGTTAGAGTGGGCAGACAGGTGTGATCTGCTGCGTCGAAATCCTGTGACTGCAGCAAGGATGTTTGACTTTCGGTGGCATTGTTTTTTGAAGGAGGTACTCATGTCTCCATTGCATCCGATTGGTAAAATTAAGGATTACTTTTACAGAGTGGAATTTCAACAGCGAGGTTCACCTCATGTGCACTGTCTGTTTTGGATTGAGAATGCTCCGCAGATTGATAAAAATACAGATGAAGAGGTGATTCAGTTTATTGATCAATATGTAACTTGTGAATTGCCTTCACAAGATGAAACTTTATTGGACATTGTTTCATCTGTACAACAGCATTCAAAGCGGCATTCTAAAACTTGCAAAAAAAGAAACACAGTTTGCCGGTTTAATTTTCCCAGGCCACCATCCAGTCGAAGATTTATATGTCGTAGGAAAAGTGATGTTTCCAAGCAAATATGCAAGTGTGAAACGGATAAGAGAGAAGATGATTTACAACAATGTGCCTGTGAAAGTCAGCATCAGCAAGACTCTATTAAGATGAGAAGAAAGCAGGCAAGTGATATCTTAACAACAATCAAGAAGGCTCTTTCAGATGAGAGTAGGAGTTTTGAAAGTGTGGAGCATTTGTTTCAGAGTTTAGGTATGAATCAGGCAACAAATGCTTTAGTCGAAATACACATGTTGTGTTGAAAAGGCAGGTAAACGAGGTTTGGATAAATCAATATAGTAAGCCACTGTTGAAATGTTACAATGCTAATTTGGATATTCAATTTGTAATTGATGCTTATGCCTGCTGTGTTTATATAATTTCTTACATGTCAAAATCTGAAAAAGAGATGGGTTTGTTGTTAGGTAATGCTCAGAAGGAAGCATATAAAGATGGAAATGTTAGTGCAAGGGAGGCTTTGAAGTCATTAGGCAGTGTATACCTTCATAACAGAGATGTTAGTGCTCAGGAGGCTGTGTATAGGCTAACAAATATGCATCTAAAAGAATGTTCTAGGAAAGTTGTGTTTGTGCCAACAGGGGACAATGTAGTTAAAATGAGTTTGCCCTTAAAAGTGTTAAGACAAAAAACAACATCACAGAATTTAACAGCAGAGGACATGTGGATGACTAGTATTGTAGACCGGTATAAGAATAGACCAAAAAGAAGTGATTTTAATGATATGTGCATGGCCACATTTGCCTCAGAATATCGTGTTTTGAGTAAAAATGAAAAATCCACTAAGCCAATACAGTTGAACAATAGATGTGGTTTTGTTACTAAGAGAACACGGTCACAACCTGCAGTTGTTCGTTATGCACGATTTTCAGAGACTAAAAATACGGAATTGTTTTATCAGAGTATTATGCAGTTGTTTTTGCCATATCGTGTAGACCAGGAACTAAAGCCTTCAAACTATACAACATTTAAACAGTTTTACGAGAATGGCGTTGTGAAGTTTAGCGATGGATGTCTGCATTCAGTGAAATCAGTTGTTGATGCAAATAGATGTAAGTTTGAAATAAACGCAGATAAACTGGATAATATTCAGAATACAATTGATTTGGATGGTGTAACAGAAGATGCCTGGTGTGAGCTTTGTCCAGAACAGGAGTTGGAGCGTTTACAGTGTGAGCAGGAATGGAAAGATAAAGAGCAAATAGGGGAAGAAGACAATGAGAATATTCCAGATTTAGCTGTGTGCAGCCAACAGGTTTCACATTTAGAAAAGAGAAATGATATTATGCCCAGAAATGATGGTTTGGCTTTAGTTAGATCTCTAAATGACACACAGCTCTCAGTCTTTTATCAGATCAGGCAGTGGTGCTTGAATAAGACAGTAGGCAAAAACCCAGATCCATTGCATGTATTTATTACTGGAGGTGCAGGAACAGGGAAAAGCCATTTAATTAAAGCAATTCACTATGAAGCAGCAAGGTTATTGTCACCAATGTGTCGTAATCCTGACAATGTTTGTGTTTTATTAACTGCGCCTACTGGGATTGCTGCATATAACTTACATGCAACAACAATCCACAACACATTTAGCATTGGTAAAGATGTCCGCTTACCTTACACCCCTCTGGGTGAGGAAAAGTTAAATTGCCTACGTGCTAAATATTGTGATCTGCAGATCCTGATAATTGATGAAATCTCCATGGTTGATCAGAGACTAATGGCTTACATCCATGGTAGATTAAGACAGATTAAACAAATTGGAGACTTTTCGCCTTTTGGAAATGTTAGTGTTATTACTGTTGGAGACTTTTTTCAGTTGCCTCCAGTAAAAGGAAAACCCCTGTATGTTGAGGATGTTGGTATGAACTTGTGGTCTAGTCTATTTAGGGTTGTTGAACTAAAAAAATAGTTAGGCAGAGCGATGTTGGGTTTGCAGAATTATTAAACAGGTTAAGAACTCACGTTAAAGGGGCTCCATTATTAGAAAAGGACATTAAAAGCTTGAAACATTGTGAAACTGGTGAAATTAGCTCAGCTTTACACATTTTTCCAACAAACAAACAAGTAAATGAGCATAATATGCAGCAGTTGTTTAAGATGTGTCCTGATTATGTTGAGATACCTGCTCAGGATTTTGTCAATAGTAAGAAAACAGGGAAACTGGAGTTAAAAACTGGACATCATGCCAAAACATATAACACATGTTTGGATGAAAAGCTTCTCTTGGGAAAAGGTGCCCGCGTAATGTTGTGTAAAAATGTAGATGTAATGGATGGTCTTGTTAATGGTGTATGTGGTACGGTAACACACATAGTTTATGTTAATGAGGACAAGAAGCTTCCCAAAACCATTTATGTAAGATTCGATGACAATCATATAGGTGCACAAAGGAGGAAAAACTGTGTGTATTACCCAGCAGTTGAAATAGGTTCTACAGGTATTGAAGCAGAAGAAGAAAAGGTAACTGAGAAAGGTGGATTGCAGCGGCAGTTTCCACTGAAACTTGCATGGGCTTGTACAGTACATAAGGTACAAGGAGTTACTGTTGATGATGCGGTAGTGTCTCTTAAAAATGTGTTTGCTCCAGGACAGGCATATGTTGCCTTAAGTCGTGTTAGGAGTTTGTCAGGTTTAATAATTCAAGATTTCAATGAAAAAGCAATTTACTCTAAAGGTGGTGTAAAGGATGTAATCGAAAGAATGCCCCAATTTTTGTCTGAAAATACAGCATGTACTAAGACACATGATTTCACAGTAGTGTTAATGAATGTGCAGAATTTAACTCTACATGTAGCTGATCTGGTATTGTGCACACAGCATTTGCAGCCTAACTGTATTGCTGTTACAGAGACATGGATGTCTGCAGATTCTTCATTAGACACTGTAAAAATTGACGGTTATAGGTTTCAGCATAATCCACGAAGTGCATCTTACACTAGAAGTAACCCAACATTTATTGAAGTACAAAGCCAACAGCATGGTGGCGTTGGCATGTATACTGCAGACAGTTTCACATCTGAAATTATAGCTATACCAGATGCCAATTTAGAATGTTTACTTTGCAACTATTGTACATGGAATATTTTAATAGCAGTTGTTTATCGGCCTCCTTCTTATACCATGGCACTGTTTAAACAAAACCTAGGAAAGTTACTTGATTGGCTAGATAAAAAAAATAATACAGTAGTAGTAATGGGAGATTTTAATGACAATGTTCTAAAATCTTCAAGTATTTGCAAGTTTGTCACAGACAAAGGATTCATTCAACATGTAACACAGCCCACCACAGAGAAGGGCACATTAATTGATCATGTGTATGTTAAAACAACACATTATGATGTAAAAGCTGTAGTCTTTCCAACATATTTTAGTGACCATGAAGGGATTTTTTGTACGTTTACATCCAAGACTCCTACATGATAAAGGGGAATGTGAGCAGCAGTGTGTGTGTGTGTGTGTGTGTAAATTTATGTAAATAATGACCTAAAAGTACATAAAGCACAGCTAACCACGAGAGAAAAGAAATATTCCGCTCTTCTCCTCTCTGCTCTTCTTCCCTTTTCTGGGACGCAGTGGGGAGGTAGAGCATACAGCCTAAACCGGTGGGGAGGTGTGGGAAGCCAAACCAGGCGCCCCCCTTCTGGCTCTCTCCTATCTTGTCCCTTTTGTCTTACTTCTCTCTATCACATTTTCTATCCCTTTGAAGAAGTTCGGCTCCGTAAATGCTAAAGAGAAAAGAAATATTCCGCTCTTCTCTCTGCTCTTCTTCCCTTTTCTGGGATGCAGTGGGGAGGTAGAGCGTACAGCCTAAACCGGCGGGGAGGTGTGGGAAGCCAAACCAGGCGCCCCCCTTCTGGCTCTCCTCTCTGCTCTCTCCTATCTTGTCCCTTTTGTCATACTTCTCTCTATCACCTATTCTATCCCTTTGAAAAAGTTATCCTCCGTAAATGCTAAAGAGAAAATAAATATTCAGCTCTTCTCCTCTCTGCTCTTCTTCCCTTTTCTGGGAGGCAGTGGGGAGGTAGAGCGTACAGCCCGATCCGGCGGGGAGGTGTGGGAAGCCAGACCAGGCGCCCCCCTTCCGGCTCTCCTCTCTGCTTTCTCCTATCCTAAAGCAATGCATTATCAGGGACTGTAATACCTAGTCCTTTAACTGAATCACAATGGCTGACTGTAGGTAAGGGAGGAAAGTGGAAAGGTTACACCTCACTTCTAGCTATGTTTTATATGTTAGTCAGCCCAATTCTGTGCACACTCATTCTTAATGATTAGCCTCAGCCAATTGCTATTACAGTGGGGTTTTTTTTCCTGCATTTAGTGACTTTACCATTAATTAATAAACCCAATATGTTAAATTTTTTGTAGATGTCTTTGGGTATTTCACAATAATTTACTGGGGTCTTGTGCACAGAAGGGAATTTTGTCCATAGACTTCTAAATAACTGAAAATGTTTTTTCATTCATCTTTTAGATACAATCTATGCATCACACATAGAGAAATAAAATGTAAAATTTGCTAAAGATAGCAGTAAGTATTCACTTTTAAATAGCACATAGTACAGTTATGCTATCAAACAGAGTAGTCATGCTCATATGTTGTTAATGCAGGTTTTGCTTTATCCACTTAGCCTTAAAAAGCAAAAAGACACTGGTAATGGTACTCCTGGTTTACTGGGATAGGGTTCGACTCCCTGTGGTGTCCTTGCTTATGGCTATAACAGACTAATACATGCTATTGACCATTACATTTACATTAAAGTAATCAACAACCATGTCGATCCAGTTACATCTATATCGAGGGTGCTTCTAATTGATGATTAGTGCTTTGAGTTTGGCTTGTAGCTGGTAATTAGCTTTCTGGTCTGGGCAAATAAAGTCTAATAGCAAAGTGTAAAGTAGGGTTGGGTGCAATGTTCCCTCTAACTTTTCACGTGTCTGAGCGAACACACAGACTCCCTGAGCAATCCCTTGGACCACTGTGAGCGACATCAGACGTGTGCACTGTGGTCACGCCGGCATCTAATCCATCCAAGTTACCTAGTTTATTAAGATAATCAAATTACAGCATTTACATTTATGTTAGACTACTTTTAATTAACTGCTTTAGCCCACTTACAATGAAAATGTAAAAAAAAATCTAGCCATTGACCTGTGTAGCATGTTAACACCATTGGAAGTATAAATAACTTGAACTCCAATTTTGAAAACACAACTTTCTTTCTTTTTAAAAAAGGCTCTGACTTACTTGTATTATGAGTCTGTGGTCTGGGAGAGAGTCCTGTAGCTCTCTATCTGCAAAATATAGTATATAATGACCAATGTTGGGCAATTAATTATATAGCTCCTTCAAAAAAGTAACTCAGTTTGGCAAACAAAGATTATTGGCAGCTGTTTTTTTTAAATGCAGCCAAGGTGTTTTTAAATAAACATTTCAAACTATTTACAGAACAATCAGCTGTTCTGCATCAAATTTGATGCCACACAAATTATTTGTGCCACTCCAAAACATAATTTCTGTCCACTATGAGATAAAGGAGAACAACAGCCTGATACCTGCAGGCCTGACAACAGGAGATGTATCACTCTTGTAACACCTGTAACATTCAGCAGTAGTCTCATTGTTCTGACACACACACAACAAAACTTTTGACTACACTACACACTAACTACACAAGATTTGCGCTAAACATCTCAAATCTCTTACATCTCAAAGCACCACCGTCACTCCTAAGACTTCCCCCCGTTTCTTAACAACTAGATGCCACGTTGCCATATCATTTTTTGATTGGTCGACATGATACTTTTTTGGACGAATAAGAAAGGGAGAGGGGTGGAGTTTGTTTTTGCTCACAGGTGGAGAGTGCTTTCGAGCCTTTTTTCTTATAAAACGCAGTTTTTACCGTTTATTCCCGCAGTAAATATAAACAACGATAGTATTCAGGGGAAAAAAACCAAACATTGCATATTTTTTATCACAACTCTGGTTTTACGTGGCCGATCAACACAATTTATAAACCGGTATTAAGTCCACATTTTTTCCTTTAATTGTTCCATCTGTCCTGCTCACCTTTCCAATGGTTGTACACGTTGTCATTAACATGGCTTCAGTCCACATCAGCCACGCTGCTTTGCTCGCTAAAACACCAGTGTCGGCACATAAGGACCCTGTCATAGCCTGTCAACCCTGTTGATAGCTGCGTATATACGAATGTAAATCACATCATTGGATGGACTATGAGATAAGGTGGCATCGTTCTAATCCCATACGGGAGCAGCCAGTAACTTACTAACACTGCAAAACAGAATTGTTAAAGTATTAAGTTTAATTTCAATTCAGGTTAGAATATTTTTGTGTGCAGAGACCGTGCCAGCAGTGCGCAATAACGCACGTGCGCAGCTTACAGGGAACATTGCCTTGTCGCCAATTTAGGATTTTATTTGACTACCAAAACAATGTGTGGCTTGTGCAGATGTATAATGCGAGCAAAGGAATCAAACACGACTAACTTGCATGAGCGTGTATGTGTCCACCAGCCAAACATTTTTTCTAACATAGGCTCCTGCCTTTCTTTGGGTCTGTTTTGAATTTGAGTAATTGAATCGCTGCACTTGGGCACACACTGAGGAGGGTCCATTTGCTAGCAGATGAAATAAGGTGGTGTTAAAAGAGTGCTGTAATTTCTATCCTGTTAACTACTTCTATTAGTCCCATCATTATTAGCAAACTTACTTATGGGCAAATAAATAAATCGCCCTTATCGTCGAATCGCAAAACCCTAGCAGACAGATGGAGAGGGATGATGTAAGAATGCACCAGCAGAGCTTTATTCCTCTGGAGGCAGTGACTGTTGGATTTGGGATATTGCTCCAAGAGACTTTTTTGTACATCTTGATATCTTCCATAAGCATACCAGGTTTCAGACTCATACATAAAACACAGAGCAGGGGCTGTTGTTTTGAAATATTGTAGGGGGCGCTGTGGAGCCATTTTGTGCTATTCAATGAAAATGATCACATA
This sequence comes from Neolamprologus multifasciatus, assembly GCF_963576455.1. Lineage (NCBI taxonomy): Eukaryota > Metazoa > Chordata > Actinopteri > Cichliformes > Cichlidae > Neolamprologus > Neolamprologus multifasciatus. The sequence continues at coordinate 19,160,340 of NC_140458.1, read as the reverse complement.
ACAAGATAGCCCTCATCACATTGGAGGTGTGGGCCAAATTTCAAGACTTTTTAAACTGTTCAAGCCCCTCAAAAGCCACTTAATTTTTCATGGTGATCCACGTTGCCACCAGAGTGCGCCGTTCAGTTTAAAGTCACAATTTTCTCACTGAAGCATCACGAGGAAGTGATTGTGATATTCATTTTTTTTTGAGGTTGCCACGATGAACCTGTGAAAATCAGTACAAAAAAATGAAAACCATGACATTTCCTGTTGCCACTAGGTGGCGCTCTGCGTATTCCTGACAATGGGCACATCAATCTTTTCAGGGCGGGTCTGACATCATGCCTGTAAAGTCTGGTACTGTTCAGACTGGATTTCATGGAGTTATACTAATTTGTTTCTTCATGGCGAGACATCAAAGTTCGCCATGCTGCTGAGGTGACACCCTTTCGCGAAAACTCACAGTTTTCACTGTAACCCAAGACCAACTCCTTAAGGCTTTCCTGGAGAAATTTGAGGCTGCAGATGTCACCCATCACTATACTGTACCCCAAAGTGTAAAACATGACATTTCCTGTTCCCACTAGGTGGCGCTGACCCTGTTGTCAAATATGGCAGGTGATATATGTTCAGGGGTGGAGCCTTATCATATGTGTGCTGTTTGGTCCAGATCGGACAATGTATGAGGGAATGAGAGGCAATAAGATTTTCATGGCGAGTCATCGAAATTCACCATGGCGCCACGGCCTCACCGTATTGTGAAAACTCAAAAGCTCCGCAATTTAACATGGCCCGGGTGTGTAGTTGACACTGACCAAAGATGAAGCTTATACGACCAAATACCAAGGAGGAGTTCGAAAAAGTTCGAGGCATGGAAATGGCAAAATTAGAGCCAAAATGTCACCTTCACTTCTAAATTGCGGACTTCCTGTTGGGTTTGCATCAATGGGCCCACAGACTTTTTTGTTCGTCTTGGCATGATACACATGTGTGCCAGATTTCATACATGTATCTCAAACTATGTGGTCGTAGGGCTGCATTTACCAAGGCATAGGTGGCGCTCTAGAGCCATTTCCCAGTGCTCATATGTAAAACCATTAAAATACAAAATTTTTCACCAGACCTGGCATGTGTGCAAAATTTCATGAGTTTTTGAGCATGTTAAAGCCCTCAAAAAGGCAATTCATTTCGGTGAAAAATAATAATAATAATAATAATAATAATAATAAACAGAGCAGATACAATAGGGCCTTCGCACTGTCAGTGCTCGGGCCCTAATTAAAGCTGCAAGCAGCGTTATGAGGGCCCTCGCACCCCCAGCGCGTCGAGCCACGCCCAACACCTAAAACCAGCAATTCCGATCTGATGTCACATTGATGGAATTCATGCATTTAACCACCAGCTAACATTTCATCTCATTCAATTATGATTATACTCATCCCACTAGGTGGCGCCATAACCATTATTGACAAAGGGCATAACAAACATTTCCGAGCTCGAGTCTCATCATGCCTGCGACCTTTGGGAGAGATTGGACTTTGTGTTTTTGAGTGACAGCAGATTACTGCTTTTTGGCGAGTGATTCAAACTTCACGTGCCGCCATGACCACCCGGTTTCCCTCAATGTAAAAAGCTTCGCAATTGAACATCACAAAGGTCTTTAGATTAAACGCACTGCAGATCGTGGCAATGTGACGAAATCCCTTGGAGGAGTTCGTCAAAGAACGGTGCCTGAAAAGAGGGGAAAATGTTGCCAAAATTACACATTAATTTTAAAATGGCTGACTTCCTGTTGGATTTGGGATATTGCTCCAAGAGACTTTTTTGTACATCGTGATATCTCCTATAAGCTTACTAGGTTTCAGACTGATAAATAAAACACAGAGCAGGGGCTGATGTTTTGAAATTTTGTAGGGGGCGCTGTTGAGCCAATTTGCGCTATTCAAGCAAAATGATCACATAACAACAAAGCCTTCATCACATTGGAGGTGTGCGCCAATTTTCAAGCCTCTATAAACTTTCCAAGCCCCTCAAAAGCCACTTCATTTTACATGGTGAACCGCGTTGCCACCAGGGTGCGCCGTTCAGTTTAAAGTCACAATTTTCTCACTGAAGCATCATGAGGGACTGACGGTGCTATTCCCCCCTTTTGAGGTGTCCATGATAAACCTGTGAAAATCAGTACAGCAAAGTGTAAGATATGACATTTCCTGTTCCCACTAGGTGGCGCTCTTCGTATTCCTGACAATGGGCACATCAATCTGTTCAGGGCGGGTCTGACATCATGCCTGTAAAGTCTGGTACTGATCAGACTGGATTTCATTGAGTTATACTAATTTGTTTCTTCATGGCGAGACATCAAAGTTCGCCATGCTTTCGGGGTCACACCCTTTCGCGAAAACTCACAGTTTTCACTATAACTCAAGACCAACTCCTTAAGGCTTTCCTGGAGAAATTTGAGGCTGCAGATGTCACCCATCACAATACTGTACCCCAAAGTGTAAAACATGACATTTCCTGTTCCCACTAGGTGGCGCTGTCCTTGATGTCAAATATGGCAGTGGAAATATGTTCAGGGTTGGAGTCTTATCATATGTGTGCTCTTTGGTCCAGATCGGACAATGTATGACAGAATGAGAGGCAATAAGATTTTCATGGCGAGTCATCGAAATTCGCCGTGGCGCCACGGCCTCACCGTATTGTGAAAACTCAAAAGCTCCGCAATTTAACATGGCCCAGGTGTGTAGTTGAAACTGACCAAAGATGAAGCTTATATAATCAAATCCCAAGGAGGAGTTCGAAAAAGTTCGAGGCATGGAAATGGCAAAATTAGAGCCAAAATGTCACCTTCACCTCCAAATGGCGGACTTCCTGTTGGGTTTGCGTCAATGGGCCCACAGACTTTTTTGTTCGACTTGACATGGTACACATGTGTGCCAGATTTCATACCTGTAGCTCAAACGATGTGGTCATAGGGCTGCATTTAACAAGGCATAGGTGGCGCTCTAGAGCCATTTCCTAGTGCTCATATGTAAAACCAATAAAATACAAAATTTTTCACCAGACCTGGCATGTGTGCAAAATTTCATGAGTTTTTGACCATGTTTAGGCCCTCAAAAAGGCCCTTGTTTTGCCTGAATAATAATAATAATAATAATTATAATAATAATAAGAAGAAGAAACGGAGCAGATACAATAGGGCCTTCGCACTGTCAGTGCTCGGGCCCTAATTAAAGCTGCAAGCAGCGTTATGAGGGCCCTCGCACCCTGGCGCGTCGAGCCACGCTCAACACTTACAACCATCACGTCCGATCTGATGTCACATTGATGGAATTCATGCATTTAACCACCAGCTAACATCTCATCTCATTCAATTATGATTATAGTCGTCCCACTAGGTGGCGCCATAACCATTATTGACAAAGGGCATAACAAACATTTCCGAGGTCGAGTCTCATCACGCCTGCGACCTTTGGGAGAGATTGGACTTTGTGTTTTTGAGTGACAGCAGATTACTGCTTTTTGGCGAGTGATTGACATTCACGTGCCGCCATGACCACCCTGTTTTCCTGAACGTAAAAAGCTTCGCAATTTAACATCACAAAGGTCTTTAGAATCCACACACTGGAGAATGGTTCAATATAATGAAATCCCTTGGAGGAGTTCGTCAAAGTACGAGGCCTGAAAGGAGGGGAAAATGTTGCCACAATTACACATTAATTTTAAAATGGCTGACTTCCTGTTGGATTTGGGATATTGCTCCAAGAGACTTTTTTGTACATCTTGATATCTTCCATAAGCTTACCAGGTTTCAGACTCATAGATGAAACACAGAGAAGGGGCTGTTGTTTTGAAATTTTGTAGGGGGCGCTGTGGAGACATTTCGCCCTATTCAATGAAAATGATCACATAACAACAAAGCCTTGAGCACATTGGAGGTGTGCGCCAAATTTCAAGACTTTTTAAACTTTCCAAGCCCCTCAAACGCCACTTCATCTTTCATGGTGAACCGCGTTGCCACCAGGGTGCGCCGTTAAGTTTAAAGTCACAATTTTAGCAGTGAAGCATCATGAGGGACTGATGGTGATATTCACCGCTTTTGAGGTGTCCACGATGAACCTGTGAAAATCAGTACAACAAAATTAAAGCCATGACATTTCCTGTTGCCACTAGGTGGCGCTCCACGAATTGCTGACAATGGGGACATCAATCTGTTCAGGGCGGGTCTGACATCATGCCTGTAAAGTCTGGTACTGATCAGACTGAATTTCATTGAGTTATACTAATTTGTTTCTTCATGGCGAGACATCAAAGTTCGCCATGCTTTCGGGGTCACACCCTTTTGCGAAAACTCACATTTTTCACTGTAACCCAAGATTAACTCCTTAAGGCTTTACTGGAGAAATTTGAGGCTGCAGATGTCACCCATCACAATACTGTACACCAAAGTGTAAAACATGACATTTCCTGTTCCCACTAGGTGGCGCTGTCCTTGATGTCAAATATGGCAGTTGAAAAATGTTCAGGGGTGGAGCCTTATCATATGTGTGCTCTTTGGTCCAGATAGGACAATGTATGACAGAATGAGAGGGAATAAGATATTCATGGCGAGTAATCAAAATTCGCCGTGGCGTCACGGCCTCACCGTATCACGAAAGCTCAAAAGCTCCGCAATTTAACATGGCCCAGGTGTGTAGTTGACACTGACCAAAGATGAAACTTATACAACCAAATCCCAAGGAGGAGTTCGCAAAAGTTCGAGGCATGTAAATGGCAAAATTGGAGCTAAAATGTCACCTTCACCTCCAAATGGCGGACTTCCTGTTGGGTTTGCGTCAATGGGCCCACAGACTTTTTTGTTCGTCTTGGCATGGTACACATGTGTGCCAAATTTCATACATGTAGCTCAAACGATGTGGTCGTAGGGCTGCATTTAACAAGGCATAGGTGGTGCTTTAGAGCCATTTCCCAGTGCTCATATGTAAAACCATTAAAATCAAAATTTTTCACCAGACCTGGCATGTGTGCAAAATTTCATTAATTTTTGAGCATGTTTAGGCCCTCAAAAAGGCCCTTGTTTTGCCTGAATAATAATAATAATAATAATAATAATAATAATAATAATAATAATTAAAGCTGCAAGCAGCGTTATGAGGGCCCTCGCACCCCGGCGTGTCGAGCCACGCCCAACACCTAAAACCAGCACATCCGATCTGATATCACATTGATGCAATTCATGCATTTAACCACCAGCTAACATTTCATCTCATTCAACCATGATTATAGTCGTCCCACTAGGTGGCGCTCTAACCATTAATGACAAATGGCATAACAAACATTTCCGAGCTTGAGTCTCATCATACCTGCGACCTTTGGGAGAGATTGGACATTGTGTTTTTGAGTGACAGCAGATTACTGCTTTTTGGCGAGTGATTCAAACTCCACGTGCCGCCATGACCACCCGGTTTCCCTCAATGTAAAAAGCTTCGCAATTTAACATCACAAAGGTATTTAGATTACATGCACTGCAGATCGTGGCAATGTGACGAAATCCCTTGGAGGAGTTCGTCAAAGAACGGTGCCTTAAAAGAGAGGAAAATGTCGCCAAAATTACACATTAATTTTAAAATGGCTGAGTTCCTGTTGGATTTGGGATATTGCTCCAAGAGACTTTTTTGTACATCGTGATATCTCTTATAAGCTTACTAGGTTTCAGACTGATAAATAAAACACAGAGCAGGGGCTGATGTTTTGAAATTTTGTAGGGGGCGCTGTTGAGCCAATTTGCGCTCTTCAAGCAAAATGATCACATAACAACAAAGCCTTCATCACATTGGAGGTGTGCGCCAATTTTGAAGCCTCTATAAACTTTCCAAGCCCCTTAAAAGCCACCTCATTTTACATGGTGAACCGCATTGCCACCAGGGTGCGCCGTTCAGTTTAAAGTCACAATTTTCTCACTGAAGCATCATGACGGACTGACGGTGATATTCACCGCTTTTGAGGTGTCCACGATGAAGCTGTGAAAATCAGTACAACAAAGTGTAAGACATGACATTTCCTGTTCCCACTAGGTGGCGCTCTGGGTATTCCTGACAATGGGCACATCAATCTGTTCAGGGCGGGTCTAACATCATGCCTGTAAAGTCTGGTACTGACCAGATTGGATTTCATTGAGTTACACTAATTTGTTTCTTCATGGCGAGATATCAATGTTCGCCATGCTGCTGGGGTCACACCCTTTCGCGAAAACTCACAGTTTTCACTATAATCCAAGACCAACTCCTTAAGGCTTTCCTGGAGAAATTTGAGGTTGCAGATGTCACCCATCACAATACTGTACCCCAAAGTGTAAAACATGACATTTCCTGTTCCCACTAGGTGGCGCTGTCCTTGATGTCAAATATGGCAGTTGAAATATGTTCAGGGATGGAGTCTTATCATATGTGTGCTCTTTGGTCCAGATCGGACAATGTATGACAGAATGAGAGGCAATAAGATTTTCATGTCGAGTCATCGAAATTTGCCGTGGCGCCACGGCCTCACTGTATTGTGAAAACTCAAAAGCTCCGCAATTTAACATGGCCCAGGTGTGTAGTTGACACTGACCAAAGATGAAGCTTATACGACCAAATCCCAAGGAGGAGTTCGAAAAAGTTCGAGGCATGGAAATGGCAAAATTAGAGCCAAAATGTCACCTTCACCTCCAAATGGCGGACTTCCTGTTGGGTTTGCATCAATGGGCCCACAGACTTTTTTGTTCGTCTTGGCATGGTACACGTGTGTGCCAAATTTCATACATGTAGCTCAAACTATGTGGTCGTAGGCCTGCATTTAACAAGGCATAGGTGGCGCTCTAGAGCCATTTCCCAGTGCTCATATGTAAAACCATTAAAATACAAAATTTTTCACCAGACCTGGCATGTGTGCAAAATTTCATGACTTTTTGAGCATGTTTAAGCCCTCAAAAAGGCAATTCATTTCGGTGAAAAATAATAATAATAATAATAATTAAAGCTGCAAGCAGCGTTATGAGGGCCCTCGCACCCTGGCGTGTCGAGCCACGCCCAACACCTAAAACCAGCAGGTCCGATCTCATGTCACATTGATGGAATTCATTCATTTAACCACCAACTAACATCTCATCTCATTCAATTATGATTATAGTCGTCCCACTAGGTGGCGCCATAACCATTATTGACAAAGGGCATAACAAACATTTCCGAGGTCGAGTCTCATCATGCCTGCGACCTTTGGGAGAGATTGGACTTTGTGTTTTTGAGTGACAGCAGATTACTGCTTTTTGGCGAGTGATTGACATTCGTGTGCCGCCATGACCACCCCGTTTCCCTGAACGTAAAAAGCTTCGCAATTTAACATCACAAAGGTCTTTAGATGCCACACACTGGAGATCGTGGCAATCTGATGAAATCCCTTGGAGGAGTTCATCAAAGTACAGTGCCTGAAAGGAGGGGGAAATGTCGCCAAAATTACACATTGATTTTAAAATGGCTGACTTCCTGTTGGATTTTGGATATTGCTCCAAGAGACTTCTTTGTACATCTTGATATCTTCCATAAGCTTACCAGGTTTCCGACTCATAGATGAAACACAGAGCAGGGGCTGTTGTTTTGAAATATTGTAGGGGGCGCTGTGGAGCCATTTCGCGCTATTCAATAAAAATTATCACATAACAACAAAGCCATCATCACATTGGAGGTGTTTGCCAAATTTCAAGACTTTTTAAAATTTCCAAGCCCGCAAAAGCAACTTCATTTTTCATGGTGAACCACGTTGCCACTAGGGTGCGCCGTTCAGTTTAAAGTCACAATTTTCTCACTGAAGCATCATGACGGACTGACGGTGATATTCACTGCTTTTGAGTTGTCCACGATGAACTTGTGAAAATCAGTACAACAAAGTGTAAGATATGACATTTCCTGTTCCCACTAGGTGGCGCTGTCCTTGATGTCAAATATGGCAGTTGAAATATGTTCAGGGTTGGAGTCTTATCATATGTTTTGTCTTTGGTCCAGATCGGACAATGTATGACAGAATGAGAGGCAATAACATTTTCATGGCGAGTCATCGAAATTCGCCGTGGCGCCACGGCCTCACTGTATTGTGAAAACTCAAAAGCTCCGCAATTTAACATGGCCCAGGGGTGTAGTTGACACTGACCAAAGATGAAGCTTATAGATTCAAACCCCAAGGAGGAGTTCGCAAAAGTTCGAGGCATGGAAATGGCAAAATTAGAGCCAAAATGTCACATTCACTTCTAAATTGCGGACTTCCTGTTGGGTTTGCGTCAATGGGCCAATTGACTTTTTTGTTCGACTCGGCATGATACACATGTGTGCCCGATTTCATACATGTAGCTCAAACGATGTGGTCGTAGGGCTGCATTTAACAACACATAGGTGGCGCTCTAGAGCCATTTCCCAGTGCTCATATGTAAAACCATTAAAATACAAAATTTTTCACCAGACCTGGCATGTGTGCAAGATTTCATGAGTTTTTGAGCATGTTAAAGCCCTCAAAAAGGCAATTCATTTCGGTGAAAAATAATAATAATAATAATAATAATAATAATAATAATAATAATAAACAGAGCAGATACAATAGGGCCTTCGCACTGTCAGTGCTCGGGCCCTAATAATAATAAACAGAGCAGATACAATAGGGCCTTCGCACTGTCAGTGCTCGGGCCCTAATAATAAACGGAGCAGATACAATAGGGCCTTCGCACTTTTAGTGCTCGGGCCCTAATTAAAGCTGCAAGCAGCGTTATGAGGGCCCTCGCACCCCCGGCGTGTCAAGCCACGCCCAACACCTAAAACCAGCACGTCCGATCTGATGTCACATTGATGGAATTCATGCATTTACAGTTTTTCTCCATTGGTTTGGCTCATTTCTTGAAACAGAAATTACATTCTCAAAATAACATGGACAAACCTCCAAACCTCTTGGCAAATGTTCACAACAGAATGGCATTTCTCATTCATTTTATCAAATGGCAAATGCCTTAGTACATGTCTCAATTGTCTCAGTGCATCTTTGCAAATGATTAAGTACAAGTAGCCTACAGTTATACAGTTAGCCCACATTTAGCACATTTTCCAAATGAATAGATCTTGTAGATCTAAACTGATTAGTTGATTCTCAGTCTAATGATCATTCCCTCCAAAACATGTCAGCATGATTTCATTGTATAAGTACTCGCATGCATAACTGTCTGTTCAATTGTCAAAATTGGTCAAGAACATAATACCATGAATACCAAATATGAATTTCTTTGAATATTTGATAAATTGATGACAGTCATTGACAATCAGGTGAAACTAGGTGTCACACACAGGTGTCTTCCATGATTGTGTGCTGCCAAACACAGATATATAGAGCTTGACCAGAGCCAGTCCGATCTCTGAACATGGATAGACAAGGCAAAGCAAACGGACAAGGGGAAGTTCTTCCTTAAGGAAGAGGAGGAAGAAGAAGAAGAAGAGGAGGACTGAGAGGAATAGGTGCTGTGCTGTCCCAAATGAAATTCGGGCCACAATTATAGACCATGTCATAAACCATGGCCTCACAATGGCAGAGGCAGGTCGTCGAGTGCAGCCTAATGTGCCTCGTTCTACAGTCTCCTCCATTATCCAAACCTTTCGCAGGGAAAACAGGTATGTACTCTATGTAATCTATGATGGAATTATATGTTGTATAGGACAGGGCACTGTGCGTGAGGCAAAAAATGTATAACTTACTGTAGAGATTTTGTGTGCATCTGCCTACAGTGGTAGGTCTATACTAGCAGGTGGAGAGGACTAGTGGAATGTTTTGATACTAAATATGACAAGAAATATATTGAACAAATTACTGTAAACTATGGAATTACATAATTTATACAGTTTAGAGAAGTATTCCAGTCACTGTGCAGCGGGAGAATGAGTACAGCGACCACTGAATAAGTCCTTGTTTTTTGATTTTGTGTTCATACAATTTACTACTGTAATGTACATTTTCTTTTTACATATGTATGAAACTTTCTTTGCGTGTGAATAAAAAATGGTTATCATTTCCTTGGTAGTGTGAGTGCAATCTGTGATGTCAAACCTTGGAGGCTACTCTTTTCTGTGGTATATTGTTGGTCCTCTGTCATAGTGACAAAACATCTAAACATTTTGTATGGCAGTACTCACACAATGCCAAAGGGATGATGCATTTTGGGGGCACTGACTATTCAGATTAGAAAGAAATGTAGTTTTGACACATGAGTGAACTGTTTTAGGGGAGATATGAGCTTTTGCAGGTGGACCATGTTGTTGTGATCAACCATCCAGGTTTATTTTGACAAAAGCACCAAGAATGATGAGAATGTCCGATCTGTGTCGAGAAATGAGCCAAAGCTATTGAGAAGGATCTTTGCCATTTTGGAGACACTGACTGTTTAAATGAGAAAGGGATTTAGATTGAAGCCTGAGTGAACAGTTTTGGAAGAGATATGAGCTTTTGCAGGTGAGCTATAGTGTTGTGCTAAACTGTAAGAGTGTTTTGCCAAATGATTTTAGAGTTTTGAGAATGTAATTTCTGTTTAAAGAAATGAGCCAAACCAATGGAGAAAAACTGTAACCACCAGCTAACATTTTATCTCATTCAATTATGATTATAGTCATCCCACTAGGTGGCGCCATAACCATCATTGACAAAGGGCATAACAAACATTTCCGAGCTCGAGTCTCATCATGCCTGCGACCTTTGGGAGAGATTGGACATTGTGTTTTTGAGTGACAGCAGATTACTGCTTTTTGGCGAGTGATTGACATTCACGTGCCGCCATGACCACCCCGTTTCCCTGAACATAAAAAGCTTCGCAATTTAACATCACAAAGGTCATTAGATGCCACGCACTGGAGATCGGGTCAATCTGATGAAATTCCTTGGAGGAGTTCGTCAAAGTACGGTGCCTGAAAAGAGGGGAAAATGTCGCCAAAATTACACATTGATTTTAAAATGGCTGACTTCCTGTTGGATTTTGGATAGGTTCTCAGTGAACCTGAAAAGAGAGTATTAGCCAAAGGTCTCAATTTTGCCATTTCTCCACAACAGTTGCCCATAGTGGACCTCATCACAGCCACAGAATCTGCCATACGGATTAATAAATTATCACAGACAGAAGCAGAGCAAATCAGGATGAAAGTCTCAGCCACCCTCTCCAGTGCCAAAGTCCCTCCGTCCAACCTCACAATACAGGAAAAGAAGGCCGTCGCTTCCCTGAGCAAAGACCACAACATCACTGTTTTACCAGCGGATAAGGGAAGATGCACGGTGGTCCTAAACACTACAGATTACCATACAAAGATCACTACTCTCCTCAGTGACAACAATACCTACGAAGCCTTAAAGCGAGACCCCACAAGCAGCTACAAAAAGAAAGTTATAGCTTGCCTTCAAGACTTGGAAAAGGACAAAATCATTGACCGCCTTACTTATCACCGCCTTTACCCAGGGGATGCCATACCCTGCATTTACGGACTTCCAAAAATCCACAAGGAAGCTGTCCCACTCAGACCCATAGTCAGTAGCATAAACTCAGCCACTTATAACATTGCAAAACACCTTGCTACCATCCTTGCTCCTCTCGTGGGGAACACCCCACACCACATCAAGAACTCCACCGACTTCACTGACAAGGTCCAGAAACTTACCCTGGATCCAGATGAAACCATGGTGTCCTTTGATGTAGTCTCTCTCTTCACTTGCATACCCACCACGGAGGCAGTGGAGACTGTCAGAAAACGACTACAAGAAGACAACTCCTTGGAGGACAGGACCAACTTCACACCCGATCAGATTTGCACACTGTTAGACCTCTGCCTCACCACTACATATTTCAAATACAACGAAGGCTATTACAGACAAAAACATGGCTGTGCCATGGGCTCCCCCGTGTCACCTATTGTAGCCAACCTTTACATGGAGGAAGTGGAAAGGAAGGCTCTTGGCTCTTTCAAAGGAAGAGTACCCAGCCACTGGTACAGATATGTGGACGACACCTGGGTCAAAATCAAGACACAAGAAGTGGAATCCTTCACGGCGCACATTAACGCTGTGGATAAAAACATCAAGTTCACCAGGGAAGACACAAAGGACGACTGTTTGCCTTTCCTGGACTGCGCTGTGCACATTGAAGAGAATGGCAACCTCAACATCGAAGTTTACCGGAAGCCCACACACACGGACCAGTACCTCCTGTTTGACTCCCATCACCCTCTGGAACACAAACTTGGAGTAATCAGGACCCTACACCACCGGGCAGAACATGTTCCCTCTAAGCCTGAAGGGAAAAAGAAGGAACACACACATGTAAAGGAAGCACTCAAAACGTGCGGCTATCCTAAATGGGCATTCTTAAAGTCAGCAAAGAGGCACAGAAAAGAAGATCAGACACCAGCGAGGGAGGATAAAAAGGACAGACGCAACAACATTGTCATCCCCTATGTAGCCGGTGTATCAGAAAAACTCAGGAGGGTTTTCTCCAAGCATGACATCCCGGTGTACTTCAGACCCAGCAACACACTCAGACAAAAACTGGTTCACCCGAAAGACAAAACACCAAAACACAGACTTAACAATGTGGTGTATGCGGTACGGTGCAGCGAGGAATGCCCAGACCTCTACATTGGAGAGACCAAACAGCCACTTCACAAGCGCATGGCACAACACAGAAGAGCCACCTCCACAGGACAAGATTCAGCGGTCCATCTGCATCTTAAGGATAAAGGACACTCTTTCGAGGATGCCAATGTTCACATTTTGGACAGAGAGGACAGATGGTTTGAAAGAGGAGTGAAAGAAGCCATCTATGTCCACTGTGAGCGACCATCTTTGAACAGAGGCGGTGGTTTACGACACCAACTCTCTGCCATCTATAATCCAGTTTTGAGATCCCTTCCCAGACGCCTTAAGGCCCACTCACACCCTGGGCCATCTGACCTCAGGAATTCGCATGATAAGGTGGGGCCGGGTTTCACAATGAACTTACCTGAAACTCTGGCTGATTGGGACCCACACCCAGTTCCACACCTTGGCTCAGGCGATTAGAGGATCATCAGGGGGTCCTTTTGTCCCTCTGTGGGGGGACACTCCCACCAGGTTTATATCTGGGACTCCCCACCATTTGACCTTAGAACTGAAGAAGCCTCTCGGATGAGAGGTGAAACGTCTTCAAGTAACTTAAAGAAGTCCAGACGCTTTTCTTTGCAAGCTCCTTTGACTACGATGACCTGGATGACTGAGAACCTTCACAGACATTTTGGATATTGCTCCAAGAGACTTCTTTGTACATCTTGATATCTTCCATAAGCTTACCAGGTTTCCGACTCATAGATGAAACACAGAGCAGGGGCTGTTGTTTTGAAATATTGTAGGGGGCGCTGTGGTGCCATTTCGCGCTATTCAATAAAAATTATCACATAACAACAAAGCCATCATCACATTGGAGGCGTTTGCCAAATTTCAAGACTTTTTAAAATTTCCAAGCCCTCAAAAGCAACTTCATTTTTCATGGTGAACCACGTTGCCACTAGGGTGCGCCGTTCAGTTTAAAGTCACAATTTTCTCACTGAAGCATCATGACGGACTGACGGTGATATTCACTGCTTTTGAGTTGTCCACGATGAACTTGTGAAAATCAGTACAACAAAGTGTAAGATATGACATTTCCTGTTCCCACTAGGTGGCGCTGTCCTTGATGTCAAATATGGCAGTTGAAATATGTTCAGGGTTGGAGTCTTATCATATGTTTTGTCTTTGGTCCAGATCGGACAATGTATGACAGAATGAGAGGCAATAAGATTTTCATGGCGAGTCATCGAAATTCGCCGTGGCGCCACGGCCTCACTGTATTGTGAAAACTCAAAAGCTCCGCAATTTAACATGGCCCAGGTGTGTAGTTGACACTGACCAAAGATGAAGCTTATAGATTCAAACCCCAAGGAGGAATTCGCAAAAGTTCGAGGCATGGAAATGGCAAAATTAGAGCCAAAATGTCACATTCACTTCTAAATTGCGGACTTCCTGTTGGGTTTGCGTCAATGGGCCAATTGACTTTTTTGTTCGACTCGGCATGATACACATGTGTGCCCGATTTCATACATGTAGCTCAAACGATGTGGTCGTAGGGCTGCATTTAACAACACATAGGTGGCGCTCTAGAGCCATTTCCTAGTGCTCATATGTAAAACCATTAAAATACAAAATTTTTCACCAGACCTGGCATGTGTGCAAGATTTCATGAGTTTTTGAGCATGTTAAAGCCCTCAAAAAGGCAATTCATTTCGGTGAAAAATAATAATAATAATAATAATAATAATAATAATAATAATAATAATTAAAGCTGCAAGCAGCGATATGAGGGCCCTCGCACCCCGGCACGTCGAGCTACGCCCAACACCTACAACCAGCACGTCCGATCTGATGTCACATTGATGGAATTCATGCATTTAACCACCAGCTAACAATTCACTCATTCAATCATGATTATAGTCGTCCCACTAGGTGGCACTATGACAATTATTAACAAATGGAATAACAAACATTTCCGAGCTCGAGTCTCATCATGCCTGCGACCTTTGGGAGCGATTGGATATTGTGTTTTTGAGTGACAGCAGATTACTGCTTTTTGGCGAGTGATTGAAACTCTACATGGCGCCATGAACACCCCGTTTCCCTGAAGGTAAAAAGCTTCGCAATTTAACATCACAAAGGTCTTTAGATTCCACACACAGGAAATCGCATCAATCTGATGAAATCCCTTGGAGGAGTTCGTCAAAGTACAGTGCCTGAAAAGAGGGGAAAATGTCGCCAAAATTACACATTAATTTTAAAATGGCTGACTTCCTGTTGGATTTGGGATGTTACTCCAAGAGACTTTTTTGTACATTTTCATATCTCCTATCAGCTTACCAGGTTTCAGACTCATACATAAAACACAGAGCAGGGGCTGGTGATTTGACATTTTGTAGGGGGCGCTGTGGAGCCATTTTGCCCTATTAGAGGAAAGTGATCATATAAGAATAAAGCCTTCATCGAATTGAGGCAGTAGGCCAAATTTCAAGACTTTTTAAACTTTCCAAGCCCCTCAAAAGCCACTTCATTTTTCATGGTGATCCGCGTTGTCACTAGGGTGCGCCGTTCAGTTTAAAGTCACAATTTTCTCACTGACGCAATATGAGGGACTGACGGTGATATTCACTGCTTTTGAGGTGTCCACGATGAACCTGTTAAAATCAGTACAACAAAGTGTAAGACATGACATTTCATGTTCGCACTAGGTGGCGCTCTGCATAGTCCTGACAATGGGCACATCAATCTGTTCAGGGCAGGTCTGACATCATACCTGTAAAGTCTGGTACTGATCAGACTGGATTTCATGGAGTTATACTAATTTGTTTCTTCATGGCGAGACATCAAAGTTCGCCATGCTTTCGGGGTCACACCCTTTCGCGAAAAGTCACAGTTTTCACTTTAACCCAAGACCAACTCCTTAAGGCTTTCCTGGAGAAATTTGAGGCTGCAGATGTCACCCATCACAATACTGTACCCCAAAGTGTAAAACATGACATTTCCTGTTCCCACTAGGTGGCGCTGTCCTTGATGTCAAATTTGGCAGTGGAAATATGTTCAGGGCTGGAGCCTTATCATATGTGTGCTCTTTGGTCCACATCGGACAATGTATGACAGAATGAGAGGCAATAAGATTTTCATGGCGAGTCATCGAAATTCGCCGTGGCGCCACGGCCTCACCGTATTGTGAAAACTCAAAAGCTCCGCAATTTAACATGGCCCAGGTGTGTAGTTGGCACTGTCCAAAGATGAAGTTTATACGACCAAATCCCGAGGAGGAGTTCGCGAAAGTACAAGGCATGGAAATGGTAAAATCAGAGCCAAAATGTGACATTCAATCCAAAATGGCGGACTTCCTGTTAGGTTTAGGACATTGCCATAATAGACTTTTTTGTTCGACTCTGAACGGTAGATATGTGTACCGACTTTCAAACATGTAGGTCATACCCATAATGGGGGCTCGCGTTTTTCATTTTTCTAGGTGGCGCTACTGAGGCAATTTTCCCTGGCCATGTCTGACAACATTAAAATACGTAAATTTTCACCAGACCTGACGCGTGTGCAAAATTTCATGAGTTTTTGAGCATGTTTAGGCCCTCAAAAGGCCGATTCATTTGCCGAAATAATAATAATAATAATAATTAAAGCTGCAAGCAGCGTTATGAGGGCCCTCGCACCCCCAGCGCGTCGAGCCACGCCCAACACCTAAAACCAGCAATTCCGATCTGATGTCACATTGATGGAATTCATGCATTTAACCACCAGCTAACATTTCATCTCATTCAATTATGATTATACTCATCCCACTAGGTGGCAACATAACCATTATTGACAAAGGGCATAACAAACATTTCCGAGCTCGAGTCTCATCATGCCTGCGACCTTTGGGAGAGATTGGACTTTGTGTTTTTGAGTGACAGCAGATTACTGCTTTTTGGCGAGTGATTCAAACTTCACGTGCCGCCATGACCACCCGGTTTCCCTCAATGTAAAAAGCTTCGCAATTTAACATCACAAAGGTCTTTAGATTAAACGCACTGCAGATCGTGGCAATGTGACGAAATCCCTTGGAGGAGTTCGTCAAAGAACGGTGCCTGAAAAGAGGGGAAAATGTTGCCAAAATTACACATTAATTTTAAAATGGCTGACTTCCTGTTGGATTTGGGATATTGCTCCAAGAGACTTTTTTGTACATCGTGATATCTCCTATAAGCTTACTAGGTTTCAGACTGATAAATAAAACACAGAGCAGGGGCTGATGTTTTGAAATTTTGTAGGGGGCGCTGTTGAGCCAATTTGCGCTATTCAAGGAAAATGATCACATAACAACAAAGCCTTCATCACATTGGAGGTGTGCGCCAATTTTCAAGCCTCTATAAACTTTCCAAGCCCCTCAAAAGCCACTTCATTTTACATGGTGAACCGCGTTGCCACCAGGGTGCGCCGTTCAGTTTAAAGTCACAATTTTCTCACTGAAGCATCATGAGGGACTGACGGTGCTATTCCCCCCTTTTGAGGTGTCCATGATAAACCTGTGAAAATCAGTACAGCAAAGTGTAAGATATGACATTTCCTGTTCCCACTAGGTGGCGCTCTTCGTATTCCTGACAATGGGCACATCAATCTGTTCAGGGTGGGTCTGACATCATGCCTGTAAAGTCTGGTACTGATCAGACTGGATTTCATTGAGTTATACTAATTTGTTTCTTCATGGCGAGACATCAAAGTTCGCCATGCTTTCGGGGTCACTCCCTTTCGCGAAAACTCACAGTTTTCACTATAACTCAAGACCAACTCCTTAAGGCTTTCCTGGAGAACTTTGAGGCTGCAGATGTCACCCATCACAATACTGTACCCCAAAGTGTAAAACATGACATTTCCTGTTCCCACTAGGTGGCGCTGTCCTTGATGTCAAATATGGCAGTCGAAATATATTCAGGGTTGGAGTCTTATCATATGTGTGCTCTTTGGTCCAGATCGGACAATGTATGACAGAATGAGAGGCAATAAGATTTTCATGTCGAGTCATCGAAATTCGCCGTGGCGCCACGGCCTCACCGTATTGTGAAAACTCAAAAGCTCCGCAATTTAACATGGCCCAGGTGTGTAGTTGAAACTGACCAAAGATGAAGCTTATATAATCAAATCCCAAGGAGGAGTTCGAAAAAGTTCGAGGCATGGAAATGGCAAAATTAGAGCCAAAATGTCACCTTCACCTCCAAATGGCGGACTTCCTGTTGGGTTTGCGTCAATGGGCGCACAGACTTTTTTGTTCGACTTGACATGGTACACATGTGTGCCAGATTTCATACCTGTAGCTCAAACGATGTGGTCATAGGGCTGCATTTAACAAGGCATAGGTGGCGCTCTAGAGCCATTTCCCAGTGCTCATATGTAAAACCAATAAAATACAAAATTTTTCACCAGACCTGGCATGTGTGCAAAATTTCATGAGTTTTTGACCATGTTTAGGCCCTCAAAAAGGCCCTTGTTTTGCCTGAATAATAATAATAATAATAATAATAATAATAATAATTAAAGCTGCAAGCAGCGTTATGAGGGCCCTCGCACCCCGGCACGTCGAGCCACGCCCAACACCTAAAACCAGCACGTCCGATCTGATGTCACATTGATGGAATTCATGCATTTAACCACCAGCTAACATTTCATCACATTCAACCATGATTATAGTCGTCCCACTAGGTGGCGCTCTAACCATTAATGACAAATGGCATAACAAACATTTCCGAGCTTGAGTCTCATCATACCTGCGACCTTTGGGAGAGATTGGACATTGTGTTTTTGAGTGACAGCAGATTACTGCTTTTTGCCGAGTGATTCAAACTCCATGTGCCGCCATGACCACCTGGTTTCCCTCAATGTAAAAAGCTTCGCAATTTAACATCACAAAGGTCTTTAGATTACACGCACTGCAGATCGTGGCAATGTGACGAAATCCCTTGTAGGAGTTCGTCAAAAAACGGTGCCTTAAAACAGGGGAAAATGTCGCCAAAATTACACATTAATTTTAAAATGGCTGACTTCCTGTTGGATTTGGGATATTGCTCCAAGAGACTTTTTTGTACATCGTGATATCTCCTATAAGCTTACTAGGTTTCAGACTGATAGATAAAACACAGAGCAGGGGCTGATGTTTTGAAATTTTGTAGGGGGCGCTGTTGAGCCAATTTGCGCTATTCAAGGAAAATGATCACATAACAACAAAGCCTTCATCACATTGGAGGTGTGCGCCAATTTTCAAGCCTCTATAAACTTTCCAAGCCCCTCAAAAGCCACTTCATTTTACATGGTGAACCGCGTTGCCACCAGGGTGCGCCGTTCAGTTTAAAGTCACAATTTTCTCACTGAAGCATCATGACGGACTGACGGTGATATTCACCGCTTTTGAGGTGTCCACGATAAACCTGTGAAAATCAGTACAGCAAAGTGTAAGACATGACATTTCCTGTTCCCACTAGGTGGCGCTCTTCGTATTCCTGACAATGGGCACATCAATCTGTTCAGGGCGGGTCTGACATCATACCTGTAAAGTCTGGTACTGATCAGACTGGATTTCATGGAGTTATACTAATTTGTTTCTTCATGGCGAGACATCAAAGTTCGCCATGCTTTCGGGGTCACACCCTTTCGCGAAAAGTCACAGTTTTCACTTTAACCCAAGACCAACTCCTTAAGGCTTTCCTGGAGAAATTTGAGGCTGCAGATGTCACCCATCACAATACTGTACCCCAAAGTGTAAAACATGACATTTCCTGTTCCCACTAGGTGGCGCTGTCCTTGATGTCAAATTTGGCAGTGGAAATATGTTCAGGGCTGGAGCCTTATCATATGTGTGCTCTTTGGTCCACATCGGACAATGTATGACAGAATGAGAGGCAATAAGATTTTCATGGCGAGTCATCGAAATTCGCCGTGGCGCCACGGCCTCACCGTATTGTGAAAACTCAAAAGCTCCGCAATTTAACATGGCCCAGGTGTGTAGTTGGCACTGTCCAAAGATGAAGTTTATACGACCAAATCCCGAGGAGGAGTTCGCGAAAGTACAAGGCATGGAAATGGTAAAATCAGAGCCAAAATGTGACATTCAATCCAAAATGGCGGACTTCCTGTTAGGTTTAGGACATTGCCATAATAGACTTTTTTGTTCGACTCTGAACGGTAGATATGTGTACCGACTTTCAAACATGTAGGTCATACCCATAATGGGGGCTCGCGTTTTTCATTTTTCTAGGTGGCGCTACTGAGGCAATTTTCCCTGGCCATGTCTGAGAACATTAAAATACGTAAATTTTCACCAGACCTGACGCGTGTGCAAAATTTCATGAGTTTTTGAGCATGTTTAGGCCCTCAAAAGGCCGATTCATTTGCCGAAATAATAATAATAATAATAATAATAATAATAAACAGAGCAGATACAATAGGGCCTTCGCACTCTCAGTGCTCGGGCCCTAATAATAATTAAAGCTGCAAGCAGCGTTATGAGGGCCCTCGCACCCCCAGCGCGTCGAGGCACGCCCAACATCTAAAACCAGCACGTCCGATCTGATGTCACATTGATGGAATTCATGCATTTAACAACCAGCTAACATTTCATCTCATTCAATTATGATTATAGTCGTCCCACTAGGTGGCGCCATAACCATTATTGACAAATGGCATAACTAACATTTCCGAGGTCGAGTCTCATCATGCCTGCGACCTTTGGGAGAGATTGGACTTTGTGTTTTTGAGTGACAGCAGATTACTGCTTTTTGGCGAGTGATTGACATTCACGTGCCGCCATGACCACCCCGTTTCCCTGAACGTAAAAAGCTTCGCAATTTAACATCACAAAGGTCTTTAGATTCCACACACTGGAGAATGGTTAAATATGATGAAATCCCTTGGAGGAGTTCGTCAAAGTATGAGGCCTGGAAGGAGGGGGAAATGTTGCCAAAATTACACATTGATTTTAAAATGGCTGACTTCCTGTTGGATTTGGGATATTGCTCCAAGAGACTTTTTTGTACATCTTAATATCTTCCATAAGCTTACCAGGTTTCAGACTCATAGATGAAACACAGAGCAGGGGCTGTTGTTTTGAAATTTTGTAGGGGGCGCTGTGGAGCCATTTCGCGCTATTCAATGAAAATGATCACATAACCTCAAAGCCTTCATCACATTGGAGGTGTGTGCCAAATTTCAAGCCTCTATAAACTTTCCAAGCCCCTCAAAAGCCACTTCATCTTTCAATGTGAACTGCGCTGCCACCAGGGTGCGCCGTTAAGTTTAAAGTCACAATTTTCTCATTGAAGCATCATGAAGGACTGATGGTGATATTCACCGCTTTTGAGGTTGCCACGATGAACCTGTGAAAATCAGTACAACAAAGAGTAAGACATGACATTCCATGTTGCCACTAGGTGGCGCTCTTCGTATTCCTCACAATGGGCACATCAATCTGTTCAGGGTGGGTCTGACATCATGCCTGTAAAGTCTGGTACTGATGAGACTGGATTTCATTGAGTTATACTAATTTGTTTCTTCATGGCGAGACATCAAAGTTCGCCATGCTTTCGGGGTCACACCCTTTCGCGAAAAGACACAGTTTTCACTGTAACCCAAGACCAACTCCTTAAGGCTTTCCTGGAGAAATTTGAGGCTGCAGATGTCACCCATCACAATACTGTACCCCAAAGTGTAAAACATGACATTTCCTGTTCCCACTAGGTGGCGCTCACCCTTATGTCAAATATGGCAGTTGAAATATGTTCAGAAGTGGAGCCTTATCATATGTGTGCTCTTTGGTCCAGATCGGACAAAGTATGACAGAATGAGAGGCAATAAGATTTTCATGGCGAGTAATCGAAATTCGCCGTGGCGCCACGGCCTCACCGTATTGTGAAAACTCAAAAGCTCCGCAATTTAACATGGCCCAGGTGTGTAGTTGACACTGACCAAAGATGAAGCTTATACAACCAAATCCCAAGGAGGAGTTCGAAAAAGTTCGAGGCATGGAAATGGCAAAATTAGAGCCAAAATGTCACCTTCACGTCCAAATGGCGGACTTCCTGTTGGGTTTGCGTCAATGGGCCAATTGACTTTTTTGTTCGTCTTGGCATGGTACACATGTGTGCCAAATTTCATACATGTAGCTCAAACGATGTGGTCGTAGGGCTGCATTCAAGAAGGCATAGGTGGCGCTCTAGAGCCATTTCCATGTGCTCATATGTAAAACCATTAAAATACAAAATTTTTCACCAGACCTGGCATGTGTGCAAAATTTCATGAGTTTTTGAGCATGTTTAAGCCCTCAAAAAGGCAATTCATTTCGGTGAAAAATAATAATAATAATAATAATAATTAAAGCTGCAAGCAGCGTTATGAGGGCCCTCGCACCCCCAGCGCGTCGAGCCACGCCCAACACCTAAAACCAGCAATTCCGATCTGATGTCACATTGATGGAATTCATGCATTTAACCACCAGCTAACATTTCATCTCATTCAATTATGATTATACTCATCCCACTAGGTGGCAACATAACCATTATTGACAAAGGGCATAACAAACATTTCCGAGCTCGAGTCTCATCATGCCTGCGACCTTTGGGAGAGATTGGACTTTGTGTTTTTGAGTGACAGCAGATTACTGCTTTTTGGCGAGTGATTCAAACTTCACGTGCCGCCATGACCACCCGGTTTCCCTCAATGTAAAAAGCTTCGCAATTTAACATCACAAAGGTCTTTAGATTAAACGCACTGCAGATCGTGGCAATGTGACGAAATCCCTTGGAGGAGTTCGTCAAAGAACGGTGCCTGAAAAGAGGGGAAAATGTTGCCAAAATTACACATTAATTTTAAAATGGCTGACTTCCTGTTGGATTTGGGATATTGCTCCAAGAGACTTTTTTGTACATCGTGATATCTCCTATAAGCTTACTAGGTTTCAGACTGATAAATAAAACACAGAGCAGGGGCTGATGTTTTGAAATTTTGTAGGGGGCGCTGTTGAGCCAATTTGCGCTATTCAAGGAAAGTGATCACATAACAATAAAGCCTTAATCACATTGGAGGTGTGCGCCAAATTTCAAGACTTTTTAAATGTTCGAAGCCCCTCAAAAGCCACTTCATTTTTCATGGTGAACCGCGTTACCACCAGGGTGCGCCGTTCAGTTTAAACTCACAATTTTTGCACTGAAGCATCATGAAGGACTGATGGTGATATTCACCGCTTTTGAGGTGTCCACGATGAACCTGTGAAAATCAGTACAACAAAATTAAAGACATGACATTTCCTGTTCCCACTAGGTGGCGCTCTGCGTATTCCTGACAATGAGCACATCAATCTGTTCAGGGCGGGTCTGACATCATGCCTGTAAAGTCTGGTACTGATCAGACTGGATTTCATTGAGTTACACTAATTTGTTTCTTCATGGCGAGACATCAAAGTTCGCCATGCTTTCGGGGTCACACCCTTTTGCGAAAACTCACAGTTTTCACTATAACCCAAGACCAACTCCTTAAGGCTTTCCTGGAGAAATTTGAGGCTGCAGATGTCACCCATCACAATACTGTACCCCAAAGTGTAAAACATGACATTTCCTGTTCCCACTAGGTGGCGCTGTCCTTGATGTCAAATATGGCAGTTGAAATATGTTCAGGGCTGGAGCCTTATCATATGTGTGCTCTTTGGTCCAGATCTGACAATGTATGACAGAATGAGAGGCAATAAGATTTTCATGGCGAGTCATCAAAATTCGCCGTGGCGCCACGGCCTCACCGTATTGTGAAAACTCAAAAGCTCCGCAATTTAACATGGCCCAGGTGTATAGTTGAAACTGACCAAAGATGAAGCTTATATAATCAAATCCCAAGGAGGAGTTCGAAAAAGTTCGAGGCATGGAAATGGCAAAATTAGAGCCAAAATGTCACCTTCACCTCCAAATGGCGGACTTCCTGTTGGGTTTGCGTCAATGGTCCCACAGCCTTTTTGTTCGTCTTGGCATGGTACACATGTGTGCCAAATTTCATACATGTAGCTAAAACGATGTGGTCGTAGGGCTGCATTCAAGAAGGCATAGGTGGCGCTCTAGAGCCATTTCCATGTGCTCATATGTAAAACCATTAAAATACAAAATTTTTCACCAGACCTGCCATGTGTGCAAAATTTCGTGAGTTTTTGAGCATGTTTAAGCCCTCAAAAAGGCAATTCATTTCGGTGAAAAATAATAATAATAATAATAATAATAATAATAATAATAATAATAATAATAATAAACAGAGCAGATACAATAGGGCCTTCGCACTGTCAGTGCTCGGGCCCTAATAAGTAGAAAGCGAAAATTTCAGAAGAAATTTTAAGTGTGCCTATGCCACTGCAAATCAGTGTCGTTTGCCATTCATATGGCTACAGAGAGCAAAACTCAGCAGAGCAGCCATTCTCCACCATGAACTATGGTAAAAACAAACACCGCTCACGCCTCACAGATGGCAGCTTACAGTTTTGTGTAAAGATGAGGTGACTTCGTACAGCCCCGATCTGCAGACGCTGTGCACAGAGGTTCATGAGCAGAAGTCCCATTGTACCACGGCAGACCCGACAATGTTTGCATGAACACGCTTTGTAGCATTACTTTATTGACCACTTTTCACACATGGTTGCTGTACCCACACAGCCGGCTGTAGCTTTTCATCTCACAGCCCGACACACACCAAAAAAAACAGCCGAGAGAGCACAGACTTTACGCCTGAGAGGCGCGATTGCAGATGCTGCTCAGGTGGGTCCACCTCCCCTGCAGCGGCACTGCAGACCACGCCCCGCCACACACATCAAACACGTAAAATAAATACTTGTGCACCTTTGCATTCACTTTTTGTTATTTTTACACAGTGTTCTGAATGATTAACAATGGTCTACAGTCAATCTTGTGTATTATTATACAAACTTTGGTTGTAAGATTCAGATAACTATTTAATAAAAGGTAAACATTTTATATGAGAGTAAGAAAGAAAAGTATTTCTTTGTGCCCCCCTTTCCCTGTTAATGCCCTACCTGGCCCCCTGGCAAAAGCTTTGCTAGATCCGCCCCTGCACAGTTACCAGCTGTCAGCTACACAAAAAAGGATATTGTGTTATTCCTCTCTCAGAAACAGTTCATAACTTCCCTTCAACTCATTCAAGGTAAACCTGTTTCTCCATCACCAGTTCAGCTCTGATGATTCAGTAAGGACATCTCCTGGTTTGGACCAGCCCTTTTTTTCAGCTGTGGCTCCAGCAAACATCAGCTGATACTAGAAATTAAAATCAAAGGAATTCTAACAACAGCTGATCAACCTTGCTGCTGTTGTTTAGCGCGATAAACAAACAAGAGAGAAAAGCCGATCATTGATCAGTTTCATGACTGAAGTTTCAACAAGTGAGAGAATGACAGGAGAGGCTGTCATAAAGTTCAACATCAGTAACTTAGCGCGCAAACAGCTGTATAGAAACTCCATCGTGCTACAAATAAACTACACCTAAACTCGGTTTATATCTGACCCAAATAGAGTGCAGCTCATAACTTCTTACCTGAAATTCAGTTCACCTCGCGCTCCTGCCTTCGGTTTCCCTTATCCACGATTGAGCTCCGCGTTAGCCACCACCGGTCGATCGGCGGCCGCCTCGCCGCCTCCTATGTCTCTTTCCCCGCATGTCCTTTCTGTCAGGGCTAGCTGCCCTTTGTTGGAGCTCCGTGTTAGCCACCACCAAACAACTCAGTTATTTTTCCCACATCGACCAGCATCTGGACAACCACCTTTCACTGTTTATACTGTTACTAAATGAATAAATGAATTATCGGCCCATATAAACGAAAAAGTTGACTCTTTCTCATGGGCCTAGAAATGGGCCAAAATTTGCACTAAAATCTAAATATTTAAAAAACTATACAAGTCATAAACACCAAAAGTCATAGCATACTAGTCCAGACCCAGCCGCACAAAATTATATAACATATGTGAACCTTGTCTCAAAACTGTGCGGCACATAAGCGCGGGAAAATTTCCACTAAAATATTAATATTTAAAAAACTATAAAAGTCATAAACACCAAAAGTCATAGCACACCATTCCAGATCCAGCCGCACAAAATGATATAACATATGTGAACCTTGTCTCAAAACTGTGGGGCAAGTTTCGCTGCAAAATTTCAGGCGGAAAAAGGAAAATAATAATAAGAATAACTAGAAAGCGAAAATTTCAGAAGAAATTTTAAGTGTGCCTATGCCGCTGCAAATCAGTGTCGTTTGCCATTCATCATTCAGATCTGCAGACGCTGTGCACAGAGGTTCATGAGCAGAAGTCCCATTGTACCACGGCAGACCCGACAATGTTTGCATGAACACGCTTTGTAGCATTACTTTATTGACCACTTTTCACACATGGTTGCTGTACCCACACAGCCGGCTGTAGCTTTTCATCTCACAGCCCGACACACACCAAAAAAAACAGCCGAGAGAGCACAGACTTTACGCCTGAGAGGCGTGTTGCAGATGCCGCTCAGGTGGGTCCACCTCCCCTGCAGACCACGCCACACACATCAAACACGTAAAATAAATATTTGTGCACTTTTGCATTCACTTGTTGTTATTTTTAAACAGTGTTCTGAATGATTAACAATGGTCTACAGCCAATCTTGTGTATTATTATACAAACTTTGGTTGTAAGATTCAGATAACTATTTAATAAAAGCTAAATATTTTATATGAGAGTAAGAAAGAAAAGTATTTCTTTGTGCCCCCCTTTCCCTGTTAATGCCCTACCTGGCCCCCTGGCAAAAGCTTTGCTAGATCCGCCCCTGCACAGTTACCAGCTGTCAGCTACTTAGAAAAGGATTCTGGTGTTATTTGTCTCTCAGAAACAGTTCATAACTTCAGTTCATTCATGTCACCTAAAAGGTAAACCTGTTTCTCCATCACCAGTTCAGCTCTGATGATTCAGTAAGGACATCTCCTGGTTTGAACCAGCCCTTTTTTTCAGCTGTGTCTCCAGCAAACATCAGCTGATACTAGAAATTAAAATCAAAGGAATTCTAACAACAGCTAATCAACCTTAAACGTGCTGCTGTTTTTTAGCGCGATAAACAAACAAGAGAGAAAAGCCGATCATTGATCAGTTTCATGACTGAAGTTTCAACAAGCGAGAGAATGACAGGAGAGGCTGTCATAAAGTTCAACATCAGTAACTTAGCGCGCACACAGCTGTATAGAAACTCCGTCGTGCTACAAATAAACTACACCTAAACTCGGTTTATATCTGACCCAAAAAGAGTGCAGCTCATAACTTCTTACCTGAAATTCAGTTCACCTCGCGCTCCTGCCTTCGGTTTCCCTTATCCACGATTGAGCTGAAAAACAGTCTCTTGGCGATCAATCGGGTGGTGAAACGAGTGTCAGCCGCCTCACGGTAAGCCAAGCCCGGGTGCTTTTTAGCGAAGAGACGCTAGCCGCGCTAGCTACTTAGCCGCGCTAGCAGCAACATCGTAAGTTGCTAATATGGGATGTTTTGACAAAACGAGCAGATATTTGACGTTTACACACCTACATTCTCGCCTGAAAATATCTTAAAAGTTTATTTTGTGACCTAGAAACAGTAATAAAAGCAATATATTAAGTGAAGTGGTGGCCGCCATTGTTTGAGTCAGTAGAGGCGTGCTATGAATTGTGGGATATGGAGTTTTCCACCAAGCATACACCCTTGCGGTTACCGTAACTATTCAATGGTTCGCGCAACCTTAAAAATTCCAATGGTTCCTGAAAGCAGCGACGCTGTGCGCGCCGTTGATATTGTCGTCATTACGGTAATCCAAATACGGGCCAGGCTGTATCACTCCCGACATACCACTAGAGAGCGCCAACACACCACAAATGAAGTCTGTTTCTATGGGGCCAAAAGTTGAATCTTTCTCATGGGCCTAGAAATGGGCCAAAATTTGCAATAAATTCTAAATATTTAAAAAACTATAAAAGTCATAAAAACCAGAAGTCATAGCACACCATTCCAGATCCAGCCGCACAAAATGATATAACATATGTGAACCTTGTCTCAAAACTGTGGGGCGAGTTTCGCTGCAAAATTTCAGGCGGAAAAAGGAAAATAATAATAATAAGAATAACTAGAAACCGAAAATTTCAGAAGAAATTTTAAGTGTGCCTATGCTACTGCCAATGAGTGTAGTTTGCCTTTAATGTGGTGCAATTAGTGCAGGTTGCCATTTATAACACTAGAAGCAGCAATATGCAACATGAGCATAGTCTGCTATTTATACCACAAGAGGGAGGGAAATGGAATCCAGCTGATTTTCAAGTTAAAGCAAAGTAAGCTGTATTGTGATCTCTGCTATATGCAGTGCAGCATACAGAGATAAGAGAAAGATGCTCCAGTTACACGATTACAAAAGAAGTTAATAGATATAAAAGAAATAAAACAAATTATGTTTAAGTCTGATGTGTTCAAGAGAAACAATTTAGATTTTACAGTTTTGAGTCGTTTAAAGTGAACAGTTTAGCAGATTGTAAACCAAAGTAAGTTTTCTTGGTAGAAAAAAAAGTCCATTAAGCGGTATTCAATTTGTATTTCAAAGGTATTTTAACGTGAAAAGGGAAAATACCACATGCAAATTATGAAATTTCCCCTTGTGGGACTAATAAAGGTATCTTATCTTATTCAAACTATATTTTGTACAAATACTATTTACAATAATGTATTACATTTAAACATGATATTTAAATTGTGGTAAACAGCAAAGCAATATAAAATAAAAGGAAACCATTCAAGTAACTTTACATTATGAACCGAAGAGTAAGGCAAAAGTATAAATGAAAAGCATACAACCATTAATGTATATAGATAAACCCAACAATCATATGACCCCCTATGAGCAAGCACTTTGGCGACAGTGGGAAGGAAAAACTCCCTTTTGACAGGAAGAAACCTCCGGCAGAACCAGGCTCAGGGAGGGGCAGCCATCTGCCGCGACCGGTTGTGGTGAGATGTAAACAAATCAAAAACTGTCCACACAGAGCTACAGGGGGCACACTGGGATCGCAACAGCAGCCATAGAGGGAAACAGATTAGGATGTTCTTTCCAGTACTGAAGTGGGTCGCTTTTCTTATGTGTGCGTTTTTCTCTGAGAGGTAGGTCTCCACTTTAGTTTCTGCTGATGAGGCACTCACGGATACTTCTGGATAAGGGTCATTTGGAAGCAAGAGGTTGGCTGACTTTGCGAAAACAGCTAGAAACAGATAAAAGCAAAACACAATTTAAAACAATAAAACAAGAAACATCACAAAGCGCAGGTCTTCAGTTAGCGAACTGGCAAGTCATGAAGTTCTAATAAATAATTGCAAAAACAAATGTAACTTTAGAACTAAATTACCCAAAACTAAATTAAAAAGTAAAAAAACAAATTGGCTTAATACTGGTGTCTTTTGATGAGGTAAGTTGCCATGTGAGGTAAAAACCACACGTGGCTGTAATTTGGTGGCCTGTATACAGTTCCAATCAAAGTATATAGTTGGTTTAAATGGGTTTAATACTGGTGTCTTTTGATCACTTGACTGTATATAAACCTGTTGTACAAAGGGTGCATTTTAATTTCACTATACCTGCCCATCCTTGTAGCTGGTTTCTAGAAGAGTGGCACAGTTTCAACATCAGTGTAGGGCTTCTCCACTGCCTTCACTGGACAGAACACATCTGAGGAGTTATGAATGAATGGATGAGATTATAGTTTGTTTAAAACAATATCAATATCACAATATTACAATATAAAGTAAGAAACAAAAATACAATTACCTGTTATGGCAGGGATCCCATCAGGTGCAGTTGCAGTCTTTCTGTTCACGTTTCTGGTCAGCTCTTCAATGGATGAGAGCACATCAGCAGTCTTATCTATGAGCTCCCACTGGTGAGCTGTCACTGTTGCTGGTAGAGTGTGCTCAGTCACAAAGACATTAAGATCACGTTTTTGTTGCAGTAGGCTTCGCACCATGTAGAGGCTGCTGTTCTGTTGTGTCTGCGTATAAGAGAACATGATTGATTTTATTTTTCAACAAATTCGGTTCACAGTGTATAGGAATTAATAAAATAGAAGTACATAAAAGAATGTTACAAGAGGACTCACCTGTACATCTTGCTGTAGATGCTGATATCCATATTTAGGTCCATCTGTATGACTTCTAGGCGAGAGTAGGCCAATAGGGAGTGTTTAAATGGCCTACAATCTTCCCTTCATTGGGCAGGGTCTTTTTCACGCTGCACTGAGACAGCAGGTCCTCATTCACACAGGGTAGAAAGGAATGGGCGACACAGCCCACACTTTGCAAGTCCATATCCCTCATACCCTTGCAGTCATTTTGTGTTAGTGAATTACACAATAAACGGGGTTGTGATAACTGTGATATGTATTTAGAACACCTGATTGGAGGCAGGCGTACGGCTGTGATATGTAAATGTGATCAATCAATGTGTGTTTTTCAGTAGTTGCAGCAGTAATGAGTTGTACATATCCTCTTGACTGCAACAGTTCTTGGATGGGTTTTTTTCCTCTGCTCATATGGTCCTCATTGAAGTCTCCACAAACAATAATTGGTTGGCGATTCATCATTTCCAATGAGTCCAAAAGACATTGCATTTGTGGTAAAAACCTCACGTGGCTGTAATTTGGTGGCCTGTATACAGTTGCTATCAAAGCTGTGACTGGCGATTCAACCTTGACAACAACAAATTCAAGGTCAGTCACATTTTGCAGGTATTTTCGAGACTCTGCTGTAAGATTTGTCTTGTAGTAAATTGCAACTCCACCGCCATTTACCTTTGCCATGTCTGTATGATTTGTGTAAGAGACGTGTCTGTTGCGTGTGGCCATGTTGTATTGTTCCAGCTGGAAGCGGGGAGAAACAGATGATCCAGACAAGTGTGTTTCTGTTATACATAAAACATCAGCAAGGCTGAGTTCATGGTGGCATCTCATGTCCTCCATGTGAGTTGGGAGACCTTGTGCATTATGATGGATAATTGTCAACGTGGGGACTGTGGGATCTACTGATTTTAAGAATTGCAACAGTGGTCTTGCATTCTCAAATGATGCATGTCTCATATTTTTGAGTGCATCTGTGATGGCAGGATCAGCATAGATTTTCTTTTCATCAAAGTCTGTGATGTACAGTCCTTTAAGTGAGGTTGTGCGGCTGAGTGCAACATAGGCCATTCCAGGTTCAAAAACACGCTTCAAGCATACTACTGCTGATTCCATTGTCATGCCTTGTACTTTGTGAGCTGTACATGCAAAGGCCAACTTCATTGGAAATTGCCTGCGAAGAACTCCTTTTTTACTTGTGCATTCTTCACATTTCTCAATATATACAAGGTTGTCTGAGGATCCTTGTATTTTTCTGCGAAATTTTTGCCCAGAATTTTCATTGTCCAGCGTGAGTCCAATGAGATTCACAGTTTTTGGTCCATCCTGTGTGGCTGTCACAATGTTCGTGATTGTTCCAAATGTCCCATTAACAAGCCCATCTTCAACATCCAAATTTCTAATAATCATAACACGCACTCCAGGTGCAGCTTGTATGTTATCAGGTAAATCTCTTTTGTTGCCTTTCATCATTTCTGCCAGGAGGACCATCTCACCCGTTCGTGGGTCTTTTCTGTAGTCTTCTGCCTGAATATTTATGATTTCAGAATGAAGAGCAGTTACAGTTGCTGAATTGTGTTTGTCAACCTCTTTGTTTGTAGCATAAATGTGTAATACATTAGATGGACAGTCTTTTATGTCATGGATAGCCTGTGTGAGCAAGGCTTTGTCATCGGCTTCAAGAGAATCTGTTTTTTGCTTCACTCTTATCCTGTTCAGAACTTGAGCAAAAGAATGATCATCTTTCTGTCGCATGATTTCTGTCAGGTTGACCATGTGGAAATAGTCTTTCCAGAGATCAAGGACATTGTCCTCGTACACACAGAGTGGTTTGGCTTTTCCAAGGGGTGGCAGCTGGTAAAAGTCTCCTACTGCAAGGATAGACATCCCACCAAAAGGTTTCTTGTTTCCTTTGATCTGCTGAAGTCTCCAGTGGATGTAGGCAAAAAGGTCTTTAGAAACCATAGATATCTCATCAATGATCAGAATCTCTGCATTTGAAAGTGAAGCTCTCACTTCATCCAGTGCATTCCCCAGCCCCTGATAAGGCGGTTTTAAAGATCTTGGCAGCTTTAGCAGAGAGTGCAGTGTTTTTCCAGATATGTTAAAAGCTGCAGTGCCAGTAAATGCAGTCAGCAGTACTGCAGGGTAGGACATGTCTGCTTGGTCTCGGAATCGGGGCAGTTGGTGCAAAATCTTTGTTGCCTCCTCATATATGCACTTGATAACATGTGATTTTCCACAGCCAGCTCCTCCAGAGACAAAATAAAAGAACTGCTCAGGACAGTGACCCCACACAAGTTTGAAACACCACTCACGCACTGCATAGAATATGGATGCTTGGGTTTCATTCAGACTTTGGTACATTTTTCTGACAAAGTCTGGGCTCAGCTTTGGTGCTATGATTGCTGGCATGGTTCCACTGCTGCTACCACTGACTTGGTAGTCAGGAACAATGTCCATTTCATTTTCGTCAGTGTCATGTCTGGATTGTCATTGGGCCACACACTCTAAACGATCGACTTCAACCTCAGGTGCAAAGTTGTTCCATGCATTGATAAGTGGGCCTTGTTGTTCGATCTGTTCCAGTGCCCTTTCCATTGTTTTGCCATGGCCTTCATAACGCTTTTTGTTAAAGGTAACAATTGGCCGTACTGCAAAACCATGTTTTCGTCCACTTTTGTAGAACTGCTCGGATGTGGGGTATTCTGTGTTTTTAAGGTCATCATTTGATCGATGTGGATAATAAAGTTTTAGCAGTCTACTATAAAACTTTTCTGGTTCTTTCTTTTCTGAGAACCGAGGATATCTGATTATTGCAGGTTTCCCTCTTGTTCTTTTTTGAATATAACCCATGTTATTCAAAAGAGGGATGGCATTTTTTGACTCTGTTTGACGGCTGTAGAGAATTCTGTACTCTGAAGCAAATTCACCCAAACACATTCTTTCAAACTCAGGTGTTCTGGGTCTGTTTGCATATTTTTCTGGCAATCCGGACATCCACACATTTTCATCATCTGGTGCCATGCTCTGCAACCTGCTCATCGGGAGACTCATTTTCAGGGCATCATCATCAGTCTGTATGAACACCACACTGCGTGAACACTTTTTTAGTGGCAGGCTGCATGTCCTTGCCACGGATTCTTGGGCACTGACTTCTCTGTGTTTAGCATATGCCTGCATTATCTGTTTCATTTCATCTCTTTCATTGACATTGGACTTTTTTACCTCTTGGATGACTCCATTAAGAAATTGTGTCATCTCAAATTCGGGTTTAGAGACATAAGACATCATGTACATCAGGCAGCTGTAGTCATCAATGACATATTGGATGTCCATGTTGGCATTCCAGGCCCTCAGCAGATCTGCATTGTATGCATTCACCCAGCAGTCATTAGGTTCACGCTTTAAGAGGATGACATGGCCATTGCTTAAATTGAAGACACAATCCAGGTATTGTTCATAAGTCAATTTGCATTTGTGAAGCAGCTCAGACAAGTCTTCAAACGAGGAATTTGGGTCACAGAGCAAATCTCTCAATGGCTGGAGTTTTTCTTTGGCCTCTTTCATTTTTTTTGCGAAAGCCATTCGTCTGTTCTTTTGCTTTTCATTTGTGCCTGTCTCCTTACTTGTGCTATGCTGCTTATCATTGTGACCATCATCGTCGTCGTCTGGGCTTGGGAAAGTGATCATTGTTTGGTCTACGGGTAGTTTGGGGAACCCAAACCTACATGACACATTACCCTTTTTACAGGATCTGGAGTGATTTCTGCTGTGGACTTGAACCTCAGACACAATTTTGTGAAGTTCAGGATCGGCATTTTGGTCAGGCATCTTACATGTTATGTACTTGTCAATAAATTTGTACACGTGGTCTTCAAGGTCGCTTCCAAATTCAGGTGCATCTTTGACCCAAACCAGTAAATGGATATGAGGGCTACCTCTGGCCTGAAACTCCACTCGATAAAAGTAATCTTCTACTTCACTGATGGGCTGTGCCGGGGAAAGGATCAGTGTTGTCATTAGTGCATCGACTCTTTTTTCAAACAATCGCATCACAGTCACAGGGTTGCTTCGGAGAATTTCACACTTTGTGTTCCAGTCAAGCTGTGAAAAATCCACTTGTTCACCTTGTTGAGTTTTAATGACCTCAACAACCTCAGGCCATCTCATTTCAGCAGCTGAAAATGTTAGGAAAAAAGTTGGCTTTCCTAACTGTCTGACCATAGCATGTAGGTCTTTCAGTGCCTTCTCCCAATAGGCTGGAGTACCTCTCAGAGGTTTCATGAAGCGTGTTGCGTCTTTGTTATTTATCAGTTTCTCCACTTCGTCTTTATTTTGAAGCATTCTGTTAGAAATTTTACGTCCATCCTTGGTGATTGCCTTTCCTTTGCGCAATTGGATGGACATGCTGTTTGTAGCCATGTGTGTTTCTGTTACAAACTGTGCAAAGAATAGGTAGCTTTGGTCAGTTGCAAACCGTGTATCTGCAGAGAACAGCCGTGTATTAAAATACATGCTTGGGGACAGTTTGACTTGTCTGGCTTCATCTAATGTGTTCTGTCCAGTTGGGAACTGCACAGGAAAGGCCATGGCTTCAAGTTTAGGAACAGAGAAGAAGCCAACAGGTCTATTTCCTTGGGCCGGAGCAATGCTAAATATTCCTTCACCATATGATAAAATTTCCTGTGCTATATCCGGTGGTTGCATACAGGTGTCTAGAACAAGACCAGGTCGAAGTTCTTCCTTTTCTTTCTCCATATCTTGTAATGGCTCTCCATTTGACTGTTCAGGCTCCATTAGTTCATTTACATCATGACATGACTCAACCAGTCCAGCTGTTGTATCCTCAGTTGTTCTTCTTTCCGGTACAATTTGCTGGTCGAAGTTTCTGGGCAGTGCATCTTGAATATCTGCATCAGCAGTGTCATGTTCCGTCTCGATTATCTGATTATTTGTGGGATCAGCAAAAGTAGCTTCATCATCAACAGATACATCCTTGTATTCTGAATGCATCTCTTTTAGCTTTGATAATCCTGCTAACACATTCTTCATGTTCACAGTGTAGAAGTGTTGGTATCCTTTGAATCTGATGTGTCTTTTCAGTTGTACCTGCAGGAGCTGGGCTTCATTGCTTGGTCTGGGAAGACAGTTTACTGTGGTTTCCACATCCGACGGTACACAAACAACAGCCCCATGTACGGCTCTTTGCTGTCCTTTTGGTAATGCAATAATTTTGGCAAACGGGAGAATTTTTGCAGTCAGTTGTCGTTCTAGTACATTTAATTCACTCAGTTCAATTGGAATGGGTGCTAGTGCTAAATTGTTTGCTACTGCGATGGATGGCATCTTGCCTCTTTGTAGGTGGTTGTCACAGTTGTGGCAAATCCACTCTTCCATTCTTTGTTTTGGGAAAGT
Organism: Neolamprologus multifasciatus; assembly: GCF_963576455.1. Classification (NCBI taxonomy): domain Eukaryota; kingdom Metazoa; phylum Chordata; class Actinopteri; order Cichliformes; family Cichlidae; genus Neolamprologus; species Neolamprologus multifasciatus. The sequence goes on along the minus strand of NC_140458.1, from coordinate 19,125,143 downwards.
ACAATTAGCTGAGCATTCCCTGTCACAAACATGGACAAATTTTCCTGTCAAGCAAGTGGCAACAATGTTACTATTAGTAACATACTTTGATCTTTTGCAGTGTTTAACTTGATTAGGAAACAGAGTTCTGTGGCACACTGTACAGACATGGGTGGGTCCTAACTGAATTGTTTCACGGAAAGCCAATGTGGCTGCTTGCATCACACTGTTCACTACAAGCTGGGGCTGTACTTCAGACTGTGGACCTTGCTGGAATTGTGTTACTAGTCGTCTGTATTTCTTCTTTATTCTCTGCGCACACAACTTTTTATAAATGGCGAAAGATGCACTGGTAGCCATCTTGTGTCTCTGGTACTGGGCACAGCGCTGTATATGGTGCAGTCTGAATTGTGAGTCATTATGATACCTGGCATGAATTGATTTTTGTTGTTTGTGCCTGTAGTTTGGATCAGATGCATATTTTGTTCTTATGTATGCCCTCTTCCTCTCTCTGACATCACCCTCTCTGTATTTCTGGCCCATGTACTTTTTCTGTCTGCTTCGAAAGTCAGCATCCGTGTTGTACCTTTGGACCAGATACTGCTTCTGTCTGGTTTGAAAGTCAGTATCCGTGTTGTACCTTTGGACCAGATACTGCTTCTGTCTGGTTTGAAAGTCAGTATCCGTGTTGTACCTTTGGACCAGATACTGCTTCTGTCTGGTTTGAAAGTCAGTATCCGTGTTGTACCTTTGGACCAGATATTTCTTCTGTCTGGTTTGAAAGTCAGTATCCATGTTGTACCTTTGGACCAGATATTGCTTCTGTCTGGTTTGAAAGTCAGTATCCGTGTTGTACCTTTGGACCAGATATTGCTTCTGTCTGGTTTGAAAGTCGGTATCCGTGTTGTACCTTTGGACCAGATATTGCTTCTGTCTGGTTTGAAAGTCGGTATCCGTGTTGTACCTTTGGACCAGATATTGCTTCTGTCTGGTTTGAAAGTCAGTATCCGTGTTGTACCTTTGGACCAGATACTGCTTCTGTTTGGTTTTAAAGCTGGCATCCGTGTTGTATTTCTGAACCACATATTTTTTCTGTCTGATTTGAAAGTCGGGATCCGTAGAATATCTTCTGATAATGTAGTCTCTCATTTTTTGTTGAAAATGACGATCACTTTGGTATCTCTTCACCTTGTAGGCTTTTACTTTTTCTTTAATATGAGGACTTGCATAATAATTTTTGGCTGATAACAGTTTTTGTTTACGGTAATGACAGTTTTCAGCATATTGAGTTTTCATAGTCTGTAATCTTTTCATTCGAATTTCACGACAAGAGGCATATCGTTCTCTTTCGTGTCTTTTTTTGTTTGTCTTCTTTGCCACTTCTTCAGTTGAAGATTTGTCTTTAGCTTTTACATACTCCCTCTGACTTGTTTGAGCTTGACGAATAGCTTTCCCACGTCGTCGTTTATTTAACTTGCTCACATTTCTTGCTTTTCGGGGGGTTTTAGCCATTTTGTCATGTGGTGAGTTTAAAGTATTGTCTAACATCGTCATGTGGGTTTGGGCTGATTCTGGTTCAGGCATTTGCGCAGTGGGATTCGTGATTTGTGGTTCCTCATTTTGTGTTGATGATGTAGCTGTAGCTTCTGGTGTTGCCTGAGTTGACTGTCCAGGGGGTTCCGTGTGAGTGCTGACTGTTTTGAAAGAAACAGGCACAAACTCATATCTTGCATACTTGCCTTGATTTTGAAAAAGGTTATGCAGATGGGTGATCAGGTCATTCACATGAGTGAAAGTGAGCATGACTGCTGTTCCATTTGGCTGACGTAAACCTGCTGCACTTCTTGAATGTGAATCAAATAATCCATACCTCCCAGATTTGTCACGGAAAACTGCAATGCACTCAGGTGAGACCATGAGCAAAGCAAAGTTCACATCTGTTGACAGACATACAAGGCGACTAGCAAGAGGCAACCACCACTCTGTTCTTTGAGGACTGTTCTCTGCTGCTTCCAGGTATCCATAACTTATGTCATCCATTTTTACACTGTAGACACTGATGTCAGTATGAATTTGTTTGGGCAGTTCCTCTATGGTCAGATGATCTTGTGTATAACGCCTCTCCTGCAGAAGATTTGTTTTAAGCCAACAGTAGAGGGCATCTCCCTGTTCAAGGACCTTATCAAGTCCGGCTGTGTTGAACTGGTATTCCTCATTAAGGTAGGCCAGGAATGTGAGGGCATTACATGTGCACTGATGATTTCGAGAGAATTCTGTGTACCTTTCATCACTCTGACAATGAGTTGCACTGACACTCCAAAAGGGCTTAACTGTGTTGCTCTGTAGCTCCTCCGTGAGTAGGTCTTCATTTGTGTCATGGAAAGGCTGATCAAGAAATGCAAAGGTGACACATATTATAGTTAAACGTTTTATGATATGTGTTTCAAGGTTGAGCAATAAAATACATTTAAGTGTTGCTGCAATAATGTAGAAAAATGTTTTTTGATTTTTTTAAGTGGCAACGACATTCACCAGTGTGTGAATGACTGAACATAGTGTAAAGCGCTTTGGGAGCCTAGGGGACTAAGTAAAGCGCTATACAAATACAGGCCATTTACCATTTTTAATTATGTTAAAATAATTAAGCAATGTTCAGGCAAATTAATCCAAATTATATCACTCGTCAATCACAGTATAGCATAATCTGAAGATAAACAGCATTAGATATGCCAGTAAAAGACAGGCAAAAAGAGAGCGACAGAAACAGTGAGCGAGTGGCAGAGAACAGATGACTAAAAATTAGTAAAGTAAAATTAAACTATTTAATGTATCTGTACTTTCCTTGAGTGCTATTCTTCTGACAACCTTTTAAATTTTGAAACAAATATCTGTATTTATTACACACCAAAGATGACATGTATACCAATTGGTTATAGACTTGGGTGGGCATACCTTTTTAGGTGGAGAACTTGATGGTGTGTGGAAATCATTTGTCCAGAATCGTTTTGCTGGTAGATGCGAGTCTGAAATCTGATAAGAGGTTATGTACAGTTAGTCAAAATTATAAAACCTACTAACAGATTTGAAACAGAGTGTAACACTGGATACTTTAAAGAAAACATGAAACAGTAGCAGTTACTAAACTTACAAAGCAATAAAAAAAATCCCAGCTGTTTGCATAACTACTAAGAGATTTGAAACTGAGTGTAACTTTAGAAACTAAAGAAAACTATTCTGGTATTTTAAAGAGTACTTAGCAGAAATATTAAGCAACCTAACTAATAGGGTTGCAAACTCCCAGCAAAAAAGAAAAAAAGAGAACCACCCCCCACCCCACAGTTACCAGCGGTCAGCTACATAGAAAAAGATCCTGGTGTAGAAAGTAATATTAAATAAATTCTAACAACAGCTTATCAAGGTTAAACATGCTGCTGTTGTTCAGCCGCTGGTTTCCTGTTTGTGGTGCAAAGTGGGCCAAAAACAAAGAAGAGAGACGGACTCGTGACAGAAAAGCAGATCAGCTGATCATTAATCAGTTTCATGATTGAAGTAGCAGCAGGAGAGGGAGGGAGGGAGAGAGAAGAGGCAGTTGCTCCACATATCGGTTGCTAAGCTTAACATGGGAATGCTTTACAAACACTCAGATGAACTTACACATTTGCTTTACTTCTCTCTGGGATAACTTCCCAGAGAGAAGGCCGGTTTTGGTAGGCTACAAATACACACAGCTGCTCTATCACGTAACGCATACTGCTCCAACATGCTACGGTTATGAGCCGAGTTACGCCTATCTGAAACGTGTTTCGAAAACTGTTCGACTATCTGTGATCACTACCATAACTTCATTACCTGGTCAGATGGAAAACTACTGACTGCCTCATCTTGGTTGTGGCCAGTGAGCATTGGGACAGCAGGAGCGACCAGGTCAAGTGGTTTCCAGCGCTTCTTTTGTGCCTGGGATCTTTTATTTTTTCTCGGCATCTGGTAGAATGTCAGCAGAAAAACAGAATATTAATTGTTGGCATTTCAAGCATGTGATCAGACCCAGCTTTCATTTTAAGTCAACCATAATAACCATGTAGCAGGTAGCTGCATTGGTAGCCAAAAGACTTTACATTGAAGTAAATGGACAAACAGTAAATGAATCAAATTCTGATGTATACCAGCAATTTGTTATTTTAACCCTCTGATATACAAGATGACTACAAGGACAAAAAAAAAATCTCTCTCTTTTCTTTAAATAGACATATTGATAAGTGTCACTACCCGGTCTTAAGGCTTTGTTAAGTAAAGTTCCATAACAGTTTGTATATTGTAATTGGGAAAGTGATTACCTTGAAAGTTGGGAGGCAGATTTGTTGACCACAACAGTTACTCCATTTTGGTGTACAGTAATTGGGAAAGTAATTACCTTGCAAAGCTGGGAGGCAGTGTTGTTGCTGGGGCACTGGTAGAATGCCAGCAGCAAGCAAACCCAGATGTTCACAGCTCACAGTTACCACCTCAAACTTTTCAAACAAATCTTACAAGAACATTTGACAAAGTGATTGGCTTGCAAACCTAGGAGACAGTCTTGTTGCCCACAACAGTTTTGTTATAGAGTAAATTGAAAATTGGGTACCTTGCAAGGCTGACAGGCAGTCTTGTTGCTGGGAGGTGGTCTTGTTGCTGGGGCTCTGGCAGAATGCCAGCAGCAAGCAGACCCAGATGTTCACAGCTCCTACTTAACACCTTAAACTTTGCAAACAAATCTCACAAGAGCAATTAGCAAACTGATTGGCTTGTAAAGCTGAAATGTAGCCTTGTACTGTCTGGTTTAAATTTCCCACTGAGAGACAAAGAGGAACTTTACTGTTTGGAAGGGAGTAAAAACACTGTACCATCTAATCTTAAAAGTTTTAATTACAACAACAGCTCTGGAATAAAATGGCATCCAGCGCTAAACACACATTTTCTAGATATCAGCTGAACACACACATAGAAAATATAAGGGGGGGACTTACCTTGGATGAAGCAAGAGTCAAGGTATTAAAGGCTGCTGTAGTTAACGCCTTATAAAAACAGAAAAAGAGAGGTGTGAAACGCGGCTACAACGAAGCTATTGTTTCGGACGCGGCGACAGTCTCCTCTTAAATGTTTTAATTACAAACGATACCGCTGGAATAAAGTGACGTCCAAGTGCTAACCACACAATCATTTTGTAGATACCAGCGTCAAGACACAGAAAATCACGTTCAAAGTCAATTTCAAACCGGGAGACGCTTAATATCCGCTAACTAGCTTTAGCATCGTGCCGAACATGACGACGTCAGACAAAGAAATCACCCAGACACGCATTTAAAAAAATCACTTCGCCTCTTAAAAGTTTTAATTACAAACGGTACCTCTGGAATAAAGTGACGTCCAAGTGCTAACCACACAATCATTTTGTAGATATCAGCGTCAAGACACAGAAAATCACTTTCAAAGGTCAATTTCAAACCGGAGGAGGGACGGAGATGCTTCGCTGATTGCCGCTAACTAGCTTTTAGCATCGTGAGCATGAGTCCCCACTAGCGAGACAAAGAGCGGCGTGAAACGCGATCGCCAAGATACACATACAAAAAAAAATCACTTCGCCTCTGGAATAAAGTGACGTCCAAGTGCTAACCACACAATCATTTTGTAGATACCAGCGTCAAAACACAGAAAATCGCTTTCAAATTTCAAACCGGGAGACGCTTAATATCCGCTAACTAGCTCTAGCATCGTGCCGAACATGACCACGACAGACAAAGAAATCACCCAGACACGCATTTAAAAAAAAAATCACTTTCAAAGCTAAATTTCAAATCAGAGAGAGAGAGAGATACACTTACCTTGTCAAACCTTATACTGTTGTTCCGAACACTTCAGAAAATCACGTTCAAAAGTCAATTTCAAACCGGAGGAGGGGCGGAGAGACGCGTGCCAGTCAAAGCATACGCTACGCTGTCTTAGAAAATCACTTCTAAGGTCAATTTCAAACCGGAGGAGGGGCGGAGAGACGCGTGCCGTTGATAGTGTCGTCATTGCGTTAATCCAAATAAGGGTAGACAGGCCGTACCACTCCCGGCCACTAGAGGGAGCCAACACACCACAAATGAAGTTTGAAATCTGTTTCTATGGGGCCAAAAGTTGAATCTTTCTCATGGGCCTAGAAATGGGCCAAAATTTGCACTAAAATCTAAATATTTAAAAAACTATAAAAGTCATAAACACCAAAAGTCATAGCATACTAGTCCAGACCCAGCCGCACAAAATGATATAACATATGTAACCCTTGTCTCAAAACTGTGGGGCACATAAGCGCGGGAAAATTTTCACTAAAATATTAATATTTAAAAAACTATAAAAGTCATAAACACCAAAAGTCATAGCACACCATTCCAGATCCAGCCGCACAAAATGATATAACATATGTGAACCTTGTCTCAAAACTACGGGGTGAGTTACGCTGCAAAATTTCAGGCGGAAAAAGGAAAATAATAATAATAATAATAATAATAATAATAATAAGAATAATAAATCCGACGAATAGTAATAAGTGTGCCTCTTGGCATAGGCACACTTAATAAATCCGACGAATAGTAATAAGTGTGCCTCTTGGCATAGGCACACTTAATAAATCCGACGAATAGTAATAAGTGTGCCTCTTGGCATAGGCACACTTAATTAAAGCTGCAAGCAGCGTTATGAGGGCCCTCGCACCCCATCGCGTCAAGCTACGCCCAACACCTAAAACCAGCACGTCCGATCTCATGTCACATTGATGGAATTCATGCATTTAACCACCATCTAACATTTCATCTCATTCAGTCATGATTATAGTCATCCCACTAGGTGGCGCTCTAACCATTACTGAAAAAATGGCATAACAAACATTTCCGAGCTTGAGTCTCATCACACCTGCGACCTTTGGGAGAGATTGGATTTTGTGTTTTTGAGTGACAGCAGATTACTGCTTTTTGGCGAGTGATTGACATTCATGTGCCGCATGACCACCCGTTTCCCTGAACGTAAAAAGCTTCACAATTTAAAATCACAAAGGTCTTTAGATTCCACACACAGGAAATCGTGCCAATCTGATGAAATCCCTTGGAGGAGTTCGTCAAAGTATGAGGCCTGAAAGGAGGGGAAAATGTCGCCAAAATTACACATTAATTTTTAAATGGCTGACTTCCTGTTGGATTTGGGATATTGCTCCAAGAGACATTTTTGTACATCTTAATATCTTCCATAAGCTTACCAGGTTTCATACTCATAGATAAAACACAGAGCAAGGGCTGATGTTTTGAAATTTTGTAGGGGGCGCTGTGGAGCCATTTTGCGCTATTCAAGGAAAGTGGTCACATAACAACAAAGCCTTCATCACATTGGAGGTGTGCGCCAGATTTCAAGACTTTTTAAACTTTCCAAGCCCCTCAAAACTTCATTTTTCATGGTGAACCGCGTTGCCACTAGGGTGCGCCGTTCAGTTTAAAGTCACAATTTTCTCACTGAAGCATCATGAGGGACTGATGGTGATATTCACTGCTTTTGAGGTGTCCACAATTAACCTGTTAAAATCAGTTCAAAAAAATTAAAGCCATGACATTTCCTGTTGCCACTAGATGGCGCTCTGCGTATTCGTGATAATGAGCCACTAGGTGGCGCTGTCCCTGATGTCAAATATAACAGTTGAAATACGTTCAGGGGAGGAGCCTTATCATATGTGCGCTCTTTGATCCAGATCGGACAATGTATGATAGAATGAGACCAATAAGATTTTCATGGCCCCTCATCGTATTGTGAAAACTCAAAACCTCCGCAATTTAACATGGCCCAGGTGTGTAGTTGACACTGACCAAAGATGAAGTTTATACGACCAAATCCCAAGGAGGAGTTTGAAAAAGTTCAAGGCATGGAAATGGCAAAATTAGAGCCAAAATGTCACCTTCACTTCCAAATGTTGGACTTCCTGGTGTTTTTAGGACATGGCCATAACAGACTTTTTTGTGCGTCTCCTAACGTTAGATATGTGTACCGACTTTCATACATGTAGGTCATACCCACACCGGGGGCCCACGCTTTTCATTTTTCTAGGTGGCGCTCTAGAGCCAATTTTCCTGGCCTTGTCTGAGGACATTAAAATACGTAAATTTTCACCAGACCTGACGCGTGCGCAAAATTTCATGAGTTTTTGGGCATGTTTAGGCCCTCAAAAGGCCAATTCATTTGCCGAAATAATAATAATAATAATAATAATAATAATAATAATAATAATAACAACTAGAAAAATTTGCATTTCCTGCGAAAATGCAGTGTGGATGCTTTAAAGCTGAAGCTGTCTGCAAAAACTAGCTGAAAAAGCTGAAAAGTTGCAGAAATTGTAAAAACTTTGCAGAAGCAAAGGAACTTTGCTAAAAAGTAATAACTTAGCAGAACTGCAATATCTTAGAGGAAACATAATTAAGTAAGTTTAAGGCTTTTTACTTCGTCAGTAGTTCAATGATTGACATCCTTTTCTTCCCGTAAAACTAAAAACAAACACAAAGTAAATGTTACAAGATGAATTTTCCTTTTAACTCACACTTCTAGGATATGAACTATACTGTTATATAGTATGCGTAATCAACAGCGACTCAATTCACTAATTTGATTAGATGCGTGGTCATCTAATCGAATCACTTCATCACTAAATCACTTTAAGCATATTTGCACTGTACAAGACACTTACAAATGTGGATTGCACAACACTGGACATCATATTTCTTCATTTCCATTCAATACTTGTACAGCTGCTGTTATTGTGTATATATATATATATTTATATTTCTTCATACATTCTTATATATTTCTATACTGTGTATTTGTGTATTGTGTATTTTGTTGTGCAGTTATTTTATTTTCAACTTTAATTTATATATTTTATCTTATTCTTTCCCAGCTAAATTTACCCTTCATTCTAATTTGTTGTTGTACAGTTATTTAATTTTAAACTTTAATCTTTATATTTTATTTTATTCTGTTCTAGTTAAATTTACCCTTTTTAATTTTCATATTTAAAAAAAGCTATGAATAAGATATTATTCATAGCTTTTTTTTCCTTTAGGTCATGAGCAGTTGTGTAAGTGTATGACTGTGTATGACTGTGTATGTGACAAATATGTATGTGACAAATTGTGTGGATGCTGGTTAAGCATCCACACTATTGAGTTCCTGTTTCTCTTTATCCTTTATATTTTATTGTGTGGATGCTGATTAAGCATCCACACTATTGAGTTCCTGTTTTTCTTTATTTTTTATTATTGTGTGGATGCTTAACACTTGTTAACTTACACTTGTTTGAGGGTAGGAAATTCGTCCTTCGCTCAGATTTCTTCAGATTTCAAACTCTGGAAATGAACCACTTTTTTCTCTCATCATATCTTTTTGATGGATTTCCACAGAGAACTGAAAATTTACATGACTGTTCACCAAAGCCTGCTGTCTCTTACGGTGAAAGAATTTTATCGATACTTTTTTTTTTATCGAATAGATTTAGAGTTAGAAAACGTTGTTTCAGGGCAAGTCAAGACAAGAAGTACACAGCCTCCATATTTGTGGAGGCTGTGTACTTTTTCCCATATCTGTCCATATTTGTAATTGTGTGTATCTGCATTCTCTTCTTTCTTGTTTTTTTTTTTTTATTTCTGCCAATTTTTCACAGTTGAACAACAAGTAGTTTTGTAACCTAACTATGTTCAGGTTTTTTTCAGCTTTCCATTTCTTTTTCCAATATTTCTATGTATGTTATTTACTGTTCTGCTAAATCATAGCTTTTCTGTTAAGTTATAATATTTCTGCCACTTTTCAGTGTTTGTGCTAAATATAGCATTTCTGCTATTTTATAGTATTTGTGCTAAAACATAATATTGCTACTAAATGTAGTTTAGTAGTTTATGCTTAATCATACTATTTTTATATATTTGTGCCAGGTCCCCAGACAGCCAATCCTCTGTGAGGACTGACACATTCAAATTTACATATCAGGGCCTGCACGGCTTCCCAGCCAGCCAATCATATATGAGGTCTGCCGTTTCTTCTCTCGTCATATCTCAGCGATGGATGTACAAAGAGCAATGAAAATCGCAAAGTACACCAAAGTCCGCCAATTCACCCAGTACAAGAATTATGCTTCTAGTCCACCTAGATTTTGAGTTACACGACGTTTTGTAACTCCAAAAAAACGGCGTTTTTCGCCTCTCACCGCAATCAAATCTGACTGCTCATGACCCTGTTTTCCAGGCGCTCGCTCTCTTTCCCAGTGGCGCAGTTGGTAGTGACACGGGTCTGCAACCCAAAGGTCGTGGGTTCAATTCCACCTTGGTCAACATGTCTTTTTCCCCCTACAAATTACTACACTATCACAGACCAGTAATTCATATTGATCATTTATTACAATTCTGCAAACTTTTATCATTTTAGCAGCTTTTCTAATATGGACCTCAGATTCTTGTTAACACTCCATGGCAGAAATACTGTTCCCTTTAGGCTCTGTGTATTTGTGTGTGTATCAAAATGTCTCCCATTTTAAAGTATTACTCCTCCATAATTGTATTTCTGTTAAATCAAAGTACTTTTACTACATCTTAGTACTTCTGCTCAACCATAGTATTTCTGCTAAATCATAGTATTTTTGCCAAATCATGGTTTTTGTGCCAAATCATAACATTTGTGTTATGTTATAGTATTACTACTAAGTGGAGGAATTTCTGTCATGTTACAGTATATGTGCTGATTACAGTATTTCTGCTAAATCATAGTATTTCTACTATATTATATTTTTCTTTCTAAATATAGCATTTCTGCTATATAATTGTATTTCTGCTATGTTATAATATTTGTGCTAAACCAGAGTATTTGTGCTGAAACATAGTATTTCTGTACAAATGATAATATTTCTGTCAAATTATAGTATTTGTGCTAAAACGTATTGATTTAAAATTACAATATTCATAGTTCATCACAGTGTCTCTGGTAAATCACAGTATTTCTGCTATGTTGTACTATTTTTCTAAATCATAGTGTTTCTGTAATGTTTAAGTATTTTTGGCTAAATATATTCTTTCTGTTATCTTATAATATTTCTCCTAAATTCTTGTATATTTGAGAAGTTATCATGTTTCTGGTAAGTTACAATATTTCTGCCAAGTTCTGCTATGCTATTTTATTTCTGCCAAGTATTATGTTTCCTCCAAGCTATTGCAGTTCTGCTAAGTTGTAGCATTTGTCCTAAATCAAAGTATTTGTACAATGTTTAGGTATTTTTGGTTAAATAAAGTATCTCTGTAATCGTGTACCATGTTTGCTAAATTCCTGTATTTCTGAGAAGTTATCGTGTTTCTGCTAAGTTCTGCTATGTTATTGTATTTCTGCCGAGTATTATGTTTTCTTTACATTATTGCAGTTCTGCTAAGTATTTACATTTTTGCTAAGTTCGTTTGCTTCTGCAAAGTTATTACAATTTTTGCAACTTTTCAGCTTTTTCAGCTATTTTTAGCAGACAGCTTCAGCGTTACAGCATCCACAGTGCATTTTCGCAGGAAATGCAAATTTTTCTAGTAAAGTTTGAATTTGAATTTGAATTTGGTATAAGTCATCAACACAGGACCTGGTGCAATTAAGATGGCCTCAAGGAGCAGCACAGGCCCTAGTGTGATGTAGATGGCCTCTCCCAACAGCAGCTAAGGCCATGGTGTAATGTAGTGGGCCTCAGCCAGAACCACAGGACCCTGATGTTGTGTAGAATTCCTCAGTCAGCAGCACAGGCCCTTCTGTGCTGTAGATGGCCTCTACCAGCATGAGCACAGGCCATGGTGAGATGTAGATGGCCTCTACCAACAGAATCTCAGGCCCTGGTTTGATGTCGATGGCCTAAGCTAGCAGCACAGGCCCTGTTGTGATGTTGATGGCCTAAGACAGCAGCAACAGGGATTCTGTTGCAATGTTGATTGCCTTAGCTAGTAGCACAGGCTCTGTTGTGCTGTTGATGGTATCAGTCATCAACACAGGCCCTGGTGTAATTTAGAAGGCTTCAGTTAGCAGCACCTGCCCTGGTGTGCCTTAGATGGCCTCTACCAACAGCAGCTCATGCCCTGATGTAATGTAGCGGGCCTCAGCCATCAGAAAAGCCCTGGTGTAATGTAGATGGCCTCTACCAACAACAGCTCAGTGCCTTGTGTACTGTACTTGGCCAAAGCCAGAAGCACATGTCCTTGTGTGCTATAAATGGCCTCTGCCAACAGAAGCTCAGGCGCTGGTGTGATGTAGATGGCCTTAACTAGTAGCACAGGCCCTGCTGTCGTGAAGATGGCCTCACAAGGGAGCACTAGCCCTGTTGCAATGTGGATGGCCTCAGCCAGCAACACACGCCCTGGTTAAATTTAGCCTGCCTCAGCCACTATCACAGGCCCTGGTGTAAGGTGGATGGCATCAGCCAGCAACGCAGGCTCTGGTGAAATGTAGATGGCCGCAGACAGAAGCACAGGCCCTGCTGTCGTGAAGATAGCCTCACAGGGAGCACTAGCCCTGGTGCAATGTGGATGGCATAAGCCAGTAGCACAGGCCTAATCTAACAACACTGGCCCTGGTGAAATATGAATGGTATTGGTAAGCACCACACACCCTGGTGTAATGTGGATGGCCTTAGCTAACACCACTGGCACTGGTGAAATGTGCATGATATCGGCCATGTAAAAGTGAGAAAGGCACTGTCTTGGCAAAGGAAAGCGTTTTTGTACAAGTTCATAAAGATAGTTGTAACTTTTGATAGAAGACTAAGATAAAAATATTTATGGCTTATATATTTCTATCTTATAGAAATAAATATCCCCGTGCTGGGCAAACAGGTTTTGAAGCTGTTTGAGCTAAGATTTTCAAGTTAGTCACATAATGAAAACCTATACTTTGTTTTGGGCGAATTCCCCCATTCAAATGCATGTAATCGTAGGAAACGCACTGTCTTGACGAAATAAAGCGTTTTTGTACAACTTCGTATAAATAGCTGTAAGTCTTGATAGAAGAAGCATACACACATATTTGTGGCTTTCTCTTATAGAATTCAATATCCATCCCCGTGCTGGGTAAACAGGTTTTGAAGCTGTTTGAGCTAAGATTTTTAAGTTATTCACATAATGAAAACCTATACTTTGTTTTGGGCGAATTTCCCCATTCAAATGCATGTAATCGTAGGAAACGCACTGTCTTGACGAAATAAAGCGTTTTTGTACAACTTCGTATAAATAGCTGTAAGTCTTGATAGAAGAAGCATACACTTTATTTCGTCAAGACAGTGCGTTTCGTGCATTTGAATGGAGTTCTTGCCCGAAACAACGTATAGGTTTTCATTTTGTCAATAATTTGAAAATCTTAGCTCAAACAGCTGCAAAACCTGTTTGTCAAATGCAGACAAAAACATGGGTTGGCCGTAGTGCACACTACTAGAATTCATTGCATCACATCTCCCTGTCCTCCACTCTCCCCACCTTCACCCAGTATACTACCTGCCACTCCAGAGACAATAAAACATTGGACTTATTGTATGCCAACACCAAGGAGGCATACAGCTCATCACCTCTTCCTCCCCTGGGGGGCTCAGATCACAATCTGTTTCATCTCCAACCTGTGTATAAACCTCTAGGACACAGAGAACCAGTAGTGAAACGCACAGTAAGGAAGGAGGGTGACCTCAACAGCATCACAGACTGCATTACGGATTACATGAACTTCTGTGTGGACAAAAATAAAAGAAATTTATTGTAATTCATCATGCATACTGCATATTGAATTACAATAAATTCAATTGGAAACTGTTTCCAGATTATTCTTTTTTTTTGTTTTACTATTTATTATATATCTTAGGAAGAATCTGGAACAAACACAAAGCATTGCCATTACTTCTCACTTATTTATTTATTTTATTTTGACAGCGAAGAGCTTTTTACTTGACACTAGAGGGAAAAAATAACTTCATAATCCCAGCATTCAGGTGCTCACATAAACCTCTGCAGTGATACTTTCTAAAGATCCTACAGTAGGAGGTACGGATAATTCAATTCAATCTTTTTATATAGCGCAATATCCCAACAACATTTCCCTCAAGGTGCTAGGGAAAACAAACTGACAGTAACCTGCAACTGCTTTTGCCTTCAATTCCCAATTTACCTCACTGTCAGTCATACTTGCCACCTGGTACTCTAATAGTCTGTATTACTGAATGATTCTGCACTCCTTAGGTTTTGTTATCCATTTTTAGACAGCAATGAGATCAGCTGCACACTCCACAGAAGCCCAGAGTTACTGTTAATATCAAAAATGTAATGCTGTCCTTTGAAATTTTAACATTTAAGACTGTGAGTGTAATGGATATAAAACTGTTTTAATCTTCAGAGGCCTCTACATCCTGGTAACATGGAAACTTTAAAAACAGCAGCAAAAGGTTTCAGTAGTGTAGTGTAATTTGTTCTTTTCATTTAATAATAGAGTCCATATTATATCAACAGCTACATCCGCTCTGGGGAGAAACTAGTGAGGGAGATCATGAGGACTAAGCTGGGTTTCCTGAGTCCAGAGGTTTGGAGAAACTTCTTCCCTTTTTCTCATCACAGCTGTCCTGTGCCAGATGTTCTTCTGACCCAATGAGAGAGGCTTCATTTAAGAAACACCAGGAAGACTGAAGCTTATCGCATTGATCAAGCAGGACTCATGATCTTCACCAGCAGCTCCCTCACACGGAAATCTTCAGAGCTCCACTGTATGCCCAGCTCAGAAGATGGATAAAGCCAGCATTACAGGAACACTGTGATGAGACCTTTGGTTTGTGTAATGTTATAAATACTCAGATACTCCCCAGAGGCTCTTACATAAAGATATTATATTCAGTCCTGTAGAAAGTATCCTCTCTGGTTACTCTGGTATGAATACCTCTGAATCATCAAACTGTGAAAGAATTCCAGATCACAAGCTTGTAGTTCGACATACAAGGGACGACCTTTGACTTTTCATCAGGTTTTATTTAATTGTGTCAGAGAAAATCAAATGTGCTCTTCATGCAGCTGAGTACATCAAGTGTTTAAAATGGAAGCTTTGCAGGTCTGACATCAGCAGCTCTCTGAAACACCATACTCAGGTCTTGTTAATGCTGGCATGTGGTGACACAGTTATATGGGTAATTAATCCTTTTGACTTTTTGTCTTTAACTTTATCAATAAAACAGCTGCATCTTTCACTGACAGCACATGTGGTACCTTTGTGCTGTTTTCATCAGTTAATTTTCTGAGGGATTAATAAATAAATCTAATCTAATAACTTTAATTGCAGCGAAACCAATGTACTCATGAACAAATAAAACATTGAAAAAAGCCAAACAATAACATTTTTAAGTTATCTGAGTGACTTATATATTACGTTAAACCGGAGTAGCGAAAGACCGTGGGGGGTTGAAAACGATGTGAAGTTTACATAACTACATTCTCGCCTGAAAATAAGTTTATTTTGCGACTCAGAAAGAGTAATAAGCGTAATATTAAAATTAAGTAGATGCCACATTGTTGGAAACTGGAATTGGCTGGTCCGCGCTATGAATTCTGGCACATGGTCTTTCAATTTTGTTGTTCAGGTGGAAAATCAGGAGAAATTCAGGAGAATGGTGTCTCCGGGATATTTTCTTAACAACTACATTATACCTCACTCATCTTAATATCATTAAGATGAGTATCAAGTAATGTCAACTAATATCAATAAATTGGAATTCAAATGTGAGTGGGAACTAGTCAAAGGAATCATGCCAATAAACAGTCATTACATGTATTGTGCTCAGTTTCTTTTCAGGCAAGGTGTTCATGTTTTTCATACAAATGTAATCCATTTTGCAAATTAAACTTTTTTTTTACATGCTCAGTTAGATGATGACATTTAAAACAGTTCCTTAGTACGAATCAACCCGAACTTACATTGCAGGGGATTTTTTTCATGTATTAGTGTCTTAGTTCAAAACAGTGTATCTATTTTAGTAGGCATTCCATACTGCTGAAGTTCATTTTATTAAGTGGAAACAAGTGCAAATAGTGATTAAGTTGGCACAACATTTTACTTGCTTATATCTTTTTGAAAACAGTTTCCAGATTTATTTATTTTTTAATATTATTGCCAGCTCTTTCAACATGTGAGTATAACTTTTCAGTTTATCTCAGGGACTTCTAGGACCTCAGTTCCTTTTTATTATATGGCTTGTTTCCCAAGATGCAATCCATCTCAGACACGATGGAAAGGGTCATCTTTGGAAGAACCTGTAAAACAAACACAAAGCATTGCCATGACTTAAAATCTTTTATTATTTTTATTAGCTTTTTAAATAAAGAGCTTTGGCAAAATTAGATGGTAAAATTTTGTATTGTGATATAAATACAGTACAATAATAGCAAGAACTCCAACACTCAAATGACTACCACTCGGCAACTAAGAAATTAGGAACAGTAGGAAAGAAACACTTGCTTTTAAGGGGACAAAACATAAACATCTGGCAGAACTAGGCTCAGGAAGGGGCAGCCATCTGTCTGGAGTGTTTGGGAATGAGGGAGTTAATACTTAGTTGATCTAGTATTATTCCTTCTTTGTACACTGTAAAATCTAATATTGTGTTTAATTAAAAATATTAAGTATACTGAACTCAGTTTTTATTAATTATGTTATTTGTTGTGAACTCAGTTCAGTAAGTAAGAGTTTTTATTTAAAAAAAACTAATTAACTCAGTTTATTTGAGTTGTCTTAAAATAGAAAAACTAAGCTGCAAATTTTGCTTCTTTTGCTTCTCTTCTTTAATCCATATAAACTTTTATGACCTGTATATTCTTAACCCCTGTATTTTTAAAAAAAAAAAAAAACTTTAATGCTTAATGGTAGCTTTTTTAATGCTTTTAATCGTAGCTTTTTTTAATGCTTTATGGTAGCTTCAGTGCATCTGTGACATTTATTAATGTCAAATCTAGCCTTTCTTCAGCAACATAAGTAAACTGCTTTTATATTTAATGAAGTTTTCTCTTTAATTACATTGTAAATGATAGTAATATTAATAATACTAACAATAGTATTTGTTTTGTTAAAAAATGTGTTTAGACACAAGTTTTGTTGTGAAAGTCCAGAGCCATAAACCAGATTAGTGGCCTGTTAAATGGGTAAAGTCTATGTTGGCTTTATAGTTGAAAATAATTTAGCTTGTCCTTCTAAAGAATTAATTTAATTCCACATCTGAGTCATCAGAAACATTTTGCGGTTACATAAAAACACTGCCATATGTTTTATCTGGTCATTGTACTTAGAAACTTTATATATTGGAAGTTAGCTTTTAACAAGCATGTAATGATTATATTTAAATTAGGTTGTTTAAGAAAAACAAACACTACACAGGTGTTTTTAAATGACTTTTTTACTTTGAAGGTCCATGTCTTATGTCAGTGTATTCAGTGTTACTTCCCTCTGTCTTGTTAGCCCTAATTTCTCCCAGGTGTGTTTCCCTCCTGTTTCCCATTTTCTGATTACTCAACTGTGTATTTAAGCCCTCTGGTTCTGCTGGAGGTTTCTTCCTGTTAAAAGGGAGTTTTTCCTTCCCACTGTCGCCAAAGTTCTTGCTCATAGGGGGTCATATGATTGCAGGGCTTTTCTCTGTATCTACCATTATACGATCTCCTGTACAATATAAAATGCCTTGAGGCAACTGTTGTTGTCATTTGGCGCTATATAGATAAAACTGAATCGAATTGAATTGACTGATTTTAATGCCTACAAGAAGTGTTGTTAATTATTCTTTTTGAATCATACTTGCAAACAAACTACACCCTTTTTGGCTGCTACCTCAAGCACACTGTGCGCTGTCGATCTTATGTGCTGCACAATAATATTTAATATTTAGTATTTACTGTTATATTCACATAGATCATCGCGATGATGTTGTTTATTATATTGATCTCTTTTTCTTCGCTTGTTTTCTCTTTTTTCCTTCTCAACAGTTGATCCAGGTGATTGATATATGTATTTTTTGTCTGTTTGTTTTGTTGGTTTTTGCTCTTTATCACAGGTGGAAGAGAGCAGGGCTGAGGACTAAGCTGAGAGCTAACTCACACAGACTGACTATTCTGACTCTCTTCCTCACCACTTCACGGTCACTATACAACAACTGCGGATCACTTCACACCGTTGGGATTACTGTGTTATGATCATCACAGTAACTTGGCTGGACTCTTTTACCCCAGACACTGTGATTGAATTAGAGGGCCATGCTACGCTCAGAGAGGACAGCCCTACCCTCTGTATATACTGTTTTAATCAGTCCGAGTGTAGATATCTCTACGTTGTTATCATAATCACTGACTTCACTTAGCCACTGAACTAGTGTGTATTGAGGTTTTTCACTTGCTGTAATAAATGGTAAATGGACTGGTTCTTATATAGCGCTTTTATACTTTTTTTCTACTCTGTCCGAGCACTCAAAGCGCTTTATACAGCTAATTCATTCACCCAATCGCACCCATTCACACAAGCACTTCTTTTTTTTTTTTTGCTTTGTCAGTGTTTATTCAGCAGTCAAGGACATCAATATTTGCATAGTATTTTTACTGACATATAGTGCACATATGTTTTGGGCAAAAACATTTTTGAATATTAAAATACGAACATTTTTTTTTTTTTTTTTTTTTTTTTGCCTGTCCCATTTGGTTCTTTAGCCATCAGAATTGTTGTCTGAAGACCAACAAGGATACCCAATGGATTTATTTTGCCAAATGGATCATCATGGCATTGCCGTATTGGTCCATTTGATCGACCTTTGTTTTTATTATTTATTTTATTTTATTTTCAGTTGTTACAGACGGGACAGACATGAGTGAGGGATAGGAAAGGGAGAAAGAAAGAGGAAGGAAAAGAAAAACAGAAGGGGAGAGGGACAATGAGAAAGGGGGGGAAAAAATATCTCCTGGATCACCTGTTGAGAGAAAAACAATAGAAAACAAGCAAAAAAACCAAAACAAAGCAACATACTAAACACAACACCATCGCATTAATCTAGCTAAGTGTAAACAGCAGTAAATACTAAATATTGAATGTTGTTGTGCAGCACGCAGGACAGACAGCGCACAATGTGCTTTGAAGTAGCAGCCAAGAAAGGTGTGATTTAAGTCTACAAACAGTGAACACCCGTGTGCACACCTGTGTGGATCAGCGCGCTTGTATTCAAATGGTTTCCCCATGTAATGGTCTGCAAGAGGATGTAGAGAGCCATATCCCTGTCCCCCAGGGCATGAAGCAGGCATGGAGGAGATCCAGGCCCCAGACATCCAGAGGCCCCAGAGTGCAAGAGCCCAAGGAGGACCACCGGAGGGGCATCCGTGCCACCTTCATGGGAAGGGCTGAGGATCCCCAGACGGGGGGTCACCCAGTAGCCACCGGGCAGAAGCTAGAGGGGGCTGCACCGGCGCACAAGCACTTCTAAGCTTAAGTGCTAAGGTCAAAGGAGCTTGCAAAGAAAAGCCTCTGGACTTCTTTAAGTTACGTGAAGACGTTTCACCTCTCACCGATAAGCTTCTTCAGTTCTAAGGTCAAATGGTGGGGAGTCCCAGATTTAAACCTAGTGGGAGTATCCCCCCACAAAGGGACAAAAGGACCCCCTGATGATCCTCTAATAGCCAAGGTGTGAAACTGGGTGTGGGTCCCAATCAGCCAGAGTTTTGGGTGAGCTCATTGTGAAACCATGCGAATTTCTGAGGTCAGATGGCCCAGGATGTGAGTGGCCGTTAAGGCGTTTGGGGAGGGAACTCAAAATTAGGACACTACACCTACCCCACCGGGCAGAACATGTTCCCTCTAAGCCTGAAGGAAAAAAGAAGGAACACACACGTAAAGGAAGCACTCAAAACGTGAGGCTATCCTAAATGGGCGTTCTTAAAGTCAGCAAAGAGGCACAGAAAAGAAGATCAGACACAAGCGAGGGAGGATAAGAAAGACAGACGCAACAACATTGTCACCCCCTATGTAGCCGGTGTATCAAAGAACTCAGGAGAGTTTTCTCCAAGCATGACATCCCGGTGCATTTCAGACCCAGCAACACACTCAGACAAAAACTGGTTCACCCGAAAGACAAAACTCCAAAACACAGACTTAACAATGTGGTGTATGCTGTACAGTGCAGCGAGGAATGCCCAGACCTCTACATTGGAGAGACCAAACAGCCACTTCACAAGCACATGGCACAACACAGAAGAGCCACCTCCACAGGACAAGACTCAACAGTCCATCTGCATCTTAAGGACAAAGGACACTCTTTCAAGGATGCCAATGTTCACATTTTTGACAGAGAGGACAGATGGTTTGAAAGAGGAGTGAAAGAAGCCATCTATGTCCACTGTGAGCGACCATCTTTGACGTCCAGACACTTTTCTTTGCAAGCTCCTTTGACTACGATGACCTGAATGACTGAGAACCTTCACAGACTTAAGTGCTATGTATCTAGTACACATTCACACTCCGATGGATGCATCGGAGAGCAACATGGGGTTAATATCTTGCCCAAGGATATTTGGCATGCAGACTGGAGCAGCCTGGGATCGAACCACCAACCTTCTGGTTAGTGGCTGATCCGCTCTGCCACCTGAGCTACAGCCACCCCTAGTAACGTTCGTTTGTTGTTGTTTTTTTTCCAAAATCTTTTTTATTGGTTTTCTTATTAACATCAAACATACATAAAACACAAGTATCATTACATAAACAATCACAGAACAGAACAGAACAGTACAATATATTTACAAGCTTAGAGCAGATATAGGAGATATAGGAGGCTATTGTCACAGCTACCGGGGCGAGCCGCGTGGTGTTGGAGGAAAAGGACCCAAAATGCAGGCAATGACTGAGATGATACGAAACGGGGTTAGGGGCAGAGAGACGCAGACTAAGGCACAGAACACCATGAAACACAAACGAGCCGACAAGGAACGCAGACCGACACCCACTACATATACACACACACAAGGAGACCAGGTAATGACACACAGGTGGGAAGCACAGCTGATCCTAATACACAAGACAACCGGAGGATACAAGTGAACACAGACAACAGACACAGACCTTCAAAATAAAACATGAAATCCACAACACGAACTCAGGGACACAAACAGGGCACAGGGAGGACACAGAATACCAAAATCAGAATAAACTAGAACAGAAGACAATCATCATACTAAACAGAAAATGCTGGGTCAACGACCCAGGACCGTGACATCTATAAAGTAGGGGTGCAACAATACTCGTATCGGTATTGAACCGTTCAATGCAGTGCTTTCGGTTTGGTATGCATATGTATCGAACAATACAACATTTTTTAATTTATTTTATCAACTTTTCTTCTGACGATGCTGTCTGTGTTGAGAGCTCAGTGGATCTGCGTTCGACTTCCGTCTAGGCTGCACTGTTGAGCGCAGATCCACTGAGCGCAGCGCAAGCTAGCGAGACAGAAGTTAAGCTCGTTGCAACATGGCAACTGCCTCAACGCTAGCCGAAATTGAATCTCCCCCACCCTCATTCAGATCTGGTGTTTGGAACTATTTTGGTTTTCATGTGAAGTATGACCCTGATGGTAAGCGCGTCATGGACAAAAGTAAAACAGCATGTCGGATGTGCCACGCAATGCTCAATTACATTGGTGGGAACTAGTGCGTTAGCGCAGTTAGCTCGTTAACGTGTTGACGCTGTCCAGCCCTACACACGGGACGGTAACTCATTAACGGAGATTTGCAGCGTTATGGCGTTAATGTCATTTTAACAGGATTAACGCTGACAGCACTAGTGGGAACACATGAATATGACTGCACATTTACGCCGACATCATCCTAGTGCAAAGACAAGTGGAAGCAGACAAAAACAACAAGCACGCATGCTACAAACTTTACCTGAGTCATTTAGACAGCCGTTAGCACATGATTCTCCTTATGGGGACCTGATATGTTTAATATGCTGCTGAGAATATAGCCCAGAAGAAGGGTATAGAAGAGCTTTTATTTTGGAAAGAGCCATTTCTCTGTAATAAACTCTCTTTTCCAAAGATGAGGGATTTCTCAATCAGAAACTGTACTTTTGAGTTAAATATATATATTTATAATTTTAATAAATGACAAATTAAAAAGGCATGAACATTTTTTTGTATCGAAAAAATATCGAAACGTGACACCAAAGTATCGAACCGAACCGAACCGTGTTTCATAACAATGCAAGCAATGTTATGAACCTCAAAACATTAAATTTTAATTAAATTGTAATAGTCCGTGGCTACAGCAGTGAACCAGCTCTTGTGCTTTAGTCCATTGATATTCAGTGATATCAATACCCAGTTCCTCGCTCCAAGCATTTCTCAAATGTTCCAATGTAGTTGTGTTTTCGATTTGTGAAAATTGATTGTAGATCTTGGAAATAGCTCCTTTCTTTTGCGGGTTCACCAGGAACAAGTCATCTGAAGCGAGCCTTTGTGGTTCATTGGGAAAGGATGGAAACGTTTCTTTAATAAAGTGACGTATTTGTAAGTACTTGAAAAAATCTCTGTTTTCTATGGAGAATTTTTGCTGAAGGTGTTGAAACGAAGGAAAACTATTATAAATAAACATATCCTTAATTGTGTCTATCCCTTTGGAAGTCCATAGCTGGAATGTGAATCTTGAGAGCAATGTGTGTGCTTGATTATGAATTAATGGAGTAAAGATTGAACATTGGCGCCAATGAAAATGCCTCCTAATCTGAGACCAAATTTTTAGTGAGTTGGACACTACCGGATTTTTACATGTATGCTTACCCAGATCTGAATTTGAATGAACCAACAATTTAAGAGTATTAGGGGAAAAAGTCATACTTTCCATCCGTTCCCAATCAGGTCCATGTTCTCCCCCCCAAAATGACATACAATGTATGTTACAGGCCCAATGATAGAGCTGAAAGCAGGGCAACCCCATACCTCCTACAATATTGGGTCTTTGGAGAAATGTCTTTTTTATTCTGTGCATCTTCCTGTTCCAGATAAACTGAGAAATTAATTGGTCTAATTTCTTAAAATATGTTTTTGTGATCAATATTGGGATGCATTGAAACAGAAATAAAACTTTGAGTAAAGTGTCGATCCTAATGACATTTATTCGGCCAGCAAGCGAGATGGGCAATTTAGATAGTCTCTCAAAGTTCTCCTCAGTTTGATGGTACAAATTAATGAAATTATGTTGGAAGAGGCCAGAGAATTCACGGGTTATCATTACTCCAAGAATTTTGAAGGTGTTTGAGGTAGTAAAAGAAAACAAAGTCAATGTAGTGCTATCTAACTTTTCTGAAGAACTATTAGAAAACAATATGCTTTTTGTTAGGTTGATTTTGTATCCAGAGATTTTTTCCAAATTCTCCTAAAATTGTCATCATTTTTGGCAATGATTTAGTAGGTTCCGTGATATACAGCAACAAATTGTCTGCATAGAGCGAGAACATTTTGTATTTTGTTCTACACCAAATCTCCTTATTCCTTTATATAGGAAGCATAATTGAATGGCAAGAGGTTCTATAACAAGTGCAAATAAGCAATGGGGACAGAAGGCACCCTTGTCTCGTAGAGCGATGGAGGGAGGAAAGGACTAGAAATTATATTATTTGTGTTAACCCGGGGCTTTGTATAAAGCACCTTAACAAGGGAGATATAATTAGGGCATATGCCAAACTTTGACAGAGGAAATCCCACTCGACCCTGTCAAAGGCCTTCTCCGCATCTAGTGAGAGTAGTATTTCAGATTGATCGTAAGTATTATGTGTGTATATAACATTAAACAGCCTTCTAATATTAAAAAATAACTGTCTATTTTTAACAAATCCCGTTTGGTCCTAACACAACTGTTGGGAGAACTATCTCCAATCACATAACAAAATATTGACAAAAAGTTTGGCTATCTACATTCAATAGACTTATTGGTCTATACCAGGGGTCGGCCACAATTGGCACGCGGAGGGTTAACTGATGGCACGACCATAGCTGGACTGGCCATCCGGCATACTGGGCATTTGCTCGGTGGCCCGGTGACTTTTTTTTTCTTTCTTTGTAACGGTATGAACAATGAAAGGTGGTGGATTGGCCAGATCCACCACCAAACAACTGAGTTATTTTTACACACTGTCCAGCAGGTCAGTGTGTAAAAATAACTCAGTTGTTTGGTAAATGGACTGATTCTTATATAGCGCTTTTCTACTCTCTCGGGGTACTCAAAGCGCTCTATACAACATGCCACATTCACCCAATCACACCCATTCTCACAAGCACTTTATCTATACTTAGTGCTATCTAACTACATTCTCAGAGGGACGCATCGGAGAGCAACTTGGGGTTAGTGTCTTGCCCAAGGATACTTGACATGCAGACTGGAGGAGCCAAGGATCAAACCACCAACCTTCTGATCAGTAAGTGACCTGCTCTACCTCCTGAGCCACTATGGTGGCTATGGTGATGCTTCCTCAGATTCAGTAAAATTAGCAAGTGGTGGAGGCCAGCACGTGGATGAGAGAGGCAGGAGGAGAGCCCCAAGGCAGCCGCCGGTCCGAGTGTCAGGTGAACTCAACTTCAGGTAAGAAGTTATGACATGCAGTCTATCTGGGTCAGATATAAACCTAAACTATATTAGGTGTAGTTTATTTTTGTTGTGCTGACTTTTCACAGTCAGTTACAATAACTCGTACTGCGTACTAGCTAGCATGACGGAGTTTCTATACAGCTGGGTGGGTGCGTTGATGTTACTGATGTTGAACTTTATTTAATTCATAAGGTTAGTTAGTAGAGTTAATGATTACCCTGGGTACTTTATAGAAGGGACAAGAAGTATTAATAACATGGAAGAGATAGTAAATGGCTTTAATGAATTCTTTGTAAACATAGGGCCAAAACTGGCAGAAGAAATAAAGGTTGATGGAATAGAAAGGGACACTGGTGAAAATATTGAAAGGAATAGTAGCTCAATGTTTTTAAGAGCAGTGGAAGAGAAAGAGATTTATGACATAGTTAGAGGACTTAAGAACAAAACCAGTGCAGACTGGAATGATATTGATATGGTAACAGTAAAGACAGTTATTGATGGTATTGTAAAACCATTAAAATATATATTCAACTTGTCGTTTCAAAAAGGGGTTTTTCCACAAAAAATGAAAGTTGCTAAAGTTATTCCCATTTACAAAACCGGTGAAAGGCATCATTTTACAAACTATAGACCAGTGTCAATACTCTCCCAGTTCTCTAAGATACTGGAAAAACTTTTCATAAAAAGATTTGACAGTTTTGTGGAAAAATATGAATTAATGACAGAGAGTCAGTATGGGTTCAGAAGCAACAGATCAACAGCTTTGGCATTAATAGATTTAATGGAAAAGATAACGGAATGTATGGATAATAAGAGGTATGCGCTCGGCGTTTTCTTAGACCTAAAGAAGGCATTTGATACGGTTAATCATGAAATTCTATTAAAAAAACTGGAAAAGTACGGGTTTAGGGGAGTGGTTTTGGAATGGTTAAAAAGCTATGTTGGGAATAGGCAACAATATGTACAAATAAATGAATATAAATCTAATTTGATGGATATAGCTTGTGGAGTACCTCAAGGTTCAGTACTGGGTCCAAAAATGTTTATTATGTACTTAAATGATATCTGCAGAGTGTCGGAGATTTTAAAGTTTGTAATATTTGCAGATGACACCAATATACTGTGTTCAGGTGTGGAATTGCCACAGGTTTTGGAGATGATCACACAGGAATTAACTATATTAAAGAAGTGGTTTGATATAAATAAATTATCATTGAATCTAGATAAAACCAAATTTATGTTGTTTGGAAACCAAAAGAGAAACATCAAAGTAGAAATATGTGTTGACAATGTATATTTAGAAAGAGTAAATGAAATAAAATTTCTTGGGGTGATCATTGACCACAAGCTCTGTTGGAAGCCACATATTACTTATGTTCGGGGGAAACTGGCACGGGGCATTGCCGTCCTGGGGAAAGCAAAGCATATGCTGGATCAGAAAGCACTGCACATTTTATACTGTGCTTTACTACTGCCATATATGAGCTACTGTGTAGAGGTCTGGGGAAATACATACAAAAGTAACACACAAACAATAACTGTAATACAGAAAAGGGCCATTAGATTAATAAATAATGTGGGGTACAGGGACCATACAAATGCACTCTTTGTCAAAATGCAAGCTATTAAATTCCAAGACTTGGTGAAGCTTAAAACAGCACAAATAATGTATAAAGTAAGAAATAAATTGCTTCCAAAAGAAATCTGTAAATTGTTCATAGAAAGAGAAGGTGGGTATAACTTAAGAGGGAAATGGAATTTAAAAATACAAAGTGCTAGAACAACTTTAAGAACGATGTCTATCTCAATTGCAGGAGTTAAATTATGGAACAGTCTAACAGAAGAAATAAAAGAAAGTAAAAACATAAAACAGTTTAAAGTAAAATATAAAAACCTGATTTTAAATAAGTATAACAATGAAGAAAACGGGGTTAACCCAGGACGGTAATGTTGCTGGTAATGGTGTTGTGGTTCTTTTTTGGGTTTTTTTTTTGTTTTGTTTTGTTTTGTTTTGTTTTTCCATAATTTGTGCATCTGCAAATATAAACCTTCTGTTTTTTTTCATATGAAAGAAACTATACCCTGGTGGGGATTGCTAATTTCTTGTTTTTGATTTATGTATGTTTTGTTTTGTTTTGCTTTACTTTTGTTTCATATGTTGTTTGTTTTAATTTAAGAAAATTTATGAATGAGAGTTAAAACGTGAGGGGGTAGGGACAAATAAGTAAATACTTCTACCTACTCCTTTTCAAACAAATAATGGAATAATATATTGTAATGATTGTGAAGGCTCATGTTTGAAATGTTTGAAATAAAAATGAACTGAACTGAACTGAACTGAAGAGTTGCCAACCATCCCGTAAAAAGACGGAATTGTCCCGCATTGAGAGAAAATATTATGCGTTTCGTGTTGAGGTGAAAAGGGACAGTTAGTCCCGTACTTCAGCTAGAATGGAAAAAAACACAAAGCTGGAGTTATTCTGTCGTTACGCTGCACAGCTGCCTCTTCTTCTCTCATTCTCCCCCCCCCCCTCCTGTTTTTTCTTCAATCATGAAACGGATCAATGATCAGCTTTTCTCTCTTGTTTGTTTATCGCCCACTTTGCGCCAGAAAGAGGAAACCGGCGGATGTCGCGCTAAACAACAGCAGCACATTTAAGCTTGATCAGCTGTTGTTAGAATGTATTTAATATTACTTTCTAGTATCAGCTGATGTTTGCTGGAGCTACAGCTGTAAAAGCTGCCGGTCATGACATCGGTTTGTATATCTGGTGAGAGGGAAACATGAAGATGGAACGAGTAGAACGAGTAATCATCAGAGCTGAACAGGTGATGGAGAAACAGGTTTACCTTTTAATTGACATGAATGAGTTGAAGGGAAGTTATGAACTGTTTTTGAGAGACAAATAACACCAGGATCCTTTTTTTTATGTATCTGACAGCTGGTAACTATGCAGGGGTGGGTCTAGCAAAGTTTTGCTAGGGGGCCAGGTAGGGGACACAAAGAAATACTTTCTTTAATTATCTGAATCTTACAACCAAAGTTTTTATCTGACGTAAAATGTATAGAAATCATACATATCATCATCATAACATCGAAGCAGCTGGAATCCATAGCTGTGCGTGTTCATGGAGCTTGCATTTTCACCTGCTGGACAATCACTACCTGACAAGTTTTCAGAACATTGCAGAGACCTTATTGACAGTATTTGGCTCTACATATCTGTGTGAGCAGATTTTCTCTCACATGAGTGTCCTCAGGTAGCCATCTGAATGCTGGACACTTGGAGACCTGTGTCTCTGAGTGGGAGACCAGAGATCAAAGTGTATTAACAAGCATGCCATATTGGCCCAGTTTATTTTTCTTATCATTGTTGTGAGAACACCATAAATAGCATTTGCATTTTCTGTTGTACAGTTCATTTGCTGTTATGGAGTTCTTGTTTTGGATAAAAAGTGTCTTGTTTTTTGTTTCAAAATAGCTGATAATTATTTGCTGATAGCTGCCAACATCTGCGAACAAATATAATTCTATAAAGTGGTTCTATATAGTGTGTAACCGTTAATATAGAGCGTTATTAAATTTACTGCTAATGCAATCATATGGCACACTGACTTCTGAGGAAACTTTAAATGGCACTCCTCATCAGAAAGGTTGCCTACCCCTGTTCTATATTGATAGATGGAACTTGGATAGAATCGAAAAAACTTTCAATTATGTCTGGATCTTTTTGTGAGTCTGAGGAGTAAAGTGCTGCATAATATTCTCAGAATATATCATTAATTATCTTTGGATCAGTTGTTATTTGCCCTGTACTAGTTCTTATTTCTGTGATCAATCTGGATACTGTAACTTCTTTAATTTTCCTTGCTAGTAAACTACCTGTTTTTTCCCCGTGTTCATAGTGCTTATGACAAAATTGTGTAAGTAATAATGGATTGCATTTATATAGCGCTTTTCAAGGCACCCAAAGCGCTTTACAATTCCACTATTCATTCACTCTCACATTCACACACTGGTGGAGGCAAGCTACAGTTGTAGCCACAGCTGCCCTGAGGCTGCCATATCGCGCCATCGGCCCCTCTGGCCAACACCAGTAGGCGGGTAGGGTAAAGTGTAATCTTGTTGTGTCGTTTGTGTAAAGCAGTTTAAGTTCTGTCTGCAGTGAGACCTTTTTTTATAAAGTCTGGAGATGGCATATTCTTGATCTATTTCTAAAAATTCCATTGTTATTGTCAGGGTGAATTGTTAAATATTGTCATTTTATGTTTGCCATTTGTACATAGGTTTAAAGAATCCTTTCTGTCCTCCCCTCCCCAGATCCTTAAGATTCTGGGAGGGGGGCAGTAGTGTTTCTGATCACAGGAACACCCTCTGTGAAGGTCTGTTTGATGTGGTAAACTTCCTCCCCTTTGTAGGGCTTCATTGTGTTATCTAGGGTGAGGGGAGATTGCCCTCTTTATGACCAAGGATGTTCCTGTGCTTTTATGTTATATGACCCTTTGATCAGCAGCGTGACACACACACACACACACACACACACACACATTCTCACATAACACACACACAGTGCCTTGTCATTTGTAACCAAGGGGGGTTACGTGGGGAAGGTACGTGTTGTAAACTATTGTTTATTGTGTGAACGTTGCCAATAAAAGGAAGCGAGAGGGGGCAGTCGGAGAGGTCATTTTGTGATGAACTAAGATACCGACAGGCCTCCCTTGCAAGTAAAAAGATCGATCGCTGTTGCCTTGTCTTTCTTTCATGGGAATAAGTTCTGGGATCAGCGGGGTCTGATTTAGACCCAACATTATTTGGTCCTTCGAGCCGGATCCCAAGAATTTTTGCCGTACACTGAGGAGAGAGAGGACACGCCGCAGACTGTCGACAGCCAGGCCGTAGGACGCCTGATAAAGCCTGAAGTGTTAAAGTCGCGACCAGGCCGGCGAGATAGCGTTTTAACTCCCCTCGTGGATGGCGACTGACGGGATCCTGGACTCTCCTGTGAACGAAACGCAACACAACAGTAAGCAAACAGAGAGCGTCTCTGTAACCGTGTGAATGAATGTGGAATTTTAGATAGGAACGCGTCACTGGGACTGCGCGGGTTTCACGCGAGTCCAGGGGAGCGCTGGTTGCGCGGTTTCACGCGAACCTAAAACAATAGAGAGCGGCTACGTGACCGGTACGTGAGTGCGCCAGCCGTGCGAGAAGGTCGCAGGCTATTAAAGAAATAAACGGCTCCGTAGCTGCGCGGTTTCACGCGGGCACGGGAGTGCGTTGGACTGTGCGTTTTGGACGCAGGTCCATGAGAGCTGTGCGTGTAGACGCAAGCTGCCTGGTTTCTCCGCCGAAAGGAGGATAGAGCTCTATAAAATAAAAGGGACTCCGCAGATAAGTGCGTTGAGTGTATGGTTTCTCCACCAATATATAAGGAGGAAAGAGCTCTATAAAATAAAAGGGACTCCGCAGATAAGTGCGTTGAGTGTATGGTTTCTCCACCAATATATAAGGAGGAAAGAGCTCGCCGCGGTATAGAGAGTTTAAGATTATAGGCCTTAAAAAGTGTGTGAATGAATGTATGCGTGTGTGATTGCCAGTAAAAGTGAACGCAGCAACACAAAAGGAAACCTAAACGGTGTTAACGTAATTTTGTGACCTGTTGTGTACACATAGCCTGGATTTTTGAGGTAAGGTGTTACCTGCCGCAAACTTAAAAGAATTGTCATAATGGGGAATAAAATGTGTAAGTCTGCCTTAGAAGGGGATGTAAAATTTATGGAGAAATTTTTACCGGGCAGCACGCAGTATGTAGGTTGTTGACGTGAAAAAATATGGATTTGAATGGACATTAGTGGAAGTTAAGAGTAAAGTGCTTGTAGAAAGAATAGTTAGCAGATAAAACAGGGAAAGTGAAGCAGAGGAAGGAATTGCAGTTAGCAGTTGCTAAGTTGTGGCTGGAGCAGGTTCAAAAGAGAAGAGAAGCAAGAATGTTAGCAGAAAGAAAGGCAGAGAAGAGTGTGAGAGAGCAGAGGCAGAGGAGGAGAAATTAAAGGCTAAGTATGGAGAGGCATTAGGAGCAGCATCGAGTCTAAGACAGACTAGGCAGGGCAGGAAACAGAAAGTAAAGTTAGTGAACACAAACGTTACAACCACATATCCATCCCTGACACAATACATAGGTAAAGGGCCAGGTGATAACACCCTGCCCTATGGAGATGCAGATCTCGTTGTCGAAATTAATGAAGTATAATTGTGATCTAAGCAGAAGTGAGTGTTTGACGTCACGGTGTGTGTGAAAAGGTATCCAGCTGGGGCAGACATGATACTGCAGATCACCTGCCCAGTGGACAAAAAGAAATAAAATAGTTGTGTGGATGAATGACAACATGAAGAGTGTTTGGTGTTTCTCAGTCTGAAACAGCTGCAATGCTATTTTCTGTTCGGAGAAAAGTACAGTTTAAAAAAAAACAAAAAAAAAAAACAGAGAGAGATGTGTGATGTTTTAAGCAGTGATGAGAATAATGAAAGTGTGATGAGAGAGGAACACGAAAACATACAGAAAATGCATTAACTATACTAACCCTACATACATATACACAATAAATGATACTCATGAAGACCAGACAGCACCTTAAGCATGAGATTCTGTTTGTCATCTTGTCCAAGTCACTAGTAAGATGAAAGTGATACATAGACTAGTGGACTGAATATTATAGGAGGACAGATGGTTACATCATAGAGGAGAAAACAGAATGCTGATGAGAGGTTTTAGATGAGTGAGCTGATTGTGAGTTTCTGGTGTGTGAAGAAGTTTTAACATGGCACACATTTAGTTACATGAGAAGAAACTTATGTGCTAAGACAACAGGGTTATGCTGTATGTTGTGTGTATGGCTGATTGGATGAATGTTTGAGATTAAACTGGCTGTTGATTTGTCTTTTGTTACTAAGCTGAGCCTGCCAATTGGGTTGTTACGATTTATCCCCCTGGCATGAAGAACACGTGTCATGACTTAAACAAGGCCTTTCTTTCCTTTCCTTTCCTTTCCTTTATTTCCTTTTATTTTGTTACTTTCATGGTGCACTGAAGTTTTGTTTGATGATCTCTGTTTGAGTAGATCTGCATGATTAAAACCGAAGCGTCGTCGAGAAAACTGTTGCAAAGTGAGCTTCTCCAAAATTAAAATGGGCTCAGGAGAAAGCCACTTATTTGGGACAATTAGGAAACAAGTTCCTGTCCAAAAGGATTCAACGAGGAAATCCAGTCTAAATTATTTTTCTTTTTGAAATGACGTCAATTTGCTGAGTGTGGAAACGAATGCGACGATAATTTCCACAATCTGCAAAGAATCACTGAGTGAGAATTTTAAAATAAATGGGGAAGCTGACAAGACTGACTGACCTAACACCATTGTGTGAAGTTAACCCCCACCTGACAAAGGTGTGGATGTATCTCTGTGTGTGTCTCTGTTGCAGGAGCAGAAGGAGACCACAGGAGGAAACTTGGGTCACATGACTATGTGAACTCTGCAAATTTAACCTTTTTAGTTTAAAATTTCTTGTGTCTGTGAATTTACCATGGGTGTGTTATTCACTACCTTATGTTGCTCACAGAGATTACTGTGAGAAAGAGTGTATACACCTGCGCAGCGCTAACATTTACATTTCTTTTTACAGCAGATGGTTAATCATGTGATTTGATCATGTGATTTATAGCAGGACACAACTTAATTATGTTTTTCTACCACAGGATTACTGAGATTTTGTGTGAAGGAAACTGGCTATATGTTGATGATGAAATTACACTGTGTTGTTGAGAGAATGTTGGAGAAAATGTGAAAATTACAAGGGAGAAATTAATACAGTTTGAGACATACTGTGATGAGACCATTGTTACTTTTCCACAGTGAGTGTTAACTTTATGACTTTTCACAGCTCCTCTGGAATCTGGATGGCCGACACCTGACCAGGATGAACCGTGTGTTTGGCTAATGTTTGTTTTTCCTTAAGAGTGCTAAAGGATTCAGCAGACAGACAAGTGACAATTGAACAGATGGGCAATGGTTACAGAATAGTTACATGGGGCTCATTATCTGACCACTATTTGGGCTCATGGTGAGTGACAAACTTAAGGAAAGTCGCTGATTACAATGTGGAATGACATTGAGATGTTCAATGATTTGGAACAAATTATGGGAAAAAGTAGGAGTTTAATGAGCTTAGAATAAACCTGCAATGATACTTGTCTCTGTGATGCTGAATACTTTATTACTCTTATGATCTATAGTTGGTTGCAAATGTGAGGTTGTTTTAACTTTAAAACTTTGTCTTCTAGGATACAGGTTGAAGCTGGGAGTTAAACAAGCAAAACATTTAATTGCTGACTAATGTTTTTTACACAGGGTTACAGCTTGGAGTGAAGCTGCTCCAAGGGACAAACCCTGGAGATTGTTTTAGGGAGACTGTGCAACATTCTTGTACATGTCTCATTGGGGAGTTGACACATGGCAAAAGCCGTGTGGCGAGAGGAGTGTCATTTTTTAATTTGTAGATGTCGTGAGGTGCCATAACGAGAAGGAGTGACTGAGAGGATCGCCCACAAGATGGAAGCTGAGGCCTGGAGAGAGTCTTCAGGAGGATCAGAGATCACCTCCAGCACAGCAGCATCGCGCAGAGAGCTGTGCTACTGGGCTTCCAGGAGCGTTGGAACATGAGAACCTGAGGGAGCGTGCCAAGCTCCAAAGAGTGACAGCGCAGAGGAGGTCCAGCGATGGACTTGTGGTTCTGTGAACAGCACAAATGCCAGGTGACTGTAAAATAACTAACAGCACTTGTTCCACAAGTGAAGCCAGTAACTTACTATCCTAAAAGATTAGTTCTAGTTGCTTGTGCTTTACCTCCATGCGTGAGATCAGTATGTGCAGCAGCTTAAGCTGTACAATGTTTCAGGAAATGGTTTATTTCACCTTTTGACATTGTTAGTTCCACATGAGGTAGATGTCTACTACTGCAGACTAAACATACATTTCTGTCACCTACAAGACACTTGCCTTTAATGTTACTGTTACTCTCACAACCATACATAACCATAAAGTGGTGCACAATTCTAAATCTGCCAAACCCTTTTTGCCAACGAAAAGAGGAGGGCACTTCTCATGAGTGTAGAGAGCACGTGGAGAAGAAGTAAGTCGAGGGATGACTTAATAGCTGTGCCACTCGTTGAGGGAAAGGTTTGGTTTGTTGATGGTTTGAGTTTTACAACAGCAGAGGGACAGACTAAAACAGGTTTTACTGTAGTAGACAGTGAGAAAGTTATCTGTGCAGGACAACTAACATGTTTCATATTTGCTCGAGCAGCAGAGATGCTAGCTTTAACGGAAACGTGTAAAGCTGCAGAGAAACAATATACCCTGATAGCCAGTGTGCATTTGCTACATTACATTTCCTTGTAGTGCAATAAGTGAGACGAGGTGTGACAACTTCTACAGGGAAACCTGTAGAACACACCAAACTCTTGAAAAATCTGCTGGAGGCAGTGTTATTAACCAGTGGAATTGTAAATGTGCAGCACACATGTGAGGGAAAGAGCAGGAAAGTAGTTGTGACTTACAGAAGGAGCGAGCTTGCAGGTTGGTGTTTATCATCTGTGTGATAAACCAATACTGCCTAATAATTTGTACAAGACTGCTGCTATTTTGAGCCATGGGCTTTGCAATGTCTCCACAGGGGGGATAATGGCAGCAGTAGTTTATACTCACTCTAGGATTATTAAATACTTAAAAAAAAAAAAATTGCATTTGCAGGCAGAGAGAACTAATAGAACAGTAAAGTTAAGACTTAGGAAGACAGGCAGGACATGGTTAGACTGTATAGAATTAATTAAGATATACATGAGGATTCCTCCAACAGAGAACGGTCTGACTCTTTGAGATTATATATGTTAGAGCATTTAGAGTTCTAGTCTTCTGTAGTGATGATAGAAAAACAGAAGAGAGAGCATATTAGCAGATTAGATGCTTGAAATGTTTAAAAGTAAAGTAGTCATGAGAACAAATGATCTGCCAGATGATTCTGTTTCTCCGCAGGAGCAGAGTCTGAAGTCTGGAGATTGGATGTTGATAAGGCCATGGAGAGGAGGTGCTGATCCAGTCCGCGGTGGAAGGTTCCTATCGGGTGCTGCTGACAACGACCACAGCAGTGAAGATTGCCGGAAGGAATACATGGATACATCAAGCGCACTGCAAGAAGGTGACACACATCCAGGCCAGCTCGGAGTAAGTGGCAGGAAGTCCGGGTACAAAGGGGGGGGAAAGCCTCCAGGGCCCCTCGTCTCAATCCGGTGAAGAAACCAACTGAGCCACAGGTACTCATCAGAATGGCTGGAAATTTGTTGTGCATCTTCTTGAGCCTGTGGACCCAGAGTGGGATGACAGGGAGCGCACTGGGACAGAGCAAACCAAAACCAGTACCCACATGGGTTTTCAACAACTACTGGTGGCAGTTTAAGAACACAACTGCTCACCTAAAGAACGAGACCAATGGTTATGCTTGTGATGCCACTGGCTACACATTCTTCTGGACTGTGGCCATATAGCATCACTGAGAGCGAGACAGTTTGTTTGGTTGCCTTAGCAACACATCCAGGAGTAAACGTACTTGGAACACTGCCAACTTTTCAACTCCTCTGAACCTGAATGGACGGTTGATTCACCAGTAGCCGGGAAGGTGAACTGCTCTGGTACGACAGACCTGCTCGTCTGACTCAAAGGATCTGACTCGCTGCAGGACATTGAACAGCTAAACGAACTGGAAACAGGCTGATTGCCTATGTGCATAAAGGACAATGGATTTAGTCCAAGTTGAAGATTTACCATGGAATTTGTGCAACATCACCTATTCTTTTGTCTTCTGCAAGAAGGATGTAAACAGAGAAGCCTTTTGTCTACATCTACATCATGAACACTTGAGGTTTTGAGCCAAGAAGATCAAAACAGCTTGATCCAATTTCCTTTACAAAGCTTTTTTCTGTGGTGACAACAGGACAGGAGAAGAGTTGTAAATGCAGATAACTCACCAGTTGACTCTAACCCCCACAGGAAGCCTACAGTGAGATTTGGGGGGTTGATAGGAGTCATAAAAAGGAGTGTTGACCAGGCTACAGCTTTGAAGTTAGCTGAGAGCCACATGGACAAACAATGAAGTCAACTGATGTGTTTGAATGCCTATGTCTGTATAGAGTTGGATTGTAGTGACATATGATTTTTGAGAATGATGATTTTTCTTGTTTGACTTTTGACATTCAGTTGTTTACTTGCAGAAATACATAATGAATCGCACGACAGGAGTAGATGCACCATAAAACTGGATAGGTTGGTTAATGTCTGGTCCTTGGTGGCATCCTCTTTTGAAAAAATTAATTCCTGTTTATGTATTGTTGATGCTGATTTGCTTATGTATAGGATGCATTTTACCTTGTATAAGATCAATGCTAACTAAGATGATTTCCAATACATTTGTTAATTATGTACTTTTGCAACAATATGACATGACTGAAATTACTGACATGACAGAAGCCTGTGTATAAAATGACGCCTGCGCTGAAAATGTCAAGCATGAGGTGCATGGCTAGAATGTACTACATAGGAATAATTTGAGGCATAAAATGACAAACAGGAGGGTTATGTCAGGGTGAATTGTTAAATATTGTCATTTTATGTTTGCCATTTGTACATAGGTTTAAAGAATCCTTTCTGTCCTCCCCTCCCCAGATCCTTAAGATTCTGGGAGGGGGGCAGTAGTGTTTCTGATCACAGGAACACCCTCTGTGAAGGTCTGTTTGATGTGGTAAACTTCCTCCCCTTTGTAGGGCTTCATTGTGTTATCTAGGGTGAGGGGAGATTGCCCTCTTTATGACCAAGGATGTTCCTGTGCTTTTATGTTATATGACCCTTTGATCAGCAGCGTGACACACACACACACACACACACATTCTCACATAACACACACACAGTGCCTTGTCATTTGTAACCAAGGGGGGTTACGTGGGGAAGGTACGTGTTGTAAACTATTGTTTATTGTGTGAACGTTGC
This sequence comes from Neolamprologus multifasciatus, assembly GCF_963576455.1. NCBI lineage: Eukaryota > Metazoa > Chordata > Actinopteri > Cichliformes > Cichlidae > Neolamprologus > Neolamprologus multifasciatus. The sequence continues at coordinate 19,088,403 of NC_140458.1, read as the reverse complement.
CAATAAAAGGGAGCGAGAGGGGGCAGTCGGAGAGGTCATTTTGTGATGAACTAAGATACCGACAGGCCTCCCTTGCAAGTAAAAAGATCGATCGCTGTTGCCTTGTCTTTCTTTCATGGGAATAAGTTCTGGGATCAGTGGGGTCTGATTTAGACCCAACAGTTATGTTTGACTCTCTTTCAAACATAACAGATTTTGTTATGTTTGATTTTAGCAGAAATATTGGAAACGCAAAACGGCCAGCTTCAAAAAGCTGAAGTTCCCTCAAAAGATTAGTTGTTGCTCAACTGTGAAAAATTGGCAGAAACATTAGAAAAGTTACAAAGGAACTGCCAGCAGATACACAAAACTAAGGCAAAAATGACATGCCTAGCAATGTTTTACAAATAGGGACATACACACACAGAAATGGCATGACTTAGCAGAAATACTGTATTTAGCACAAATAGTAAAATAGCAGAAATACTATGAGTTTGCATAATAGTAATAACTTAAGTAAAACTATTGGAAAAGCAAAATGGACAGCTGAAAAAATGTTAAACATGGTTAGGTTGATGCTGCCAAAAAAAGGGTCTCTCTCTCTCTCTCTCTCACACACACACACACACACACACACACATGCACAGACACAAACACACACACCACAGATGCTGCTTGTGTCAGAAATATTATGATTTAGCAGAAATACTGTAATCAGCACATATACTGTAACATGACAGAAATTCCTCCACTTAGTAGTAATACTATAACATAACACAAATGTTATGATTTGGCACAAAAACCATGATTTGGCAAAAATACTATGATTGAGCAGAAGTACTAAGATGTAGTAAAAGTACTTTGATTTAACAGAAATACAATTATGGAGGAGTAATACTTTAAAATGGGAGAAATATTGATACACACACACATACACAGAGCCTAAAGGGAACAGTATTTGTGCCATGGAGTGTTAACAAGAATCTGAGGTCCATATTAGAAAAGCTGCTAAAATCATAAAAGTTTGCAGAATTGTAATAAATGATGAATATGAATCACTGGTCTGTGATAGTGTATTAATTTGTAGGGAAAAAAACATGTTGACCAAGGTAGGATTGAACCCACGACCTTTGGGTTGAAGACCCGTGTCACTACCAACTGCGCCACTGGGGAAGAGAGCAGGCGCCTGGAAAACAGGGTGATGAGCAGTCAGAATTAGACCGCGGTAAGAGGCGAAAAACGCCTTTTTTTGGAGTTACAAAACGTCGTGTAACTCAAAAACTAGGTGGACTAGAAGCATAATTCTTGTACTGGGTGAATCAGCGGACTTTGGAGTACTTTGACTGCGATTTTCATTGCTCTTTGTACATCCGTCGCTGAGATATGACGAGAGAAGAAACGGCAGACCTCAGATATGATTGTCTGGCTGGGAAGCCGTGCAGGCCCTGATTTGTAAATTTCAGGCCTAAGTGTCTGAGTCCTCACAGAGGATTGGCTGCCTGGGGACCTGGCAGTAATATATAGAAATAGTATGATTAAGCATAAATACTACATTTAGTAGAAATACTATGTTTTAGCACAAATACTATAAAAAGCAGAAATACTATATTAACCACAAATACTATAAAAAGCAGAAATACTATAAAAAGCAGAAATAATATAATTTAGCAGAAATACTATATTAAGCACAAATCCTATAAAAAGCAGAAATACTATAATAAGCAGAAATACTATAATTAAGCACAAATACTATATTAAGCACAAATCCTATAAAAAGCAGAAATACTATAATTTAGCAGAAATACTATATTAAGCACAAATAATATAAAAAGCAGAAGTACTATAAAAAGCAGAAATACTATAAAAAGCAGAAATATTATAAAAAGCAGAAATACTATAATTTAGCAGAAATATTATATTAAGCACAAATACTATAATTTAGCAGAAATACTGTATTAAGCAGAAATACTATATTAAGCACAAATATTATAAAAAGCAGAAATACTATAAAAAGCAGAAATACTATGATTTAGTAGAAATACTATATTAAGCAGAAATACTATAAAAAGCAGAAATACTATAATTTAGCAGAAATAATATATTAAGCAGAAATACTATGAAAAGCAGAAGTACTATAATTTAGCAGAAATACTATAATTTTGCAGAAATACTATAAAAAGCAGAAATACTATAATTTAGCAGAAATACTATATTAAGCAGAAATACTATAAAAAGCAGAAATAGTATAATTTAGCAGAAATACTATAATTTAGCAGAAATACTATATTAAGCAGAAATACTATAAAAGCAGAAATACTATATTAAGCACAAATACTATAAAAAGACGAGAATACTATAAAAGCAGAAATACTATAATTAAGCAGAAATACTATAATTAAGCAGAAATACTATATTAAGCACAAATCCTATAAAAAGCAGAAATACTATCATTAAGCAGAAATACTATAAAAAGCAGAAATACTATCATTTAGAAATACTATAACACACACAGAAAGAGAGAGAAGCCAGTTTTTAGGTCAGTCAAGCAGCCTGGGAGCTGCTAAATTTGAATCCACCAATCAGAGAGGCTGTGTACTTTTTCCCGCCAAAACAGGTGCAGCCGTTTTTACACACGCAGCAGAGAGGCAGGATTTTTGCAGTCTATTTCTCATAGTGAGGACTAAACTCAAACAAATGACCATAATTTCCTAACCGTAGGGGCTAGAACGGTCATTCTTACACCGTTTTGTTCAGAAGAGATGGGGGAATCTTCAAGTGTTGACAATTTATCATTAAAATATGAATTATTAAAGATATTTGACTTCTAATGCACCATAACTGAGTAGAGGCGAAGCAAAAACTGCCTTGACCTGCCCTCAAACAACGCTTTCTAACTCTAAATCTATTTGGAGTATCGATATCATTCTTTCACCGTAAGAGACAGCAGGCTTTGGTGAACAGTCATGGAAATTTTCAGGTCTCTGTGGAAATCCATCAAAAAGATATGACGAGAGAAAAAAGTGGTTCATTTCCAGAGTTTGAAATCTGAAGAAATCTGAGCGAAGGACGAATTTCCTACCCTCAAACAAGTCTAACTCATCTCAGAACGGTAATAGGTGAGAAAATAATTCTTGAATTGTGAGCGTCAGGAGTGTCTGAAGATATACTGGGACAAGCCTCATGTCTTAACGTCGCTTCGTTAAGGAGATATGACGATTCGAATATGCCTCTCATTACAGAAATCAAGCGGTGATTTTGAACAAACTCTCCATTGACTTTCTATGGAGAGTTTTCAGACTTTGTGTTGGTCTGAGGAGATTTGCCAAAATTCTATAAATCCCACAACAATGATAGTGACATTTTCTGAAAGCCAGCAAAAATACCTACGTTTTGATGTATAATTTGTGGAAGTTGAGTGAAAATTGAGCAAGTAGCAAGAAGTTGTTCGGACATGAAGAGAAGACTGCGAAACCTTCAGTGTCTCACTTAGAACCAAGTGCATAGCAACCATAACAACGCATGTATTTTGTGAAAAATCACAATTTTGCAACTCAAAACTTTAAGAGGGATAAAAATAAAACGGTAAAAGATTTGAAAAAGCTGATTTATACCTGAATAGCCCAATAATTTGAGAACATTTTAAAGTTTGAATGGTTGTTCTAAGTGAAAATATGAGGAAGTAGTTAAGTTTCAAAAACAAGCAAATTTTAGCAGAATTGCGGAAGTTTCCCATTCATTTCAATGGGACAAATTAAAGGAAAAAAGCTTAATATTTTAAAAAGTATAATAGTATAAAATACCAAAAGATAAAGCACGAAATTAGCAAAAATAGCAGAATAGTTTAAAATTTGAATGGTGAAAATAGCACAAAAATTGTGGAAGTAGTTCAACGGCGAAAAACGTACGGAAGCAACTAGAATAATAACTAGAAAAATTTGCATTTCCTGCGAAAATGCAGTGTGGATGCTTTAAAGCTGAAGCTGTCTGCAAAAACTAGCTGAAAAAGCTGAAAAGTTGCAGAAATTGTAAAAACTTTGCAGAAGCAAAGGAACTTTGCTAAAAAGTAATAACTTAGCAGAACTGCAATATCTTAGAGGAAACATAATACTTGGCAGAAATACAATAGCATAGCAGAACTTGGCAGAAATATTGTAACTTACCAGAAACACGATAACTTCTCAAATATACAAGAATTTAGGAGAAATAGTATAAGATAACAGAAAGAATATATTTAGCCAAAAATACTTAAACATTACAGAAACACTATGATTTAGAAAAATAGTACAACATAGCAGAAATACTGTGATTTACCAGAGACACTGTGATGAACTATGAATATTGTAATTTTAAATTAATACTATGTTTTAGCACAAATACTATAATTTGACAGAAATACTATCATTTGGCAGAAATACTATGTTTCAGCACAAATACTCTGGTTTAGCACAAATATTATAACATAGCAGAAATACAATTATATAGCAGAAATGCTATATTTAGAAAGAAAAATATAATATAGTAGAAATACTATGATTTAGCAGAAATACTGTAATCAGCACATATACTGTAACATGACAGAAATTCCTCCACTTAGTAGTAATACTATAACATAACACAAATGTTATGATTTGGCACAAAAACCATGATTTGGCAAAAATACTATGATTTAGCAGAAATACTATGATTGAGCAGAAGTACTAAGATGTAGTAAAAGTACTTTGATTTAACAGAAATACAATTATGGTGGAGTAATACTTTAAAATGGGAGAAATATTGATACACACACACATACACAGAGCCTAAAGGGAACAGTATTTGTGCCATGGAGTGTTAACAAGAATGTGAGGTCCATATTAGAAAAGCTGGTAAAATGATAAAAGTTTGCAGAATTGTAATAAACGATGAATATGAATTACTGGTCTGTGATAGTGTATTAATTTGTAGGGAAAAAAAACATGTTGACCAAGGTGGGATTGAACCCACGACCTTTGGCTTGCAGACCCGTTTTACTATCAACTGCGCCACTGGGAAAGAGAGCAGGAGGCTTGAAAACAGGGTGATGAGCAGTCAGAATTAGATCGCGGTGAGAGGCGAAAAACGCCGTTTTTTGGAGTTACAAAACGTCGTGTAACTCAAAAACTAGGTGGACTAGAAACATAATTCTTGTACTGGGTGAATCAGCGGACTTTGGTGTACTTTGACTGCGATTTTCATTGCTCTTTGTACATCCGTCGCTGAGATATGACGAGAGAAGAAACGGCAGACCTCAGATATGATTGGCTGGCTTACAAGCCGTGAAGGCCCCAATATGCAAATTTGAATGCCTGAGCCCTCAGATATGATTGGCTGGCTTACAAGCCGTGAAGGCCCCAATATGCAAATTTGAATGCCTGAGCTCTCAGATATGATTGGCTGGCTGGGAAGCCGTGCAGGCTCTGATTTGTAAATTTGAATGTCTGTCCTCAGAGAGGATTGGCTGCCTGGGGACCTGGCAGTAATATATAGAAATAGTATGATTAAGCATAAATACTACATTTAGTAGAAATACTATGTTTTAGCACAAATACTATAAAAAGCAGAAATACTATAATTTAGCAGAAATACTATAAAAAGCAGAAATACTGTACTATGATTTGGTAGAAAAACTATAATTAATCAGAAATACTATATTTTGCAGAAATACTATATTAAGCACAAATCCTATAAAAAGCAGAAAGCTCAAATATTATAAAAAGTAGAAATGCTAGAATTGAGCACAAATCCTATAAAAAGCAGAAATCCTATAAAAAGCAGAAATACTATAATTTAGCAGAAATACTATAGTTTAGCAGAAATACTATAATTTAGCAGAAATACTATAAAAAGCAGAAATACTATAATTTAGAAATACTATAACACAACACAGAAAGAGAGAGAAGCAAGTTTTTAGGTCAGTCAAGCAGCCTGGGAGCTGCTAAATTTGAATCCACCAATCAGAGAGGCTGTGTACTTTTCCCCGCCAAAACAGGTGCAGCCGTTTTTTACACATGCAGCAGAGAGACAGGATTTTTGCAGGCCCCAATATGCAAATTTGAATGCCTGAGCCCTCAGATATGATTGGCTGGCTGGGAAGCCGTGCAGGCTCTGATTTGTGAATTTGAATGTCTCAGTCCTCACAGAGGATTGGCTGCCTGGGGACCTGGCAGTAATATATAGAAATAGTATGATTAAGCATAAATACTACATTTAGTAGAAATACTATGTTTTAGCACAAATACTATAAAAAGCAGAAGTACTATAATTTAGCAGAAATACTGTGATTTAGCACGAATACTATATTATGCACAAATACTATATTAATCAGAAATACTATAAAAAGCAGAAATATATAAAAAGCAGAAATACTATATTAAGCACAAATACTATAAAAAGCAGAAATCCTATAAGAAGCAGAAATCCTATAAAAAGCAGAAATACTATAAAAAGCAGAAATATTATAATTTAGCAGAAATATTACACTAAGCACAAATACTATAATTTAGCAGAAATACTGTATTAAGCAGAAATAGTATAAAAAGCAGAAATACTATAATTTAGCAGAAATACTATATTAAGCAGAAATACTATAAAAAGCAGAATACTATAATTTAGCAGAAATACTATATTAAGGCAGAAATACTATATTAAGCAGAAATACTATAAAAAGCAGAATAATATAAAAAGCAGAAATAGTATAATTTAGCAGAAATACTATAAAAAGCAGAAATACTATAAAAAGCAGAAATACTATAATTTAGCAGAAATACTATATTAAGCAGAAATACTATATTAAGCAGAAATACTATAAAAAGCAGAAATACTATAAAAAGCAGAAATAGTATAATTTAGCAGAAATACTATAAAAAGCAGAAATACTATAAAAAGCAGAAATACTATAATTTAGCAGAAATACTATATTAAGCAGAAATACTATAAAAAGCAGAAATACACACACACACACACACATACACACACAAACACACACAAAAAGAGAGAGAAGCAACTTTCTAGGTCAGTCAAGCAGCCTGGAAGCTGCTGAATTTGAATGCACCAATCAGAGAGGCTGTCTACTTTTTCCCGCCAAAACAGGTGCAGCCGTTTTTACACACACAGCAGAGACAGGATTTTTGCAGTCTATTTCTCATAGTGAGGACTACCCTCCAAACAAATGGCCATAGTTTCCTAACCGTAGGGGCTAGAACGGTCATTCTTACACCGTTTTGTTCAGAAGAGATGGGGGAATCTTCAAGTGTTGACAATTTATCATTAAAATATGAATTATTAAAGATATTTGACTTGTAATGCACCATAACTGAGTAGAGGCGAAGCAAAAACTGCCTTGACTTGCCCTCAAACAACGCTTTCTAACTCTAAATCTATTTGGAGTATCGATATCATTCTTTCACCGTAAGAGACAGCAGGCTTTGGTGAACAGTCATGGAAATTTTCAGGTCTCTGTGGAAATCCAAAAAAAAGATATGACGAGAGAAAAAAGTGGCTCATTTCCAGAGTTTGAAATCTGAAGAAATCTGAGCGAAGGACGAATTTCCTACCCTCAAACAAGTCTAACTCATCTCAGAACGGTAATAGGTGAGAAAATAATTCTTGAATTGTGAGCGTCAGGAGTGTCTGAAGATATACTGGGACAAGCCTCATGTCTTAACTTCGCTTCGTTAGGGAGATATGACGATTCGAATATGCCTCTCATTACAGAAATCAAGCGGTGATTTTGAACAAACTCTCCATTGACTTTCTATGGAGAGTTTTGAGACTTTGTGTTGGTCTGAGGAGATTTGCCAAAATTCTATAAATCCCACAACAATGATAGTGACATTTTCTGAAAGCCAGCAAAAATACCTACGTTTTGATGTATAATTTGTGGAAGTTGAGTGAAAATTGAGCAAGTAGCAAGAAGTTGTTCGGACATGAAGAGAAGACTGCGAAACCTTACAGTGCTCACTTAGAACCAACAGCATAGCAACCATAACAACCCATGTATTTTGTGAAAAATCACAATTTTGCAACTCAAAACTTTAAGAGGGATAAAAATAAAACGGTAAAAGATTTGAAAAAGCTGATTTATACCTGAATAGCCCAATAATTTGAGAACATTTTAAAGTTTGAATGGTTGTTCTAAGTGAAAATATGAGGAAGTAGTTAAGTTTCAAAAACAAGCAAATTTTAGCAGAATTGCGGAAGTTTCCCATTCATTTCAATGGGACAAATTAAAGGAAAAAAGCTTAATATTTTAAAAAGTATAATAGCAAAAAATACCAAAAGATATAGCCATCATTAGCAGAAATAGCAGAATAGTTTAAAATTTGAATGGTGAAAATAGCACAAAAATTGTGGAAGTAGTTCAACGGCGAAAAACGTACGGAACGCAACTAGAATAATAACTAGAAAAATTTGCATTTCCTGCGAAAATGCAGTGTGGATGCTTTAAAGCTGAAGCTGTCTGCAAAAACTAGCTGAAAAAGCTGAAAAGTTGCAGAAATTGTAAAAACTTTGCAGAAGCAAAGGAACTTTGCTAAAAAGTAATAACTTAGCAGAACTGCAATATCTTAGAGGAAACATAATACTTGGCAGAAATACAATAGCATAGCAGAACTTGGCAGAAATATTGTAACTTACCAGAAACATGATAACTTCTCAAATATACAAGAATTTAGGAGAAATAGTATAAGATAACAGAAAGAATATATTTAGCCAAAAATACTTAAACATTACAGAAACACTATGATTTAGAAAAATAGTACAACATAGCAGAAATACTGTGATTTACCAGAGAAACTGTGATCAAATATGAATATTGTAATTTTAAATTAATACTATGTTTTAGCACAAATACTATAATTTGACAGAAATACTATCATTTGGCAGAAATACTATGTTTCAGCACAAATACTCTGGTTTAGCACAAATATTATAACATAGCAGAAATACAATTATATAGCAGAAATGCTATATTTAGAAAGAGAAATATAATATAGTAGAAATAATATGATTTAGCAGAAATACTGTAATCAGCACATATACTGTAACATGACAGAAATTCCTCCACTTAGTAGTAATACTATAACATAACACAAATGTTATGATTTGGCACAAAAACCATGATTTGGCAAAAATACTATGATTTAGCAGAAATACTATGATTGAGCAGTACTACTACCAGTACTAAGTACTAAGATGTAGTAAAAGTACTTTGATTTAACAGAAATACAATTATGGAGGAGTAATACTTTAAAATGGGAGAAATATTGATACACACACACATACACAGAGCCTAAAGGGAACAGTATTTGTGCCATGGAGTGTTAACAAGAATGTGAGGTCCATATTAGAAAAGCTGGTAAAATCATAAAAAAGTTTGCAGAATTGTAATAAATGATGAATATGAATTACTGGTCTGTGATAGTGTATTAATTTGTAGGGAAAAAAACATGTTGACCAATGTGGGATTGAACCCACGACCTTTTGGTTAAAGACCCGTGTCATTACCAACTGCGCCACTGGGAAAGAGAGCGGGCGCCTGGAAGACAGGGTCATGAGCAGTCAGAATTAGATCGCGGTGAGAGGCGCGCTGAGTTACAAAACGTCGTGTAACTCAAAAACTAGGTGGACTAGAAACATAATTCTTGTACTGGGTCAATCAGCGGACTTTGGTGTACTTTGACTGCGATTTTTATTGCTCTTTGTACAACCGTTGCTGAGATATGACGAGAGAAGAAACGGCAGACCTCAGATATGATTGGCTGGCTGGGAAGCCGTGCAGGCCCTGATATGTAAATTTCAGGGCTAAGTGTCTCAGTCCTCACAGAGGATTGGCTGCCTGGGGACCTGGCAGTAATATATAGAAATAGTATGATTAAGCAGAAATACTATAAAAAGCAGAAATACTATAATTTTACAGAAATACTATAATTTAGCACAAATACTATATTGTCACGGGGGTGTGGGGAAGGAGGACCCAGGCGCAGTGCTCTGTGTATAAACAGTGCGTTTATTTACAGTGTGTGGAAATAACAACAAATTCCCGTGCTTTCCCCAGACTCCCGTGTTGTGTCTTCTCCCACTGTTTGTGCTCTCCGCTCCCGTGTCTCAGCACTCCCCGTGCTGGCTGCTGTCTGGCACTCCACCCCTCTCCTCTGGACACAATAGAAGCAGCCGTCAGGACACACACAATCGCGGGCATATACACACACACTAACCAAGCACAACTGGATGACTGACGTGGAGTCTCACGCAATGATCCCGCGTCGGTGGGAGCTCCAAGACTCTCTTAAGTAGCCAGAACCAAAACAAGCAAAAACAACAAACAACAAACCCTCCCAGGTCACAGTCCCAAAGTCAGACCGCGCATCCCGCAGCGGCGCATCCCGCTCGCCGATCTCCCCCGGCTGCGGCGCGGGCTCCTCCCGCTCGCCGAGGTCCCCCGGCTGCGGCGCGGGCTCCACTCGCTCGCCGAGCTCCGGCGCGGGCTCCACCTGCTCGCCGAGCTCCGGCGCGGGCTCCACCTGCTCGCCGAGCAGCGGCGCTGGCTTCTCCTGCTCGCCGAGCAGCGGCGCGGGCTCCTTTGGCAGCGGCGCTGGCTTCTCCTGCTCGCCGGGCAGCGGCGCTGGCTCCACCGGCTCGCTGAGCTCCTCCGGCAGCAGCGCTGGCTCCACCGGCTCGCTGAGCTCCTCCGGCAGTGGCGCTGGCTCCACCGGCTCGCCGAGCAACTGCTCGGGCATGCGAGCTCCACTGGCTCGCCGAGCTTCTGCTCGGGCAGTGCGAGCTCCACCGGCTCGCCGAGCTCCTGCTCGGGCAGTGCGAGCTCCTCCTGCTCGCCGAGCTCCTGCTCGGGCAGTGCGAGCTCCTCCGGCTCGCCAAGCTCCTGCTCGGGCAGGGCAGGTCCGGGTGGCGACGTAGCAGCCGGTGAAGAAGATGGCAGAAGGGTGACTGCAGGCGGATGAGATGACGGCGGTGCCACAGCTGCAGATGTTGAAGCAGCGAGTGGTGTGGAGACCTCTGACCGAGGTGATGTTACCTGCGCTGTCGGCTCGTCCACTGCAGACACAAAACCAGATGGGGAGGGAAATGGAAAATTGTCCGTACTACTCACCACAGCCGACTCTTGAGAAGTTCGTGGATTAGGCTGCGGTGAGGAAAGCCAGTGGAGCGAACGTCGTTTCCGTGTAGACGTCGGGGCCGGCATCTCAGGCTGTGAATCCACCAGCGGTCCGGGCCGGTGAGCAGCCTGAGGAGGAGAGTGGAGGTGGAGGGTGGAAAGCAGGAAGTCCAGGACAACTGGATTGAGGGAGTCCACCAGCCAGGGGAATTTAACAAGTGTCTCCACATATGTACAAGCATAGAGCAAACGGGGAAGCAACACCAAAAATATATAGTAATACATATAACTAGTCCATAACTGCTCAGGGATCCTGGGTTGCTCAGACCCAGAACCCTGACATATATTAAGCACAAATCCTATAAAAAGCAGAAATACTATAATTTAGCAGAAATACTATATTAAGCACAAATCCTATATTAAGCACAATTCGTATAAAAAGCAGAAATACTATAAAAAGCAGAAATACTATAATTTAGCAGAAACACTATAAAAAGCAGAAATAGTATAATGTAGCAGAAATACTATAATTTAGCAGAAATACTATATTAAGCACAAATCCTATATTAAGCACAATTCGTATAAAAAGCAGAAATACTATAAAAAGCAGAAATACTATAATTTAGCAGAAACACTATAAAAAGCAGAAATAGTATAATGTAGCAGAAATACTATAATTTAGCAGAAATACTATATTAACCAGAAATACTATAAAAAGCAGAAATACCTTAAAAAGCAGAAATACTATAATTTAGCAGAAATACTATATTAAGCACAAATCCTATATTAAGCACAATTCGTATAAAAAGCAGAAATACTATAAAAAGCAGAAATACTATAATTTAGCAGAAACACTATAAAAAGCAGAAATAGTATAATGTAGCAGAAATACTATAATTAAGCAGAAATACTATATTAAGCACAAATACTATAAAAAGCAGAACTACTATATTAAGCACAAATCCTATAAAAAGCAGAAATACTATCATTTAGCAGAAATACTATAAAAAGCAGAAATACTATCATTTAGAAATACTATAACACACACAGAAAGAGAGAGAAGCCAGTTTTTAGGTCAGTCAAGCAGCCTGGGAGCTGCTGAATTTGAATCCACCAATCAGAGAGGCTGTGTACTTTTTTCCCGCCAAAACAGGTGCAGCCGTTTTTACACACGCAGCAGAGAGGCAGGATTTTTGCAGTCTATTTCTCATAGTGAGGACTCACCTCAAACAAATGACCATAATTTCCTAACCGTAGGGGCTAGAACGGTCATTCTTACACCGTTTTGTTCAGAAGAGATGGGGGAATCTTCAAGTGTTGACAATTTATCATTAAAATATGAATTATTAAAGATATTTGACTTCTAATGCACCATAACTGAGTAGAGGCGAAGCAAAAACTGCCTTGACTTGCCCTCAAACAACGCTTTCTAACTCTAAATCTATTTGGAGTATCGATATCATTCTTTCACCGTAAGAGACAGCAGGCTTTGGTGAACAATCATGGAAATTTTCAGGTCTTTGTGGAAATCTATCAAAAAGATATGACGAGAGAAAAAAGTGGCTCATTTCCAGAGTTTGAAATCTGAAGAAATCTGAGCGAAGGACAAATTTCCTACCCTCAAACAAGTCTAACTCATCTCAGAACGGTAATAGGTGAGAAAATAATTCTTGAATTGTGAGCGTCAGGAGTGTCTGAAGATATACTGGGACAAGCCTCATGTCTTAACGTCGCTTCGTTAGGGAGATATGACGATTCGAATATGCCTCTCATTACAGAAATCAAGCGGTGATTTTGAACAAACTCTCCATTGACTTTCTATGGAGAGTTTTCAGACTTTGTGTTGGTCTGAGGAGATTTGCCAAAATTCTATAAATCCCACAACAATGATAGTGACATTTTCTGAAAGCCAGCAAAAATACCTACGTTTTGATGTATAATTTGTGGAAGTTGAGTGAAAATTGAGCAAGTAGCAAGAAGTTGTTCGGACATGAAGAGAAGACTGCGAAACCTTCAGTGCCTCACTTAGAACCAACTGCATAGCAACCATAACAACCCATGTATTTTGTGAAAAATCACAATTTTGCAACTCAAAACTTTAAGAGGGATAAAAATAAAACGGTAAAAGATTTGAAAAAGCTGATTTATACCTGAATAGCCCAATAATTTGAGAACATTTTAAAGTTTGAATGGTTGTTCTAAGTGAAAATATGAGGAAGTAGTTAAGTTTCAAAAACAAGCAAATTTTAGCAGAATTGCGGAAGTTTCCCATTCATTTCAATGGGACAAATTAAAGGAAAAAAGCTTAATATTTTAAAAAGTATAATAGTAAAAATACCAAAAGATATAGCCCGAAAGAGCAAAATAGCAGAATAGTTTAAAATTTGAATGGTGAAAATAGCACAAAAATTGTGGAAGTAGTTCAACGGCGAAAAACGTACGGAAGCAACTAGAATAATAATAATAATAAAGAATAAAGAGAAACAGGAAAACAATAGTGTGGATGCCTTAAAGCATCCACACAACTAGAAAAATTTGCATTTCCTGCGAAAATGCAGTGTGGATGCTTTAAAGCTGAAGCTGTCTGCAAAAACTAGCTGAAAAAGCTGAAAAGTTGCAGAAATTGTAAAAACTTTGCAGAAGCAAAGGAACTTTGCTAAAAAGTAATAACTTAGCAGAACTGCAATATCTTAGAGGAAACATAATACTTGGCAGAAATACAATAGCATAGCAGAACTTGGCAGAAATATTGTAACTTACCAGAAACATGATAACTTCTCAAATATACAAGAATTTAGGAGAAATAGTATAAGATAACAGAAAGAATATATTTAGCCAAAAATACTTAAACATTACAGAAACACTATGATTTAGAAAAATAGTACAACATAGCAGAAATACTGTGATTTACCAGAGACACTGTGATGAACTATGAATATTGTAATTTAAATTAATACTATGTTTTAGCACAAATACTATAATTTGACAGAAATACTATCATTTGGCAGAAATACTATGTTTCAGCACAAATACTCTGGTTTAGCACAAATATTATAACATAGCAGAAATACAATTATATAGCAGAAATGCTATATTTAGAAAGAAAAGTATAATATAGTAGAAATACTATGATTTAGCAGAAATACTGTAATCAGCACATATACTGTAACATGACAGAAATTCCTCCACTTAGTAGTAATACTATAACATAACACAAATGTTATGATTTGGCACAAAAACCATGATTTGGCAAAAATACTATGATTGAGCAGAAATACTATGATTGAGCAGAAGTACTAAGATGTAGTAAAAGTACTTTGATTTAACAGAAATACAATTATGGAGGAGTAATACTTTAAAATGGGAGAAATATTGATACACACACACATACACAGAGCCTAAAGGGAACAGTATTTGTGCCATGGAGTGTTAACAAGAATGTGAGGTCCATATTAGAAAAGCTGGTAAAATGATAAAAGTTTGCAGAATTGTAATAAATGATGAATATGAATTACTGGTCTGTGATAGTGTATTAATTTGTAGGGAGAAAAACATGTTGACCAAGGTTGAATCGAACCCACGACCTTTGGCTTGCAGACCCGTGTCATTACCAACTGCGCCACTGGGAAAGAGAGCAAGCCCCTGGAAAACAGGGTGATGAGCAGTCAGAATTAGATCGCGGTGAGAGGCGAAAAACGCCAGTTTTTGGAGTTACAAAACGTTGTGTAACTCAAAAACTAGGTGTACTAGAAGCATAATTCTTGTACTGGGTGAATCAGCGGACTTTGATGTACTTTGACTGCGATTTTCATTGCTCTTTGTACAACCGTCGCTGAGATATGACGAGAGAAGAAACGGCAGACCTCAGATATGATTGGCTGGCTGGGAAGCCGTGCAGGCCCTGATTTGTAAATTTCAATGAGTCAGTCCTCACAGAGGATTGGCTGCCTGGGGACCTGGCAGTAATATATAGAAATAGTATGATTAAGCATAATACTGATAATTTAGTAGAAATACTATAAGTTTTAGCACAAATACTATAATAGCAGAAATACTATAATTTAGCAGAAATACTATAATTAAGCAGAAATACTATAAAAAGCAGAAATACTATAATTTAGCAGAAATACTATTATTTAGCACAAATACTATAAAAAGTAGAAATACTATAATTTAGCAGAAATACTATATTAAGCAGAAATACTATAAAAAGCAGAAATACTATAATTTAGCAGAAATACTATTATTTAGCAGAAATACTATAATTTAGCAGAAATACTATAATTAAGCACAAATCCTATATTAAGCACAAATCCTATAAAAAGCAGAAATACTATAATTTAGCAGAAATACTATAATTTAGCAGAAATACTATATTAAGCAGAAATACTATAAAAAGCAGAAATACTATGATTTAGCATAAATACTATATTAAGCAGAAATACTATAAAAAGCAGAAATACTATAAAAAGCACAAATCCTATTAAAAGCAGAAATACTATATTAAGCTCAAATACTATAAAGAGCAGAAATACTATAATTTAGCAGAAATACTATATTAAGCACAAATTCTATAAAAAGCAGAAATCCTATAAAAAGCAAAAATCCTATAGAAAGCAGAAATACTATAATTTAGCAGAAATACTATGATTGAGCAGAAGTACTAAGATGTAGTAAAAGTACTTTGATTTAACCGAAATACAATTATGGAGGAGTAATACTTTAAAATGGGAGAAATATTGATACACACACACATACACAGAGCCTAAAGGGAACAGTATTTGTCACAAATATTATATTAAGCACAAATCCTATAAAAACCAGTAATACTATATTAAGCTCAAATACTATAGAAAGCAGAAATACTATATTAAGCACAAAATCCTATTACAACCAGAAATACATATAGCATACATATAAAAGCAGAAATACTATATTTAGCAGAAATACTATATTAGCACAAATCCTATATTAAGCACAATTCGTATAAAAAGCAGAAATACTATAAAAAGCAGAAATACTATAATTTAGCAGAAACACTATAAAAAGCAGAAATAGTATAATGTAGCAGAAATACTATAATTAAGCAGAAATACTATATTAAGCACAAATACTATAAAAAAGCAGAACTACTATATTAAGCACAAATCCTATAAAAAGCAGAAATACTATCATTTAGCAGAAATACTATAAAAAGCAGAAATACTATCATTTAGAAATACTATAACACACACAGAAAGAGAGAGAAGCCAGTTTTTAGGTCAGTCAAGCAGCCTGGGAGCTGCTAAATTTGAATCCACCAATCAGAGAGGCTGTGTACTTTTTTCCCGCCAAAACAGGTGCAGCCGTTTTTACACACGCAGCAGAGAGGCAGGATTTTTGCAGTCTATTTCTCATAGTGAGGACTACCCTCCAAACAAATGGCCATAATTTCCTAACCGTAGGGGCTAGAACGGTCATTCTTACACCGTTTTGTTCAGAAGAGATGGGGGAATCTTCAAGTGTTGACAATTTATCATTAAAATATGAATTATTAAAGATATTTGACTTCTAATGCACCATAACTGAGTAGAGGCGAAGCGAAAACTGCCTTGACTTGCCCTCAAACAACGCTTTCTAACTCTAAATCTATTTGGAGTATCGATATCATTCTTTCACCGTAAGAGACAGCAGGCTTTGGTGAACAGTCCATGGAAATTTTCAGGTCTTTGTGGAAATCTATCAAAAAGATATGACGAGAGAAAAAAGTGGCTCATTTCCAGAGTTTGAAATCTGAAGAAATCTGAGCGAAGGACGAATTTCCTACCCTCAAACAAGTCTAACTCATGCTCAGAATGGTAATAGGTGAGAAAATAATTCTTGAATTGTGAGCGTCAGGAGTGTCTGAAGATATACTGGGACAAGCCTCATGTCTTAACTTCGCTCCGTTAAGGAGATATGACGATTCGAATATGCCTCTCATTACAGAAATCAAGCGGTGATTTTGAACAAACTCTCCATTGACTTTCTATGGAGAGTTTTGAGACTTTGTGTTGGTCTGAGGAGATTTGCCAAAATTCTATAAATCCCACAACAATGATAGTGACATTTTCTGAAAGCCAGCAAAAATACCTACGTTTTGATGTATAATTTGTGGAAGTTGAGTGAAAATTGAGCAAGTAGCAAGAAGTTGTTCGGACATGAAGAGAAGACTGCGAAACCTTCAGTGCCTCACTTAGAACCAACTGCATAGCAACCATAACAACCCATGTATTTTGTGAAAAATCACAATTTGCAACTCAAAACTTAAGAGGGATAAAGATAAAACGGTAAAAGATATTGAAAAAGCTGAATTATACATGAATAGCCCAATAATTTGTGAACATTTTAAAGTTTGAATGGTTGTTCTAAGTGAAAATATGAGGAAGTAGTTAAGTTTCAAAAACAAGCAAATTTTAGCAGAATTGCGGAAGTTTCCCATTCATTTCAATGGGACAAATTAAAGGAAAAAAGCTTAATATTTTAAAAAGTATAATAGTTAAAAATACCAAAAGATATAGCACACATTAGCAGAAATAGCAGAATAGTTTAAAATTTGAATGGTGAAAATAGCACAAAAATTGTGGAAGTAGTTCAACGGCAAAAAACGTACGGAACGCAACTAGAATAATAATAATAAAGAATAAAGAGAAACAGGAAAACAATAGTGTGGATGCCTTAAAGCATCCACACAATAACTAGAAAAATTTGCATTTCCTGCGAAAATGCAGTGTGGATGCTTTAAAGCTGAAGCTGTCTGCAAAAACTAGCTGAAAAAGCTGAAAAGTTGCAGAAATTGTAAAAACTTTGCAGAAGCAAAGGAACTTTGCTAAAAAGTAATAACTTAGCAGAACTGCAATATCTTAGAGGAAACATAATACTTGGCAGAAATACAATAGCATAGCAGAACTTGGCAGAAATATTGTAACTTAGCAGAAACATGATAACTTCTCAAATATACAAGAATTTAGGAGAAATAGTATAAGATAACAGAAAGAATATATTTAGCCAAAAATACTTAAACATTACGGAAACACTATGATTTAGAAAAATAGTACAACATAGCAGAAATACTGTGATTTACCAGAGACACTGTGATGAACTATGAATATTGTAATTTTAAATGAATACTATGTTTTAGCACAAATACTATAATTTGACAGAAATACTATCATTTGGCAGAAATACTATGTTTCAGCACAAATACTCTGGTTTAACACAAATATTATAACATAGCAGAAATACAATTATATAGCAGAAATGCTATATTTAGAAAGAGAAATATAATATAGAAATACTGTAATCAGCACATATACTGTAACATGACAGAAATTCCTCCACTTAGTAGTAATACTATAACATAACACAAATGTTGTGATTTGGCACAAAAACCATGATTTGGCAAAAATACTATGATTCAGCAGAAATACTATGATTGAGCACAAATACTATGATTGAGCAGAAGTACTAAGATGTAGTAAAAGTTCTTTGATTTAACAGAAATACAATTATGGTGGAGTAATACTTTAAAATGGGAGAAATATTGATACACACACACACATACACAGAGCCTAAAGGGAACAGTATTTGTGCCATGGAGTGTTAACAAGAATGTGAGGTCCATATTAGAAAAGCTGGTAAAATGATAAAAGTTTGCAGAATTGTAATAAATGATGAATATGAATTACTGGTCTGTGATAGTGTATTAATTTGTAGGGAAAAAAACATGTTGACCAAGGTGGGATTGAACCAACGACCTTTGGCTTGCAGACCCATGTCACTACCAACTGCGCCACTGGGGAAGAGAGCAGGCGCCTGGAAAACAGGGTCATGAGCAGTCAGAATTAGATCGCGGTGAGAGGCGAAAAACGCCGTTTTTTGGAGTTACAAAACGTCATGTAACTCAAAAACTAGGTGGACTAGAAGCATAATTCTTGTACTGGGTGAATCAGCGGACTTTGGTGTACTTTGACTGCGATTTTCATTGCTCTTTGTACAACCGTCGCTGAGATATGACGAGAGAAGAAACGGCAGACCTCAGATATGATTGGCTGTCTGGGAAGCCGTGCAGGCTCTGATTTGTAAATTTGAATGTCTCAGTCCTCACAGAGGATTGGCTGCCTGGGGACCTGGCAGTAATATATAGATATAGTATGATTAACCATAAATACTACATTTAGTAGAAATACTATATTAAGCACAAATACTATATCAAGCACAAATACTATAAAAAGCAGAAATACTATAATGTAGCAGAAATACTATAATTTAGCAGAAATACTATATAAAGCAGAAATACTATAATTAAGCAGAAATACTGTATTAAGCACAAATACTATAAAAGCAGAAATACTATATTAGCACAAAATCCTATAAAAGCAGAAACACTATATTAAGCAAAAATACTACAAAAGCAGAAATACTATGAAGTAGCAGAAACACTATAATTTAGCAGAAATACTATATTCAGCAGAAATACTATAATTTAGCAGAAATATTATATTAAGAACAAATACTATAAAAAGCAGAAATACTATATTAAGCAGAAATACTATAAAAAGCAGAAATGCTAGAATTGAGCACAAATCCTATAAAAAGCAGAAATACTATAATTTAGCAGAAATACTATAATTTAGCACAAATCCTATAAAAAGCAGAAATACTATAATTTAGAAATACTATAACACAACACAGAAAGAGAGAGAAGCAAGTTTTTAGGTCAGTCAAGCAGCCTGGGAGCTGCTAAATTTGAATCCACCAATCAGAGAGGCTGTGTACTTTTCCCCGCCAAAACAGGTGCAGCCGTTTTTACACATGCAGCAGAGAGACAGGATTTTTGCAGGCCCCAATATGCAAATTTGAATGCCTGAGCCCTCAGATATGATTGGCTGGCTTACAAGCCGTGAAGGCCCCAATATGCAAATTTGAATGCCTGAGCCCTCAGATATGATTGGCTGGCTTACAAGCCGTGAAGGCCCCAATATGCAAATTTGAATGCCTGAGCCCTCAGATACGATTGGCTGGCTGGGAAGCCGTGAAGGCTCTGATTTGTAAATTTGAATGTATGTCCTCAGAGAGGATTGGCTGCCTGGGGACCTGGCAGTAATATATAGAAATAGTATAATTAAGCATAAATACTACATTTAGTAGAAATACTATGTTTTAGCACAAATACTATAAAAAGCAGAAATACTATAATTTAGCAGAAATACTATATTAAGCAGAAATACTATAATTTAGCAGAAATACTATAATTTAGCAGAAATACTATAAAAAGCAGAAATACTATAATTAAGCAGAAATACTATATTAAGCACAAATACTATATTAAGCACAAATCCTATAAAAAGCAGAAACACTATAATTTAGCAGAAATACTATATTAAGCACAAATACTGTAAAAAGCAGAAATACTATATTAAGCACAAATCATATAAAAAGCAGAAATCCTATAAAAAGCAGAAATACTATAATTTAGCAGAAATACTATAATTTAGCAGAAATACTATAAAAAGCAGAAATACTATAATTTAGAAATACTATAACACAACACAGAAAGAGAGAGAAGCAAGCTTTTAGGTCAGTCAAGCAGCCTGGGAGCTGCTAAATTTGAATCCACCAATCAGAGAGGCTGTGTACTTTTCCCCGCCAAAACAGGTGCAGCCGTTTTTACACATGCAGCAGAGAGACAGGATTTTTGCAGGCCCCAATATGCAAATTTGAATGCCTGAGCCCTCAGATATGATTGGCTGGCTGGGAAGCCATGCAGGCTCTGATTTGTGAATTTGAATGTCTCAGTCCTCACAGAGGATTGGCTGCCTGGGGACCTGGCAGTAATATATAGAAATAGTATGATTAAGCATAAATACTACATTTAGTAGAAATACTATGTTTTAGCACAAATACTATAAAAAGCAGAAATATTATATTAAGCAGAAATACTATATTTTAGCAGAAATACTATATTAAGCACAAATACTATAATTTAGCAGAAATACTATAATTAAGCAGAAATACTATAATTTAGCAGAAATACTATATTAAGCAGAAATACTATAATAAGCAGAAATACTATAATTTAGCAGAAATACTATATTAAGCACAAATACTATATTAAGCAGAAATACTATATTTTGCAGAAATACTATAAAAAGCAGAAATACTATAATAATGCAGCAAATACTAGGTAATTTAGCAGAAATATTATAAAAAGCAGAAATACTACATTAGAACACACACACTACACACACACACACACAGAAAGAGAGAGAAGCAAGCTTTTTAGGTCAGTCAAGCAGCCTGGGAGCTGCTGAATTTGAATCCACCAATCAGAGAGGCTGTGTACTTTTTCCCGCCAAAACAGGTGCAGCCGTTTTTTACACAGGCAGCAGAGAGCAGGATTTTTGCAGTCTATTTCTCATAGTGAGGACTACCCTCAAACAAATGGCCATAATTTCCTAACCGTAGGGGCTAGAACGGTCATTCTTACACCGTTTTGTTCAGAAGAGATGGGGGAATCTTCAAGTGTTGACAATTTATCATTAAAATATGAATTATTAAAGATATTTGACTTGTAATGCACCATAACTGAGTAGAGGCGAAGCGAAAAACTGCCTTGACTTGCCCTCAAACAACGCTTTCTAACTCTAAATCTATTTGGAGTATCGATATCATTCTTTCACCGTAAGAGACAGCAGGCTTTGGTGAACAGTCATGGAAATTTTCAGGTCTCTTGTGGAAATCCTATCAAAAAGATATGACGAGAGAAAAAAGTGGCTCATTTCCAGAGTTTGAAATCTGAAGAAATCTGAGCGAAGGACGAATTTCCTACCCTCAAACAACGTCTAACTTCATGCTCAGAACTGGTAATAGGTGAGAAAATAATTCTTGAATTGTGAGCGTCAGGAGTGTCTGAAGATATACTGGGACAAGCCTCATGTTTTAACTTTGCTTCGTTAAGGAGATATGACGATTCGAATATGCCTCTCATTACAGAAATCAAGCGGTGATTTTGAACAAACTCTCCATTGACTTTCTATGGAGAGTTTTGAGACTTTGTGTTGGTCTGAGGAGATTTGCCAAAATTCTATAAATCCCACAACAATGATAGTGACATTTTCTGAAAGCCAGCAAAAATACCTACGTTTTGATGTATAATTTGTGGAAGTTGAGTGAAAATTGAGCAAGTAGCAAGAAGTTGTTCGGACATGAAGAGAAGACTGCGAAACCTTACAGTGCCTCACTTAGAACCAACTGCATAGCAACCATAACAACCCATGTATTTTGTGAAAAATCACAATTTTGCAACTCAAAACTTTAAGAGGGATAAAGATAAAACGGTAAAAGATTTGAAAAAGCTGAATTATACATGAATAGCCCAATAATTTGTGAACATTTTAAAGTTTGAATGGTTGTTCTAAGTGAAAGTATGAGGAAGTAGTTAAGTTTCAAAAAC
Source organism: Neolamprologus multifasciatus (assembly GCF_963576455.1). Lineage (NCBI taxonomy): Eukaryota > Metazoa > Chordata > Actinopteri > Cichliformes > Cichlidae > Neolamprologus > Neolamprologus multifasciatus. The sequence goes on along the minus strand of NC_140458.1, from coordinate 19,065,820 downwards.
AAGCAAATTTTAGCAGAATTGCGGAAGTTTCCCATTCATTTCAATGGGACAAATTAAAGGAAAAAAGCTTAATATTTTAAAAAGTATAATAGTTAAAAATACCAAAAGATATAGCACGACATTAGCAGAAATAGCAGAATAGTTTAAAATTTGAATGGTGAAAATAGCACAAAAATTGTGGAAGTAGTTCAACGGCAAAAAACGTACGGAACGCAACTAGAATAATAATAATAAAGAATAAAGAGAAACAGGAAAACAATAGTGTGGATGCCTTAAAGCATCCACACAATAACTAGAAAAATTTGCATTTCCTGCGAAAATGCAGTGTGGATGCTTTAAAGCTGAAGCTGTCTGCAAAAACTAGCTGAAAAAGCTGAAAAGTTGCAGAAATTGTAAAAACTTTGCAGAAGCAAATGAACTTTGCTAAAAAGTAATAACTTAGCAGAACTGCAATATCTTAGAGGAAACATAATACTTGGCAGAAATACAATAGCATAGCAGAACTTGGCAGAAATATTGTAACTTACCAGAAACATGATAACTTCTCAAATATACAAGAATTTAGGAGAAATAGTATAAGATAACAGAAAGAATATATTTAGCCAAAAATACTTAAACATTACAGAAACACTATGATTTAGAAAAATAGTACAACATAGCAGAAATACTGTGATTTACCAGAGACACTGTGATGAACTATGAATATTGTAATTTTAAATTAATACTATGTTTTAGCACAAATACTATAATTTGACAGAAATACTATCATTTGGCAGAAATACTATGTTTCAGCACAAATACTCTGGTTTAGCACAAATATTATAACATAGCAGAAATACAATTATATAGCAGAAATGCTATATTTAGAAAGAAAAATATAATATAGTAGAAATACTATGATTTAGCAGAAATACTGTAATCAGCACATATACTGTAACATGACAGAAATTCCTCCACTTAGTAGTAATACTATAACATAACACAAATGTTATGATTTGGCACAAAAACCATGATTTGGCAAAAATACTATGATTTAGCAGAAATACTATGATTGAGCAGAAGTACTAAGATGTAGTAAAAGTACTTTGATTTAACAGAAATACAATTATGGAGGAGTAATACTTTAAAATGGGAGAAATATTGATACACACACACATACACAGAGCCTAAAGGGAACAGTATTTGTGCCATGGAGTGTTAACAAGAATGTGAGGTCCATATTAGAAAAGCTGGTAAAATGATAAAAGTTTGCAGAATTGTAATAAATGATGAATATGAATTACTGGTCTGTGATAGTGTATTAATTTGTAGGGAAAAAACATGTTGACCAAGGTGGAATCGAACCAACGACCTTTGGGTTGAAGACCCGTGTCACTACCAACTGCGCCACTGGGAAAGAGAGCTGGCGCCTGGAAAACAGGGTGATGAGCAGTCAGAATTAGATCGCGGTGAGAGGCGAAAAACGCCGTTTTTTGGAGTTACAAAACGTCGTGTAACTCAAAAACTAGGTGGACTAGAAACATAATTCTTGTACTGGGTGAATCAGCGGACTTTGGTGTACTTTGACTGCGATTTTCATTGCTCTTTGTACAACCGTCGCTGAGACATGACAAGAGAAGAAACGGCAGACCTCAGATATGATTGGCTGGCTTACAAGCCGTGAAGGCCCCAATATGCAAATTTGAATGCCTGAGCCCTCAGATATGATTGGCTGGCTGGGAAGCCGTGAAGGCTCTGATTTGTAAATTTGAATGTCTGTCCTCAGAGAGGATTGGCTGCCTGGGGACCTGGCAGTAATATATAGAAATAGTATAATTAAGCATAAATACTACATTTAGTAGAAATACTATGTTTTAGCACAAATACTATAAAAAGCAGAAATACTATAATTTAGCAGAAATACTATATTAAGCAGAAATACTATAATTTAGCAGAAATACTATAAAAAGCAGAAATACTATAATTAAGCAGAAATACTATATTAAGCACAAATACTATATTAAGCACAAATCCTATAAAAAGCAGAAACACTATAATTTAGCAGAAATACTATATTAAGCACAAATACTATAAAAAGCAGAAATACTATATTAAGCATAAATACTATAAAAAGCAGAAATACTGTACTATGATTTGGTAGAAAAAACTATAATTAATCAGAAATACTATATTTTGCAGAAATACTATATTAAGCACAAATCCTATAAAAGGCAGAAAGCTCAAATATTATAAAAAGCAGAAATACTATAAAAAGCAGAAATGCTAGAATTGAGCACAAATCATATAAAAAGCAGAAATACTATATTTTGCAGAAATACTATATTAAGCACAAATCCTATAAAAGGCAGAAATACTATAATTTAGCAGAAATACTATAATTTAGCAGAAATACTATAAAAAGCAGAAATACTACATTTTAGAAATACTATAACACAACACAGAAAGAGAGAGAAGCAAGCTTTTAGGTCAGTCAAGCAGCCTGGGAGCTGCTAAATTTGAATCCACCAATCAGAGAGGCTGTGTACTTTTCCCCGCCAAAACAGGTGCAGCCGTTTTACACATGCAGCAGAGAGACAGGATTTTTGCAGGCCCCAATATGCAAATTTGAATGCCTGAGCCCTCAGATATGATTGGCTGGCTGGGAAGCCATGCAGGCTCTGATTTGTGAATTTGAATGTCTCAGTCCTCACAGAGGATTGGCTGCCTGGGGACCTGGCAGTAATATATGGAAATAGTATGATTAAGCATAAATACTACATTTAGTAGAAATACTATGTTTTAGCACAAATACTATAAAAAGCAGAAATATTATATTAAGCAGAAATACTATATTTTAGCAGAAATACTATATTAAGCACAAATACTATAATTTAGCAGAAATACTATAATTTAGCAGAAATACTATATTAAGCACAAATCCTATTAAAAGCAGAAATACTATATTAAGCTCAAATACTATAAAAAGCAGAAATATTATAAAAAGCAGAAATACTATAATTTAGCAGAAATACTATAAAAAGCAGAAATACTATAATTTAGAAATACTATAACACACACAGAAAGAGAGAGAAGCAAGCTTTTAGGTCAGTCAAGCAGCCTGGGAGCTGCTGAATTTGAATCCACCAATCAGAGAGGCTGTGTACTTTTTCCCGCCAAAACAGGTGCAGCCGTTTTTACACAGGCAGCAGAGAGCAGGATTTTTGCAGTCTATTTCTCATAGTGAGGACTACCCTCCAAACAAATGGCCATAATTTCCTAACCGTAGGGGCTAGAACGGTCATTCTTACACCGTTTTGTTCAGAAGAGATGGGGGAATCTTCAAGTGTTGACAATTTATCATTAAAATATGAATTATTAAAGATATTTGACTTCTAATGCACCATAACTGAGTAGAGGCGAAGCAAAAAACTGCCTTGACTTGCCCTCAAACAACGCTTTCTAACTCTAAATCTATTTGGAGTATCGATATCATTCTTTCACCGTAAGAGACAGCAGGCTTTAGGTGAACAACCATGGAAATTTTCAGGTCTTTGTGGAAATCTATCAAAAAGATATGACGAGAGAAAAAAGTGGCTCATTTCCAGAGTTTGAAATCTGAAGAAATCTGAGCGAAGGACAAATTTCCTACCCTCAAACAAGTCTAACTCATCTCAGAACGGTAATAGGTGAGAAAATAATTCTTGAATTGTGAGCGTCAGGAGTGTCTGAAGATATACTGGGACAAGCCTCATGTCTTAACGTCGCTTCGTTAGGGAGATATGACGATTCGAATATGCCTCTCATTACAGAAATCAAGCGGTGATTTTGAACAAACTCTCCATTGACTTTCTATGGAGAGTTTTGAGACTTTGTGTTGGTCTGAGGAGATTTGCCAAAATTCTATAAATCCCACAACAATGATAATGACATTTTCTGAAAGCCAGCAAAAATACCTACGTTTTGATGTATAATTTGTGGAAGTTGAGTGAAAATTGAGCAAGTAGCAAGAAGTTGTTCGGACATGAAGAGAAGACTGCGAAACCTTCAGTGCCTCACTTAGAACCAACTGCATAGCAACCATAACAACCCATGTATTTTGTGAAAAATCACAATTTTGCAACTCAACACTTTAAGGGGTATAAAAATAAAACGGTAAAAGATTTGAAAAAGCTGATTTATACCTGAATAGCCCAATAATTTGAGAACATTTTAAAGTTTGAATGGTTGTTCTAAGTGAAAATATGAGGAAGTAGTTAAGTTTCAAAAACAAGCAAATTTTAGCAGAATTGCGGAAGTTTCCCATTCATTTCAATGGGACAAATTAAAGGAAAAAAGCTTAATATTTTAAAAAGTATAATAGTTAAAAATACCAAAAGATATAGCACACATTAGCAGAAATAGCAGAATAGTTTAAAATTTGAATGGTGAAAATAGCACAAAAATTGTGGAAGTAGTTCAACGGCAAAAAACGTACGGAACGCAACTAGAATAATAATAACTAGAAAAATTTGCATTTCCTGCGAAAATGCAGTGTGGATGCTTTAAAGCTGAAGCTGTCTGCAAAAACTAGCTGAAAAAGCTGAAAAGTTGAAGAAATTATAAAAACTTTGCAGAAGCAAAGGAACTTTACTAAAAAGTAATAACTTAGCAGAACTGCAATATCTTAGAGGAAACATAATACTTGGCAGAAATACAATAGCATAGTAGAACTTGGCAGAAATATTGTAACTTACCAGAAACATGATAACTTCTCAAATATACAAGAATTTAGGAGAAATAGTATAAGATAACAGAAAGAATATATTTAGCCAAAAATACTTAAACATTACAGAAACACTATGATTTAGAAAAATAGTACAACATAGCAGAAATACTGTGATTTACCAGAGACACTGTGATGAACTATGAATATTGTAATTTTAAATTAATACTATGTTTTAGCACAAATACTATAAAAAGCAGAAATACTATAAAAAGTAGAAATACTATAAAAAGTAGAAATACTATAATTTAGCACAAATACTATATTAAGCAGAAATACTATAATTTAGCAGAAATACTACAAAAAGCAGAAATACTGTAATTTAGCAGAAATAGTATATTAAGCACAAATACTATATTAAGCACAAATCCTATAAAAAGCACAATTACTATAATTTAGCACAAATCCTATAAAAAGTGGAAATACTATAAAAAGCACAAATACTATAATTTGACAGAAATACTATCATTTGGCAGAAATACTATGTTTCAGCAGAAATACTCTGGTTTAGCACAAATATTATAACATAGCAGAAATACAATTATATAGCAGAAATGCTATATTTAGAAAGAAAAATATGATATAGTAGAAATAATATGATTTAGCAGAAATACTGTAATCAGCACATATACTGTAACATGACAGAAATTCCTCCACTTAGTAGTAATACTATAACATAACACAAATTTTATGATTTGGCACAAAAACCATGATTTGGCAAAAATACTATGATTGAGCAGAAGTACTATGATTGAGCAGAAGTACTAAGATGTAGTAAAAGTACTTTGATTTAACAGAAATACAATTATGGAGGACTAGTACTTTAAAATGGGAGAAATATTGATACACACACACATACACAGAGCCTAAAGGGAACAGTATTTGTGTCATGGAGTGTTAACAAGAATGTGAGGTCCATATTAGAAAAGCTGGTAAAATGATAAAAGTTTGCAGAATTGTAATAAATGATGAATATAAATTACTGGTCTGTGATAGTGTATTAATTTGTAGGGAGAAAAACATGTTGATCAAGGTGGAATCGAACCCACGACCTTTTGGATGAAGACCCGTGTCATTACCAACTGCGCCACTGGGAAAGAGAGTGGGCGCCTGGAAAACAGGGTGATGAGCAGTCAGAATTAGATCGCGGTGCAAGGCGAAAAACGCCGTTTTTTGGAGTTACAAAACGTCGCGTAACTCAAAAACTAGGTGGATTAGAAGCATAATTCTTGTACTGGGTGAATCAGCGGACTTTGGTGTACTTTGACTGCGATTTTCATTGCTCTTTGTACAACCGTCGCGGAGATATGACGAGAGAAGAAACAGCAGACCTCAGATATGATTGGCTGGCTGGGAAGCCGTGCAGGCCCTGATTTGTAAATTTGAATGTCTCAGTTCTCACAGAGGATTGGCTGCCTGGGGACCTGGCAGTAATATATAGAAATAGTATGATAAAGCATAAATACTACATTTAGTAGAAATACTATGTTTTATCACAAATACTATAAAAAGCAGAAATACTTTAATTTAGCAGAAATACTATATTAAGCACAAGTACTATAAAAAGCAGAAATACTATGAAAAGCAGAAATACTATAATTTAGCAGAAATACTATAAAAAGCAGAAATACTATAAAAAGCAGAAATACTATAATTTAGCAGAAATACTATGATTGAGCAGAAGTACTAAGATGTAGTAAAAGTACTTTGATTTAACCGAAATACAATTATGGAGGAGTAATACTTTAAAATGGGAGAAATATTGATACACACACACATACACAGAGCCTAAAGGGAACAGTATTTGTCACAAATATTATATTAAGCACAAATCCTATAAAAACCAGTAATACTATATTAAGCTCAAATACTATAGAAAGCAGAAATACTATATTAAGCACAAATCCTATTACAACCAGAAATACTATACTGAGCTCAAATACTATAAAAAGCAGAAATACTACAATTTAGCAGAAATACTATATTAAGCAGAAATGCTATAAAAAGCAGAAATACTATAATTTAGCAGAAATACTATATTAAGCAGAAATACTATAAAAAGCAGAAATACTATAATTTAGCAGAAATACTATATCAAGCACAAATACTATATTAAGCACAAATCCTATAAAAAGCAGAAATACTATAAAAAGCAGAAATACTATAATATATGCTGCCAAATAAGGGTAAAGTTCTCTATTTCTCACTAAACACACACACACACACACACACACACACACACACACACACACACACACAGAAAGAGAAAGAAGCAAGCTTGTATGTCAGTCAAGTAGCCTGGGAGCTGCTGAATTTGAATCCACCAATCAGAGAGGCTGTGTACTTTTTCCCGCCAAAACAGGTGCAGCCGTTTTTACACAGGCAGCAGAGAGAGGATTTTTGCAGTCTATTTCTCATAGTGAGGACTACCCTCCAAACAAATGGCCATAATTTCCTAACCGTAGGGGCTAGAACGGTCATTCTTACACCGTTTTGTTCAGAAGAGATGGGGGAATCTTCAAGTGTTGACAATTTATCATTAAAATATGAATTATTAAAGATATTTGACTTCTAATGCACCATAACTGAGTAGAGGCGAAGCAAAAACTGCCTTGACTTGCCCTCAAACAACGCTTTCTAACTCTAAATATATTTGGAGTATCGATATCATTCTTTCACCGTAAGAGACAGCAGGCTTTGGTTAACAACCATGGAAATTTTCAGGTCTTTGTGGAAATCTATCAAAAAGATATGACGAGAGAAAAAAGTGGCTCATTTCCAGAGTTTGAAATCTGAAGAAATCTGAGCGAAGGACGAATTTCCTACCCTCAAACAAGTCTAACTCATCTCAGAACGGTAATAGGTGAGAAAATAATTCTTGAATTGTGAGCGTCAGGAGTGTCTGAAGATATACTGGGACAAGCCTTATGTCTTAACGTCGCTTCGTTAGGGAGATATGACGATTCGAATATGCCTCTCATTACAGAAATCAAGCGGTGATTTTGAACAAACTCTCCATTGACTTTCTATGGAGAGTTTTGAGACTTTGTGTTGGTCTGAGGAGATTTGCCAAAATTCTATAAATCCCACAACAATGATAATGACATTTTCTGAAAGCCAGCAAAAATACCTACGTTTTGATGTATAATTTGTGGAAGTTGAGTGAAAATTGAGCAAGTAGCAAGAAGTTGTTCGGACATGAAGAGAAGACTGCGAAACCTTCAGTGCCTCACTTAGAACCAACTGCATAGCAACCATAACAACCCATGTATTTTGTGAAAAATCACAATTTTGCAACTCAACACTTTAAGGGGTATAAAAATAAAACGGTAAAAGATTTGAAAAAGCTGATTTATACCTGAATAGCCCAATAATTTGAGAACATTTTAAAGTTTGAATGGTTGTTCTAAGTGAAAATATGAGGAAGTAGTTAAGTTTCAAAAACAAGCAAATTTTAGCAGAATTGCGGAAGTTTCCCATTCATTTCAATGGGACAAATTAAAGGAAAAAAGCTTAATATTTTAAAAAGTATAATAGTTAAAAATACCAAAAGATATAGCACACATTAGCAGAAATAGCAGAATAGTTTAAAATTTGAATGGTGAAAATAGCACAAAAATTGTGGAAGTAGTTCAACGGCAAAAAACGTACGGAACGCAACTAGAATAATAATAATAAAGAATAAAGAGAAACAGGAAAACAATAGTGTGGATGCCTTAAAGCATCCACACAACTAGAAAAATTTGCATTTCCTGCGAAAATGCAGTGTGGATGCTTTAAAGCTGAAGCTGTCTGCAAAAACTAGCTGAAAAAGCTGAAAAGTTGCAGAAATTGTAAAAACTTTGCAGAAGCAAAGGAACTTTGCTAAAAAGTAATAACTTAGCAGAACTGCAATATCTTAGAGGAAACATAATACTTGGCAGAAATACAATAGCATAGCAGAACTTGGCAGAAATATTGTAACTTACCAGAAACACGATAACTTCTCAAATATACAAGAATTTAGGAGAAATAGTATAAGATAACAGAAAGAATATATTTAGCCAAAAATACTTAAACATTACAGAAACACTATGATTTAGAAAAATAGTACAACATAGCAGAAATACTGTGATTTACCAGAGAAACTGTGATCAAATATGAATATTGTAATTTTAAATTAATACTATGTTTTAGCACAAATACTATAATTTGACAGAAATACTATCATTTGGCAGAAATACTATGTTTCAGCACAAATACTCTGGTTTAGCACAAATATTATAACATAGCAGAAATACAATTATATAGCAGAAATGCTATATTTAGAAAGAGAAATATAATATAGTAGAAATAATATGATTTAGCAGAAATACTGTAATCAGCACATATACTGTAACATGACAGAAATTCCTCCACTTAGTAGTAATACTATAACATAACACAAATGTTATGATTTGGCACAAAAACCATGATTTGGCAAAAATACTATGATTTAGCAGAAATACTATGATTGAGCAGTACTACTACCAGTACTAAGTACTAAGATGTAGTAAAAGTACTTTGATTTAACAGAAATACAATTATGGAGGAGTAATACTTTAAAATGGGAGAAATATTGATACACACACACATACACAGAGCCTAAAGGGAACAGTATTTGTGCCATGGAGTGTTAACAAGAATGTGAGGTCCATATTAGAAAAGCTGGTAAAATCATAAAAAAGTTTGCAGAATTGTAATAAATGATGAATATGAATTACTGGTCTGTGATAGTGTATTAATTTGTAGGGAAAAAAACATGTTGACCAATGTGGGATTGAACCCACGACCTTTTGGTTAAAGACCCGTGTCATTACCAACTGCGCCACTGGGAAAGAGAGCGGGCGCCTGGAAGACAGGGTCATGAGCAGTCAGAATTAGATCGCGGTGAGAGGCGCGCTGAGTTACAAAACGTCGTGTAACTCAAAAACTAGGTGGACTAGAAACATAATTCTTGTACTGGGTCAATCAGCGGACTTTGGTGTACTTTGACTGCGATTTTTATTGCTCTTTGTACAACCGTTGCTGAGATATGACGAGAGAAGAAACGGCAGACCTCAGATATGATTGGCTGGCTGGGAAGCCGTGCAGGCCCTGATATGTAAATTTCAGGGCTAAGTGTCTCAGTCCTCACAGAGGATTGGCTGCCTGGGGACCTGGCAGTAATATATAGAAATAGTATGATTAAGCAGAAATACTATAAAAAGCAGAAATACTATAATTTTACAGAAATACTATAATTTAGCACAAATACTATATTGTCACGGGGGTGTGGGGAAGGAGGACCCAGGCGCAGTGCTCTGTGTATAAACAGTGCGTTTATTTACAGTGTGTGGAAATAACAACAAATTCCCGTGCTTTCCCCAGACTCCCGTGTTGTGTCTTCTCCCACTGTTTGTGCTCTCCGCTCCCGTGTCTCAGCACTCCCCGTGCTGGCTGCTGTCTGGCACTCCACCCCTCTCCTCTGGACACAATAGAAGCAGCCGTCAGGACACATACAATCGCGGGCATATACACACACACTAACCAAGCACAACTGGATGACTGACGTGGAGTCTCACGCAATGATCCCGCGTCGGTGGGAGCTCCAAGACTCTCTTAAGTAGCCAGAACCAAAACAAGCAAAAACAACAAACAACAAACCCTCCCAGGTCACAGTCCCAAAGTCAGACCGCGCATCCCGCAGCGGCGCATCCCGCTCGCCGATCTCCCCCGGCTGCGGCGCGGGCTCCTCCCGCTCGCCGAGGTCCCCCGGCTGCGGCGCGGGCTCCACTCGCTCGCCGAGCTCCGGCGCGGGCTCCACCTGCTCGCCGAGCTCCGGCGCGGGCTCCACCTGCTCGCCGAGCAGCGGCGCTGGCTTCTCCTGCTCGCCGAGCAGCGGCGCGGGCTCCTTTGGCAGCGGCGCTGGCTTCTCCTGCTCGCCGGGCAGCGGCGCTGGCTCCACCGGCTCGCTGAGCTCCTCCGGCAGCAGCGCTGGCTCCACCGGCTCGCTGAGCTCCTCCGGCAGCGGCGCTGGCTCCACCGGCTCGCCGAGCAACTGCTCGGGCATGCGAGCTCCACTGGCTCGCCGAGCTTCTGCTCGGGCAGTGCGAGCTCCACCGGCTCGCCGAGCTCCTGCTCGGGCAGTGCGAGCTCCTCCTGCTCGCCGAGCTCCTGCTCGGGCAGTGCGAGCTCCTCCGGCTCGCCAAGCTCCTGCTCGGGCAGGGCAGGTCCGGGTGGCGACGTAGCAGCCGGTGAAGAAGATGGCAGAAGGGTGACTGCAGGCGGATGAGATGACGGCGGTGCCACAGCTGCAGATGTTGAAGCAGCGAGTGGTGTGGAGACCTCTGACCGAGGTGATGTTACCTGCGCTGTCGGCTCGTCCACTGCAGACACAAAACCAGATGGGGAGGGAAATGGAAAATTGTCCGTACTACTCACCACAGCCGACTCTTGAGAAGTTCGTGGATTAGGCTGCGGTGAGGAAAGCCGGTGGAGCGAACGTCGTTTCCGTGTAGACGTCGGGGCCGGCATCTCAGGCTGTGAATCCACCAGCGGTCCGGGCCGGTGAGCAGCCTGAGGAGGAGAGTGGAGGTGGAGGGTGGAAAGCAGGAAGTCCAGGACAACTGGATTGAGGGAGTCCACCAGCCAGGGGAATTTAACAAGTGTCTCCACATATGTACAAGCATAGAGCAAACGGGGAAGCAACACCAAAAATATATAGTAATACATATAACTAGTCCATAACTGCTCAGGGATCCTGGGTTGCTCAGACCCAGAACCCTGACATATATTAAGCACAAATCCTATAAAAAGCAGAAATACTATAATTTAGCAGAAATACTATATTAAGCACAAATCCTATATTAAGCACAATTCGTATAAAAAGCAGAAATACTATAAAAAGCAGAAATACTATAATTTAGCAGAAACACTATAAAAAGCAGAAATAGTATAATGTAGCAGAAATACTATAATTTAGCAGAAATACTATATTAAGCACAAATCCTATATTAAGCACAATTCGTATAAAAAGCAGAAATACTATAAAAAGCAGAAATACTATAATTTAGCAGAAACACTATAAAAAGCAGAAATAGTATAATGTAGCAGAAATACTATAATTTAGCAGAAATACTATATTAACCAGAAATACTATAAAAAGCAGAAATACCTTAAAAAGCAGAAATACTATAATTTAGCAGAAATACTATATTAAGCACAAATCCTATATTAAGCACAATTCGTATAAAAAGCAGAAATACTATAAAAAGCAGAAATACTATAATTTAGCAGAAACACTATAAAAAGCAGAAATAGTATAATGTAGCAGAAATACTATAATTAAGCAGAAATACTATATTAAGCACAAATACTATAAAAAGCAGAACTACTATATTAAGCACAAATCCTATAAAAAGCAGAAATACTATAATTTAGCAGAAATACTATAAAAAGCAGAAATACTATCATTTAGAAATACTATAACACACACAGAAAGAGAGAGAAGCCAGTTTTTAGGTCAGTCAAGCAGCCTGGGAGCTGCTAAATTTGAATCCACCAATCAGAGAGGCTGTGTACTTTTTTCCCGCCAAAACAGGTGCAGCCGTTTTTACACACGCAGCAGAGAGGCAGGATTTTTGCAGTCTATTTCTCATAGTGAGGACTAAACTCAAACAAATGGCCATAATTTCCTAACCGTAGGGGCTAGAACGATCATTCTTACACCGTTTTGTTCAGCAGAGATGGGGGAATCTTCAAGTGTTGACAATTTATCATTAAAATATGAATTATTAAAGATATTTGACTTCTAATGCACCATAACTGAGTAGAGGCGAAGCAAAAACTGCCTTGACTTGCCCTCAAACAACGCTTTCTAACTCTAAATCTATTTGGAGTATCGATATCATTCTTTCACCGTAAGAGACAGCAGGCTTTGGTGAACAACCATGGAAATTTTCAGGTCTTTGTGGAAATCTATCAAAAAGATATGACGAGAGAAAAAAGTGGCTCATTTCCAGAGTTTGAAATCTGAAGAAATCTGAGCGAAGGACAAATTTCCTACCCTCAAACAAGTCTAACTCATGCTCAGAACGGTAATAGGTGAGAAAATAATTCTTGAATTGTGAGCGTCAGGAGTGTCTGAAGATATACTGGGACAAGCCTCATGTCTTAACGTCGCTTCGTTAGGGAGATATGACGATTCGAATATGCCTCTCATTACAGAAATCAAGCGGTGATTTTGAACAAACTCTCCATTGACTTTCTATGGAGAGTTTTCAGACTTTGTGTTGGTCTGAGGAGATTTGCCAAAATTCTATAAATCCCACAACAATGATAATGACATTTTCTGAAAGCCAGCAAAAATACCTACGTTTTGATGTATAATTTGTGGAAGTTGAGTGAAAATTGAGCAAGTAGCAAGAAGTTGTTCGGACATGAAGAGAAGACTGCGAAACCTTACAGTGCCTCACTTAGAACCAACTGCATAGCAACCATAACAACCCATGTATTTTGTGAAAAATCACAATTTTGCAACTCAACACTTTAAGAGGGTATAAAATAAAACGGTAAAAGATTTGAAAAAGCTGAATTATACCTGAATAGCCCAATAATTTGAGAACATTTTAAACTTTGAATGGTTGTTCTAAGTGAAAAGTATGAGGAAGTAGTTAAGTTTCAAAAACAAGCAAATTTTAGCAGAATTGCGGAAGTTTCCCATTCATTTCAATGGGACAAATTAAAGGAAAAAAGCTTAATATTTTAAAAAGTATAATAGCTAAAAAATACCAAAAGATATAGCGCACATTAGCAGAAATAGCAGAATAGTTTAAAATTTGAATGGTGAAAATAGCATAAAAATTGTGGAAGTAGTTCTAACGGCGAAAAAACGTACGGAACGCAACTTGAAGAATAATAATAATAATAATAAAGAATAAAGAGAAACAGGAAAACAATAGTGTGGATGCCTTAAAGCATCCACACAATAATAATAATAAAGAATAAAGAGAAACAGGAACTCAATAGTGTGGATGCCTTAAAGCATCCACACAATAATAATAATAATAATAAAGAATAAAGAGAAACAGGAACTCAATAGTGTGGATGCCTTAAAGCATCCACACAATAATAAAGATTAAAGAGAAACAGGAAAACAATAGTGTGGATGCCTTAAAGCATCCACACAATAAAGAGAAACAGGAAAACAATAGTGTGGATGCCTTAAAGCATCCACACAATAAAGAGAAACAGGAAAACAATAGTGTGGATGCCTTAAAGCATCCACACAATAACTAGAAAGCCAAAATTTCAGAAGAAATTTTAAGTGTGCCTATGCCGCTGCAAATCAGTGTCGTTTGCCATTCAAACGGCTACAGAGAGCAAAACTCAGCAGAGCAGCCATTCTCCACCATGAACTATGGTAAAAATAAACACCGCTCGCACCTCACAGATGGCAGCTTACAGTTTTGTGTAAAGATGAGGTGACTTCGTACAGCCCCGATTTGCAGACGCTGTACACACAGGTTCATGAGCAGAAGTCCCATTATTCCACGGCAGACCCGACAATGTTTGCATGAACACGCTTTGTAGCATTACTTTATTGACCACTTTTCACACATGGTTGGTGTACCCACACAGCTGGCTGTAGCTTTTCATCTCACAGCCCGACACACACCAAAAAAAACACCCGAGAGAGCACAGACTTTACACCTGAGAGGCGTGATTGCAGATGCCGCTCAGGTGGGTCCACCTCTCCTGCAGCGGCACTGCAGACCACGCCCCGCCACACACATCAAACATGTAAAATAAATATTTGTGCACTTTTGCATTCACTTGTTGTTATTTTTACACAGTGTTCTGAATGATTAACAATGGTCTACAGCCAATCTTGTGTATTATTATACAAACTTTGGTTGTAAGATTCAGATAACTATTTAATAAAAGCTAAATATTTTATATGAGAGTAAGAAAGAAAAGTATTTCTTTGTGCCCCCCTTTCCCTGTTAATGCCCTACCTGGCCCCCTGGCAAAAGCTTTGCTAGATCCGCCCCTGCACAGTTACCAGCTGTCAGCTACTTAGAAAAGGATCCTGGTGTTATTTGTCTCTCAGAAACAGTTCATAACTTCAATTCATTCATGTCACCTAAAAGGTAAACCTGTTTCTCCATCACCAGTTCAGCTCTGATGATTCAGTAAGGACATCTCCTGGTTCGGACCAGCCCTTTCTTTCAGCTGTGGCTCCAGCAAACATCAGCTGATACTAGAAATTAAAATCAAAGGAATTCTAACAACAGCTGATCAAGCTTAAACGTGCTGCTGTTGTTTAGCGCGATAAACAAACAAGAGAGAAAAGCCGATCATTGATCAGTTTCATGACTGAAGTTTCAACAAGCGAGAGAATGACAGGAGAGGCTGTCATAAAGTTCAACATCAGTAACTTAGCGCGCACACAGCTGTATAGAAACTCTGTCGTGCTAGCTAGCACACAGCACCTGTTATTGTAAGTGATTGAAAAAAGTCAGCACAACGAAAATAAACTACACCTAAACTCGGTTTATATCTGACCCAAGTAGAGTGCAGTTCATAACTTCTTACCTGAAATTCAGTTCACCTCACGCTCCGACCGGCAGCCGCCTGCTTCTCCTGCCTTCGGTTTCCCTGATCCATGATTGAGCTCCGCGTTAGCCACCACCGGTTGATCGGCGGCCGCCTCGCCGCCTCGTATGTCTCTTTCCCCGCATGCCTCTTTCCCCGCATGCCTTTTCTGTCAGGGCTAGCTGCCTTCTGTTGTAGCTCCTCGTTAGCCACCACCAAACAACTGTTATTTTTTCCACATCGACCAGCATCTGGACAACCACCTTTCACTGTTTATACCGTTACTAAAATGAATAAATGAATCATCGGCCCATATAAACGAAAAATAAGTCCAGCTGAGACACAGACTATTTATGAGCGATCGGGGGTGAAACGAGTGTAAGCCGCCTCACTGAAAGCCAAGCCCGGATCCTTTTGAGCAAAACGGCGCTAGCCGCCTAGCCGCGCTAGCTAGCTAGCCGACTAGCCGCGCTAGCTACTTAGCTGCGCTAGCAGCAACATTGTAAGTTGCTAATATGGGATGTTTTGACAAAACGAGCAGATATTTGACGTTTACACACCTACATTCTCGCCTGAAAATATCTTAAAAGTTTATTTTGTGACCTAGAAACAGTAATAAAAGCAATATATTAAACGAAGTGGTGGCCGCCATTTTTTCACTCGGTAGAGGCGTGCTATGAATTGTGGGATATGGAGTTTTCCACCAAGCATACACCCTTGAGGTTACCGTAACTATTCAATGGTTCGCGCAACCTTAAAAATTCCAATGGTTCCTGAAAGCAGCGACGCTGTGCGCGCCGTTGACATTGTCGTCATTACGGTAATCGAAATACGGGTAGACAGGCCGTACCACCCCGACATACCACTAGAGAGAGCCAACACACCACAAATGAAGTTTGAAATTTGTTTCAGTGGGACCAAAAGATGGAGCCAACACACCACAAATGAAGTCTGTTTCTATGGGGCCAAAAGTTGAATCTTTCTCATGGGCCTAGAAATGGGCCTAAATTTGCACTAAAATCTAAATATTTAAAAAACTATACAAGTCATAAACACCAAAAGTCATAGCATAGTAGTCCAGATCCAGCTGCACAAAATGATACAATATATGTAACCCTTGTGTCAAAACTGTGCGGCAGATAAGCGCGGGAAAATTTGCACAAAAATATTAATATTTAAAAAACTATAAAAGTCATAAACACCAAAAGTCATAGCACACCATTCCAGATCCAGCCGCACAAAATGATATAACATATGTGAACCTTGTCTCAAAACTGTGGGGCGAGTTTCGCTGCAAAATTTCAGGCGGAAAAAGGAAAATAATAATAAGAATAATAAGAATAATAAATCCGACGAATAGTAATAAGTGTGCCTCTTGGCATAGGCACACTTAATAAGAATAATAAGAATAATAAATCCGACGAATAGTAATAAGTGTGCCTCTTGGCATAGGCACACTTAATAAATCCGACGAATAGTAATAAGTGTGCCTCTTGGCATAGGCACACTTAATAAGAATAATAAGAATAATAAATCCGACGAATAGTAATAAGTGTGCCTCTTGGCATAGGCACACTTAATAAATCCGACGAATAGTAATAAGTGTGCCTCTTGGCATAGGCACACTTAATAAGAAGAATAATAAATCCGACGAATAGTAATAAGTGTGCCTCTTGGCATAGGCACACTTAATAGATCTGACGAATAGTAATAAGTGTGCCTCTTGGCATAGGCACACTTAATAATAAGAATAATAAATCCGACAAATAGTAATAAGTGTGCCTCTTGGCATAGGCACACTTAATAAATGGTGACAATAGTGTTTTCATTATAGAACCTTTCTAGTCTTAGTCCTCATAACAGACGCAGATGATACAAGTCTCTGATCTATGAACTTTAACCACTTTCATTACACACAAACTCTCTCACACACAATGATGGATGGTTTGGGGATAATTTGTTTATCAACATTATGTAAAGCACTCCAAACACTGAATGGAACATGTTTGGTATTATTTTATGTTGAGAACAATTATAGTTCTGTGTACTAACTGATAGATATTTATACCTGTATTGCTCTGATATTCTCCATCAGTTGGTCAGTTCTGGAAGCTCCCAACAGGACAGAATTTACCCTTTCATTTCTAAGGCACCAGGCTGTGGGGGTTTACAGCACAGAGAGAAAATGTTAATGTCAATGATATCAAATCAAGTTAAATATAATGTTTTCTAGAAAACTGCATTGTATTTTCACAGGACAAATGTGTTTTGTATTATGTTTATTATGTTTTTTTCTTTTACTTCTACAGTCATTTGCAGAGAATATAACATACAACAATATTTAATGTAGGGAAGCCAGTGTATTATTATACATATAGTAATGTTATTCATTTACCAATAGCCAGTTGGGGAAGAGTGCAGTCTATTCTTTCAGCAACTGCCTGCAACTCCTTTAGCTTCACCTGCTGGCGGTGCCCCTCCTCATTTAGGATCTTGTCTTTTAGCCATTGATAACCCTGTTACAGATAGTTAAACAGACTGTAATTTCGGTAAACTAGTTAACAATCAGATTTTCTCACAAAGAGAAGAATAAGCTAAAGATAAAAAACTAAGCACTGCCATTCTCTTAGAGATTTCACCCGAGAAGTCCTCTTGGCCACATGTGTCCATTGATGGTCCCAGGACAGCCGTGGTCCTACATCACCATTGATTTCATTACTGGCTCTATCAGTGGGTAATAACTCTATACTAACTATTATAGACAGTTCTCCAAGGCTATGCACTCTGTCACCTTCCACAACTCCCTTAAGCTTCAGAAATGGCTCAGTTCCTCAGGAACCATGTTTTTTGGCTCTATTACCAGACATTGTCTCGGAATGTGGACCTCAGTTCACCTCTCGAGTTTGGGATGTCACAAAACAGCTGTGTGCAGGCAGAATAGGACCTAAATGCAGATTTCACGGAGGCAAAAATGTAAACTTAAAAAGCAGCTTTATTGCTGGCAGTGAAAACTTGAGAAAAACTACACTGGGAAAATATAAATTAAACACATGGAGAGACACACAGCCATGAATGAGGGAGAGTACGACATGTGACTGAGGGATACACTGACATAAATACACAGAGGGATACAGGGCAAAGAAGAATCAGCTGGAAGGCAGGGCAGGCACAAAATACACAGATGAGACAGGGAAGGGCAAGCTGATGGGAGACTATCAAAGTAAAACAAGAAGTACATAGAGGCACAGACTGGAGAGAGAGAAGGAACTGGGGAACATAGATAAACGTAACAGAATAAAACACGACGGGAAAAATGGCACAAGAACTCATACCACAATATTAACACAGACACACGGAGGGAGACACAAAGGGTAAAGACACAAGGGGAAATCTAATAACTAAACCTAATCAAAACAGCCCAGGTAATATGGAATGATCCTTAGAAACAACAAACTAGACTTAACAAAGTACAAAAATGACAAAAAACACAATAAACTCAAACCACTGGATCACCCAGGACTGTGACAGCCAAGGTTAGAATCTCTTCTGGATTTCACAGACATAAAAATGACAGAGAGGTCTAACCAGGAGCTGGAGGCTGCTCTTCGTTGCATGGTCCAATCTCAGTCAACCTGAAGCTTGCATTTGGCTTGAGCTGAGTACACCCACAACTCCTTGACCTCCTCTGCTGCCAGTTTGTCCCCATTTGAAGTCTTATTGGAGTATTAACCACGCCTGTTCCCCATTCAGGAAAATGAACTGTCGGTCTCCTCAGTTCAATACCACCTTCATCGCCAGTGTCAGATATGGTGAACGGCCAAGGTGCCTCTCCTCAGGAGGCCGGACGAAAACAAGAGATGGGAAGATCGTCACTGGACCCTGACCCCTAATTGCGCTTCGGGTCAGAAAGTTTAGCTGTCTTAGAAAAATACTCAATTACAAACTAAATTGGAAAACCTATAATGGCCCTTTTGTAATAGAAATTTAAAAAACAAAAAAATTACAACCTTACAACCTTGCTTGTGTCCAGGATACACCTCCCAGCTTAACACTCCTAGACAATTGAATTTTATGATTTACTTTTATCTTATATATATATATATATATATATATATTAGGGATGCACCGATACCTAAAGCGAGTGCTGGTGGTGTCCGAGCATGAACTCCCTGACTATCTCACCGCTCACCAATGGGCTCTTATGGAGACGACTGTTGCCATCCTCGCCCCCTTTGAGGAACTAACTAAAAAAGTGAGCAGCTACGACGCACTAGCCTCTGATGTCATCCCAGCTGTGACTGTGCTTGTGAGACTTCTAAACAGAGAAACAGACGAGTAAATACCTCTCAGCCCCATGTAGCAGTCTGGAAAGTGAAAGGCTTTTTAGCTCAGTGTCACACATTATAGATGAAAACAGAAACAGTCTGACTGCTGATAATGCAGAAAAGCCACTTTTCTTAAAAAAAAAACCCTACCACTAACTTTTTCTCTCCATTAAGTGAGTGATCTTAGACTTGATGTTAATACCTACCTCAGTTGCACTGACTGCCACAGTTCTATGTTGGTGGATGTTGTTAGTTTATTCAAATATTGTGCACTAAATAGCAAAGATGTTTATTAATGCCCCTTGTGTTGTCCAAAGCGGCAGAGTTTACAATAAACTGAAAACAATACTTGTGTTGCACTGTCACTGTTTAAATTTTTTTTCATAATTATTTATTCTGTAATATGTTGCATACAACATGCTTTTCATTTTAAATAAATGTTCTTAATTCCAAACCAGTCCCTTGTTTGTTTGTTTTTTTGTTAAATTATAGGACTAAAGCTGTTACCTGTAAATATAAATCATGTTTTTATTAAGTACTCGGTATCGGTATTGGCGAGTACTGAAATGCAAGTACTCGTACTCGTTTCCAAAAAAGTGGTATTGGTGCATCCCTAGTAACAACCAATGATTTATACAGGAAAATAATGACTATTAACAAGGTTGCCCAAACTTGCATCCCACTGTATATATAAAACACCCAGCACGCCCCTGCGAGCGGTTTATCCTTCAAGCTCGGGTCCTCTACCAGAGGCCTGGGAGCTTGAGGGTCCTGCGCAGTATCTTAGCTGTTCCCAGGACTGCGCTCTTCTGGACAGAGATCTCCGATGTTATTCCCGGGATCTGCTGGAGCCACTCGCCTAGCTTGGGAGTCACCGCACCTAGTGCTCCGATTACCACGGGGACCACCGATACCTTCACCCTCCACATCCTCTCGAGCTCTTCTCTGAGCCCTTGGTATTTCTCCAGCTTCTTGTGTTCCTTCTTCCAGATATTGCTGTCATTCGGAACCGCTACATCGATCACTATCATCGTCTTCTTCTGTTTGTCTACTACCACTATGTCCAGTTGATTAGCCACCACCATTTTGTCCGTCTGTATCTGGAAGTCCCACAGGATCTTAGCTCGGTCATTCTCCACCACCCTTGGGGGCATTTCCTATTTTGACCTCGGGACTTCCAGGTTATACTCGGCACAGATGTTCCTGTACACTATGCCGGCCACTTGGTTATGGCGTTCCATGTATGCCTTGCCTGCTAGCATCTTGCACCCTGCTATGTGCTGGATTGTCTCTGGGGCATCTTTACACAGCCTGCACCTGGGGTCTTGCCTGGTGTGATAGACCCCAGCCTCTATGGATCTTGTACTCAGAGCTTGTTCTTGTGCTGCCATGATTAGTGCCTCTGTGCTATCTTTCAGTCCAGCTTTGTCCAGCCACTGGTAGGATTTCTGGATATCAGCCACCTCCTCTATCTGCCGGTGGTACATACCGTGCAGGGGCCTGTCCTTCCATGATGGTTCCTCGTCTCCCTCCTCTTTCTTGGGTTTCTGCTGCCTGAGGTATTCACTGAGCACGCTGTCAGTTGGGGCCATCTTCGTGATGTATTCTTGGATGTTTGTTGTCTCATCCTGGACTGTGGTGCTGACACTCACCAGTCCCCGACCCCCTTCCTTCCGCTTAGCGTACAGCCTCAGGGTGCTGGACTTGGGGTGAAACCCTCCATGCACGGTAAGGAGCTTTCTTGTCTTTATGTCAGTGGCTTCTATCTCCTCCTTTGGCCAGCCTATTACCCCAGCAGGGTACCTGATCACGGGCAGGGCATACGTGTTGATGGCCCGGATCTTGTTCTTACCGTTCAACTGACTCCTCAGGACTTGCCTTGCCCTCTGCAGGTACTTGGTGGTTGCAGCTTTCCTAGCGGCATCTTCATGGTTCCCATTCGCCTGCGGGATCCCCAGGTACTTGTAACTGTCCTCTACGTCTGCAATGTTGCCTTCTGGTAGTTCAATGCCCTCAGTTCTGACTACCTTCCCTCTCTTTGTTACCATCCGACTACACTTCTCCAGCCCGAACGACATTCCAATGTCATTGCTGTATAGCCTGGTAGTGTGGATCAGTGAATCGATGTCTCGTTCACTCTTGTCATACAGCTTGATGTCATCCATGTACAGGAGGTGGCTGACAACTGCTCCGTTCCGTAGTCGGTATCCGTAGCCAGTCTTGTTAATGATCTCACTGAGGGGGTTCAGGCCTATGCAGAACAGCAGTGGGGACAGAGCATCTCCTTGGTAGATCCCGCACTTGATGGTGACTTGTGCTATGGGCTTGGAGTTGGCCTCTAGTGTTGTACGCCACATCCCCATTGAGTTCCTGATGAAGGCTCTTAGGGTCCCATTGATCTTGTACAATTCTAGGCATTCTAGTATCCAGCTGTGGGGCATTGAGTCATAGGCCTTTTTGTAATCAATCCAGGCAGTGCACAGGTTGGTTAGTCTGGTCTTGCAGTCTCGGCTGACTGTTCTGTCTACCAGTAGCTGGTGTTTTGCACTTCTGGTATTCTTGCCAATTCCTTTCTGTGCCCCGCTCATGTATTGACCCATGTGCCTGTTCATCTTAGCCGATATGATGCCTGACAGGAGCTTCCATGTAGTACTGAGGCAGGTTATTGGTCGGTAGTTCGAGGGGACTGGTCCCTTCTTGGGGTCCTTGGGGATCAGGACCGTCCGACCTTCGGTTAGCCATTCCGGGTGTCCCTCGTTAACTAGCAGCTGGTTCATTTGTGCTGCCAGACACTCGTGGAGTGCAGTCAGCTTCTTTAGCCAGTAGGCGTGAACCATGTCGGGCCCTGGTGCTGTCCAACTCTTCATACTGGAGACCCTTTCTTGGATATCTGCCACTGTGATGGTTACTGGACCCTGTTCAGGGAGGTCGCTATGGTCTGCCCTCAGATCCACTAGCCACTGAGCATTGCCGTTATGGGTTGCATCCTTCTCCCATATGCTCTTCCAGTATTGCTCCGTCTCCAGCCTTGGTGGTGCTGTTCTCTTATTATTGTTCCCTTGCCATTGAGAGTACACCTTTGCTGGTTCTGTGGAGAACAGCTGGTTTATTCTCCTGCCTTCTATTTCTCTGGTTTACCTCAAGCGGCTGGCCAAGGCTGTGAGTCTTTGCTTGGCAGTTTCCAAGGCCTCAGGTATGGACAGCTTGCTGTATTTCTTATGCACCTTATTTGTCGCACCTTTCTGCAACTCCGTTAGTTGGCTAACCTCCCTCCGTGCTACTTTGATCTTGCCCTCTAGCCTCCTTCTCCATGGAGGGTACTGCCCCTTGTGGCTGTTCAACTTGTAGCCAAGCATCTCACTGATCACTGCTGCCGTATTGTAGATCAGCTTGTTAGTGTCGGTAATCGTGGCTGTAGGTATCGTCCATAGTGCTGCATTAACATCATCTAGCAGACCTTCTGAGGGTACTTCACCTAATCTTGGTAACCGGCAACGGGGGGTCCAGGTTTCAAGCTTGGCCATGATCCTATCTTTCAGGTCAGTTCCTCTCGCACTCAACGATCCTTCTCCTGTCGCACTTGGGGCTATGTACCCAATCTCGGGTGGCGTCCTGACTCCTCCTTGCTGTAGCATTTATGTTGTACCTCGTCAATCTCTAGTTGTGACAGCAGTCCCTTCTTTCGAATGTTGGAACACTGAGCTACTAGTTGTTTCGCCGTCATTGTGGATGTTGGGTATCAAAGAATCCATAGGTCCCTCATCCTATTCATGTAGCCCCTTCCGCCGGGGTTACTTGCGTAGTAGCATTCCAACAACGCCCTGTTTTCGTCTCTTTCCCACCGATGCCTTCTTGTTCCAGTAGCCCACTTCTCGTCAGGGTGCCCTGGTTCCTCAACACCTGACGCGGACCTTGTTGATCCGGGCGACGACGACGTATATATATATATATATATATATATATATATATATATATATATATATATATATATATATATATATATATATATATATATATATATATATATATATATATATATATATATATATATATATCCATACATATATATATATATATATATCCATACATATATATATATATCCATCCCCTCACTCACTAGGGCCTCCAATAGCCTCCAATAGCCACTAGGGGCTCAGCAGCTGGATAGCGTAGTGGTTAGACTACACACCTTTGGAGCAGAGGATTGCAAGTTCGATTCCTGCCAGGGCACCCTGACGAGAAGGGTACCCTGGTTCCTCAACACCTGACACGGACCTTGTTGATATATATATATATATATATTAGGGATGCACCGATACCACTTTTATAGGTACGAGTACTTGCATTTCATTACTCGCCGATACCGAGTACTTAATAAAAACATGATTTAAATTCACAGGTAACAGCTTTAGTCCTATAATTTAACAAAAACAAAACAAAACAAGGGACTGGTTTGGAATTAAGAACATTTATTTAAAATGAAAAGCATGTTGTATGCAACATATTACAGAATAAATAATTATGAAAAAAAATTTAAACAGTGACAGTGCAACGCAAGTATTGTTTTCAGTTTATTGTAAACTCTGCCGCTTTGGACAACACAAGGGGCATTAATAAACATCTTTGCTATTTAGTGCACAATATTTGAATAAACTAACAACATCCACCAACATAGAACTGTGGCAATCAGTGCAACTGAGGTAGGTATTAACATCAAGTCTAAGATCACTCACTTAATGGAGAGAAAAAGTGAGTGGCAGGGTTTTTTTTTTAAGAAAAGTAGCTTTTCTGCATTATCAGCAGTCAGACTGTTTCTGTTTTCATCTATAATGTGCGACACTGAGCTAAAAAGCCTTTCACTTTCCAGACTGCTACATGGGGCTGAGAGGTATTTACTCGTCTGTTTCTCTGTTTAGAAGTCTCACAAGCACAGTCACAGCTGGGATGACATCAGAGGCTAGTGCGTCGTAGCTGCTCACTTTTTTAGTTAGTTCCTCAAAGGGGGCGAGGATGGCAACAGTTGTCTGTTCCAGCGCGTCTGTACGTCCTGCTGCAGTCTCTTTATTGGCTGGTTGAGCTGTCCCTGAATGTCCTCGAGGCGGGAGTAGGCTAAGGCGGAATGTTTAAAATGCCCAACTATTTTCCGCCCCACTGCTATAGCATCAGCTATGCTCCTCTGTGCTAATAAGCATGGGTAAATAAGCGTGGGTAAACTCCTTGTGCTCATTGTCGTGTTGGGATTTTGGTGCTTGATTAAATTACTTGTGTTAAATGCGCTACCTTTTGAGCCTCCTCTGGACAATTTCGCTGAGCACAATTTGCAGTCCGCCTTTGTTTTCGCGTCTTTCTTCACTTTGAAATAGTTCCACACGGCTGACTTGTCTCGCCTGCCCTTCTCTCAGCTCTGAGCTGCAGCCGGGGCCTGGGGGCGGGCACTCGGGCCTGGGGGCGGGCACTCGGCGCCTGTGATTAACCCCTTACATGCCGCTCAAACATAGACAGGTCTCAGACCGTGGTATCGGTCCCCGGTATCGGGGGACTTTTAACGAGTACGAGTACTTTAGAAAATGTGGTATCGAGGCCGATACCCAATACCGGTATCGGTGCATCCCTAGTTGTTACAATAAAAAATATAGGAGACACACACAGTGATATTTGAGAAGTGAAATGAAGTTTATTGGATTTACAGAAAGTGTGCAATAATTGTTTAAACAAAATCAGGAAGGTGCATAAATTTGGGCACTGTTGTCATTTTATTGATTCCAAAACCTTTAGAACTAATTATTGGAACTCAAATTGCCTTGGTAAGCTCAGTGACCCCTGACCTACATACACAGGTAAATCCAATAATGAGAAAGAGTATTTAAGGGGGTCAATTGTAAGTTTCCCTCCTCTTTCAATTCTCTCTGAAGAGTAGCAACATGGGGATCTCAAAACAACTCTCAAATGACCTGAAAACAAAGATTGTTCACCATCATGGTTTAGGGGAAGGATACAGAAAGCTGTCTCAGAGATTTAAGCTGTCTGTTTCCACAGTTAGGAACATATTGACAAAATTGAAGACCACAGGCTCAGTTTAAGTTAAGATTTGAAGTGGCAGACCAAGAAAAATCTCGGATAGACAGAAGCAACGAATGGTGAGAAGTGTTAGAGTCAACCCACAGACCAGCACCAAAGACCATCATCTTGCAGCACATGGAATCACTGTGCATCGTTCAACCGCACTTTACACAAGGAGATGCTGTATGCGAAAGTGATGCAGAGTAAGCCTTTTCTCCGCCCACAGCACAAACAGAGCCACTTGAGGTATGCTAAAGCACATTTGGACAAGCCAGCTTCATTCTGGAATAAGGTGCTGTGGACTGATGAAACTAAAATTGAGTTATTTCAGTTTAGTTCAGTTCAGTTCATTTTTATTTCAAACATTTCAAACATGTACCTTCACAATCATTACAAAATATCATTCCATTATTTGTTTGAAAAGGAGTAGGCAGAAGTACTTGGGCATAACAAGGGGCATTATGCATGGAGGAAAAAGAACACAGCATTCTAAGAAAAACACCTGCTACCTACAGTAAAATATGGTGGTGGTTCCATCATGCTGTGCTTCGAGAAACTGGTCCGACGTCACATCATGTCCTGTCTACCACCCACACTCGACCCGCTCCAGTTCGCATGCAGAGCTAAGAGATCAACTGAAGATGCCATTGCTACAACGCTCCACACCACCATCTCTCACCTGGAAGTGCAGGGCCGTTATGCCAGGCTGCTCTTTGTTGACTTTAGTTCTGCTTACAATACAATACTCCCGGACAGACTAATAGTTAAACTGCTGGAAATCGGACTTCCTTCTACCACCTGCCTCTGGATCAGAGACTTCCTCTCAGACCGTGTACAGAGAGTTAAAGTAGGGCCTCATCTTTCCTCAGCCGGCTCTCCACAAGGCTGTGTACTGAGTCCCCTACTGTACACTCTGTACACACATGACTGTGTTAGTACCCACCCGGACAATGCAGTCATCAAGTTTGCAGATGATACCACCGTGGTGAGGCTCATCTCTGGGGGAGATGAGACGGCGTACAGAGCTGAAGTTTCAGAGGCTGTCAGACTGGTGTGTAGATAACAACCTGGACCTCAATACCACCAAGACAAAAGAACTGGTAGTTGACTTCAGAAGGAGGGAGTCTGAGATGCAGCCTGTCAGCATCAACGGGGAGTGCGTGGAAAGGGTCTCCAGTTTCAAGTTTCTGGGTGTGCACATAGACACAGACCTCCAATCGAGCTCTATCACCTCTGCGGTTTTAAAGAAGGCCGAACAACACTTTCTGAGAATCCTCAGAAAAACAGACCTGAAGAAGGAGCTGCTGGCCATTCTACCACTGCTCCATTGAAAGTGTGCTGACATATTGCATCGATGTATGGTTCTTCAGCTGCACCACAGCACACAGAAAGGCACTCCAGAGGGTCATTAATATGGCCCAAAAAATATTGGACATCCTCTTTCCTCCCTGAAAGACCTGTACAGCACTTGCTGTCTCAAGAGGGCACGCAGCATCCTACGGGACTGTACACACCCAGGACACTGGGTGTTTAAGCTGCTGCTGTCTGGCAGGAGGTTCAGTGTGCTGAGGTCCCGGACAAACAGACTCAAGGACAGCTTTTACAACAGGGCAATAGCCTTAATCAATGCAAATAGCTGACCTGACTGGCTACCTCCCTTGTGTTGTTTGTGTTGCATAGTGCCGACGTAGGACAATTTTCCAATTTCGTTCTACTACTGTGCAATGACAATAAAGAGTTATCTCTTATCTCTCTTATCTGTGGGGCTGTGTGGCCAGTGCAGGGACTGGGAATCTTGTCAAAGTTGAGGGACACATGGATTCCACTCAGTATCAGCAGATTCTGGAGACCAATGTCCAGGAATCAGTGACAAGGCTGAAGCTGCGCCGGGGCTGGATCTTTCAACAAGACAACAACCCAAAACACTGCTCAAAATCCACTAAGGCATTCATGCAGAGGAACAAGTACAATGTTCTGGAATTGCCATCTCAGTCCCCAGACCTGAATATTATTGAAAATCTGTGGTGTGAGTTAAAGAGAGCTGTCCATGCTCAGAAGCCATCAAACCTGAATGAACTAGAGAGATTTTGTAAAGAGGAATGGTCCAAAATACCTTCAACCACAATCCAGACTCTCATTGGAACCTACAGGAAGCGTTTAGAGCAGGGGTCAGCAACCTTTAACACCCAAAGAGCCATTTGGACCCGGTTTCCACGCAAAAGAAAACACTGGGAGCCGCAAATACGTTTTGACATCTAAAATGAAGATAACACTGTATATATTGTTTTTTACCTTTATACTTTGTGTGAACAACTAAGGTTTGTTGCTTATGAAATCCATGAAGTGCTATAAAAAAAATTACATTATATTTATGTAATTAACACATTTTGAACTCTTAAAAAATATAACAAAAGGAAAGACACCCAGCTGAACTAAAATGATCCATGTAGCAGACAAAAATTGTTGTGAGCCACCACCCTCATATCGCCTTTGGGGCTTTGGAGCCTTGACCTGACTTTTAAAAAATAATTGGGAAAAAAAAGCACTATGCTGCTAAAAAATGAAAAATAGATATTTGCAAAATTCTGCCTAAATATGTATTTTACCTGGTTAATGTGTGTGGCGGGGCGTGGTCTGCAGCACCGCTGCAGGGCAGGCGGACGCACGTGAGCGGCACCCGCAATCACGCCTCGCCGCCTTAACGTCTGTGCAATCTATCCTGTTGTGTTGGTATGTGTTGGGCTGTGAGCTGAAAAGCTACAGCCGGCTGTATGCATACAGCAACCATGTGTGAAAAGTTGTCTATAAAGAGATGCTGAAAAGTGTGTTCATGCAAACATTGTCGGATCAGCCGTGGTATGTTTACCATGGGACTTCTGCTCCCGGACCTCTGCGCACAGTGTCTGCAAATCGGGGCTGTACAAAGTCACTTTCATCTTTACACAGGACTGTAAGCTGTCATCTGTGAGGCGTGAGCGGTGTTTGTTTTTAACATAGTTCACGGTGGAGAATAGCCGCTGACATAATGTGGATCCAAAGATCCATAATTGGCCTACTTGGGGTTAAAAGTCTTGATAAATGCATGCCGTTTCGGCGGGCATACCGGCTTCCGCGAGTGTGACTCTTATTTTGATCGATGAAAAAATAATAGAGTATAATTATATTTTTATATTTCAATATCACAATAATCTTCCAATTTAGAACTACAAGTTAAAAAATAACTAACATCAATAAAATACACTTCAGCCAATTACTTCTAATTCATTTCCCCAAACCACGCGGAGCCGCAGTATAAGGACTAAAGAGCGGCATGTGGCTCTGGAGCCGAAGGTTGCCGACCCCTGGTTTAGAAGCTGTGATTTCTGAAAAAGGCAGATCTACTAAATATTGATTTCATTTCTTTTTTTGTGGTGCACAAATGTATGCACCAAATTTATGCACCTGCCTGATTTTGAACCTGCCTGAACAATTATTGCACAATTATTGCATACTTTCTGTGCAATAATTGTTTAAACAAACAATAATTGTTTTAACAATTATTAAATAATTGTTTAAACAATTATTGCACAATTATTGCACACTTTCTGTAAATCCGATAAACTTCATTTCACTTCTCAAATATTACTGTGTGTGTCTCCTATATGATATATTCAACTGACATTTTTTATCGTAACAACCAACGATTTATACAGGAAAATAATGACCATTAACAAGGTTGCCCAAACTTTTGCAACCCACTGTATACGTATGTATATATATATATATATATATATATATATATATATATATAATCAGGGGAAGTGGAGAGACATGAGGACACAGCTGACTACAATGAAACAATGAGAACACAGGGGAGAGTAAAACTAAATACAATGACCAAAGAAACACAAGGACTTTCAACATAAAACAGGTAGCATGACGGAACACAGACGTGACCCGAACTTGACAACATAAACCACGCAGGCATAACATAAGAGGTAAGACACACACAACAACAAGGGGAACTTCAACACAAGGGAAGATGACATAAGGAGTCTAAATGAATAAAGAGCTGAAACTAGGCAACCTTGGAACAGGTAGGATGACGGAACACAGACTCAAAAAAGACTCAATGAGCCAAAACATAAACAATGAATATCAAAATACAATGAAACACAAAAAACTGGGTCAAACAACCCAGGACCATGACAGTTCCTTTGTTTAATACCAGATGGATATTAAATATTGGGATATTACCTTAAGTGAAGCACGTGAATAAGGAGGGATTCCATTGTTATATTTCCCTGAGATGATCCCACAAGCCAGTGGACACCATGTCATAGCTCCAATGCCTGCATGTCCAAAAGGATTACATACAGAATATTAAAAAAATTATTTCTTTAATTTCCAGATTATGAATCGGTGTTTAGAAGGCCACTTAACATATGGTTACATTGTAACCTTGGTTCTCTGAGTGAGATAATATCTCTCCACTCCATTACATATTCCATATGTATGGGGTATGACCCAGAGAACAAAGGTTACAATGTAACCTTACATTCTCTATCATATCGAGACTCTCCAGTCTGTTATATATTCCATATGTACGAGGTAACTCTGTAAGACACCCCACGAGAAGACAGTGCAACCAAATCCCAGAATGTATTAACGAACTATTTACAAATGTACATATACATATACCACCCCGGTCAGGGCTTCGCCAGACGTAAGACTGGCCTGAACTGGTCCCAAAAGACGTAAGGACTGCAAACTGAGCGGCCACGCTAGGTCAGCCCGCAAGATGCTAGGCTGACCGGGGAAGGATGGCTACCGCCAATGGGCACCCAGCATCTGCTTTCAAGAGATGAGCAGGCTGCCACGTTCAAGCGGGAAAACTGCTCAACCGTCTGAGAAAAGTAAAAGCCCGAGAGGACTTGTGGCAAGAAGGCAAGAAGGCAGTGTTGGGCCCGAGGACCACCCCCTTCCCATCAAGCAGTCACTGTGGCAGACAGTGCATGGAGCTCACTTATTCTTCTGGTGGAAATTATGGCCAGAAGGCGGTCTTAAGTGATAGCCACTTCAACTTAGCATCTTCAAGAAGCTCAAATGGAGGGCACTGGAGGGCACTAAGGACCAGTTCCAGGTCCCAAGGGGAAACCGAGCTGTTAGGTGCTGGACACCCCTAGCGACCGCGAAATCAAAGCAGCGTTAGCGTTGCTGAGCGCTGAGCGACCAAGGTGAACAGCCTTAATCACAGCCACTAACCCATGAAGGATAACAGCAGCTCTGCCTGCCTCTAGCTGGGACTGCAGGATGGTATTGACTGTCACACCATGGGGTCCAGCCTGTGGACCACGCACCAGGAAGCAAACAGTCCCCAGTGATAGCAGTAGGAAGCCCTCGTGGATGGTGCACAAGATTCCTGCATGGTGTTCACGACAGGGGCAGAAAGTCTTAAGGAGCGCAGCCTCTCCCCCTCAGGGGCCAGGCCATGAGCCGCAGCCTTGTGGGGAAAGGATGGAAGAGCGACCCTCCAGCCTGGGGCAGGAGGTCCCAGGGCATGCCATCCAGGAGGGGTGGGATTACTTAAAACCAGGGCGGAGGACCGAGTGGAGGAGGGAGAAAGGGGCGAAGGTGTAAAGGAGCGCCTGGGGCCAGGGATGCACGAGGGCACCTCACCCTAGAGGGGTGTCGTCAGACTTCAGGGAGAAGTACAGAGGGCAGTGTGTCAATTCCCTGGAGGCAAAGAGGTCGACCTCTGCCCTTAACTCCCCTGGGCATGGACTGCCCCTGGACATAATGTCTGCTGCCATGTTCAGGGAACTTGGCACATGAACTGCCCAGAGGGAGAGGAATTGGCAGTGAGCCCACTGCCACAGCTGGGCGGCCAGTTTGCAGAGGGGAGGAGAGCCCAGCCCCTCCTGCTGGTTGATATAGGCCGCGGCAACTGTGCTGTCTGTCTAGACAACCACGCAATCGAGACAGGAAGTGTCGAAGTGCCAGGAACATGGCCAGTACTATGGGCAGAACTTTGTGCCATCAGAAACTGAATTTGAAGTTAATTCATTTGCTTTGAAACTATATTTTGTCCTTTAAAAATGTAGCTCTTGAATAATTTCAGTTTAATTTATCACCATTCAGTTTCAGTTGGAATTTCAGTTCCAAAATTCTGTTTTTTGTGACTTGCATCCAGTTCCGCTTCCAGGGTAATTGAGCGCAGATTAATAGAACTACATTTTACCAGCGGACCGAAAGTGTTACTGATGGGAATCTACATTATCTTGAGCTGGAGATGGATTAAGACTTCAGAAGTCAGCAGATAAACTCTCTGGTTGGTAATAAATGTATCACATGTATAAGAACAAGCGTCATGTTAAAAAATGATAGTTGTACATCCCCCAAGAACCCAAATAGGAGAGTCCTAGCCCTAGCCCTAGCCACCGGTTCCAACCAAAGGAGGTATCAACAGAAAAGGCTAACTTGGTTATCATTTTGCAGGAAAAAAGAGTGCTAAAAATAAAAACGTAAGAGGTTTTTGGACAAAGTTTGTGTTTGCATTTCTCTAAAGCTCCGGTTCGAGCACCGTTTAAGCACCAGCAACATTTCAAAAGTACCAGTTTGGCACCAGTATCGGATAAAACCTAAATGATACCCATCCCTAACCACAGGTAGTGTGAGTACAAGAAAATAATTATTATAATATGATGCGTTAAATTTGTTTAGATCAGAGGAATAAGGAAGGATTTGTCTGTGTTTTAGTTTGGCTTAGTTAGTAGGCCTGAGAGTGTGTGTAATTGTTTAGAAAGAAAGGAATTTATGGACACTGGGGGTCTGCCTGCCATAAAAGGAGACAGGAAGCTACAGTTGGGGGTTGCTGATGCTGATGCATTTAATAAAACTCATAATTGTTATAACTTAGAAGTAGGTTTGCAGGAGACTCTCCACCTTATCTGTAAATGTAAGACAAAAAGAGGCCAGTGGATGCAGAGTGGGGGTTTCAGTGTTTGTAAAATGTTAACTCTGTTTTCTATGTTGTGTAGAGGAATTTGGTGTAGCTTGGGTGAGATTACTTTTATGACCCCCAGGAAGTCACGTACGCAGAGACACACACACAGTGCTTAAACTGTTACACTCACACATCCACACGCACATTCACTCACGTGCACTCACACATACACACAGGTACGCGCACATTCACTCACGTGCACTCACATAGACATACGGGTACGCGCACACAAAGGCACTCACGTGCTCGTGCATACACACAGACACAGAGTTTGCAGCACACCATGGGGGTTTTATGATGGGGTCACTTCTACAAAACTGTGTTTCACAGACAGAGGAGTAGAAGATTTGCAGAGGGACATAGGCCTTGCACATCTCCCCTTCTAGAAGATGCATGATTAAATGAAGATGAATGAAGATGAATAAAGGTTTTTGTGAAAATGACTACTGAGTTCCGGTGCCGTCTCTGGATGCCCGAGGAATAAAAGAACCTGGGTGTAACTGATTTCACAACAGTAGGCAGTGTTGGGGAGTTGGGGAGAAACGGAATACATATACCGTGTTATGTATTTAAAATATTAAATATGAGTAACTGTATTCCATTATAGTTACTGTTTAAAAGGTAGTATTCAGAATACAGTTACTTTGTTGAAATAAATGGATTACATGGCGGTCTTTTCCTGTTTCATATGTTAGGCTTTGCTCTCTCTGTCTTTGGTAATTCCACACTGGTGGAATCCCAAACAAAACACGCATTAAGAGGCTCTAATGCCTGTGTGTCAATTTCGCGGTCTATGTCACCCCTACTTGTGGCCCACATGAAGAAATACTGTTTAAAATTATTATTCAAAGAGGTATTTAATATGAAGAATATATGAGCAGAGTGTTCCAAGCATTGCCCTAGTTGAAAAGTACGAGTTATCACTGAGCAGAGACGGGAGATGGAAGCAGGTAAATATAATAACAACCACTGCAGCCAAAAAAACTTGACTGTACACTGTGTTTGTATTTTCTCCGAAACAATAAGCAGCCTTTCAATGCCTCTCTCTGTCTCTCGCTAGAAAAGTTGTCCCAGACAACAAAGTAAAGCTAGTTTTCGGCTACGAGGTCGACACGGAACCAGACGTATTAGCCAGAGGTCCCTTTACTACAGTTCGGAGCAACGGACTTGTTTTATATACGTGCTGAATAATTTCTATACGAGATCACTGCAAAAAATCGCAGCCTTACCTAATGTCCACCCAACTGTTACTCATTTGATATTAAGATTTAAAGATCTAGTTGGTATTGGTATGGTGAGTAACCCTCAGAAATAGTAATAAATCACATAGCAATAGTAAATTCATGTAGTTGTAAAAAGCTTGATAATATATTAAGTAATCCAAAGTATTCAGAATACGTTATTCTCATTGAGTAAAGTTATGGAAGACACTACAAAATACATTTTGAAGCATGTATTCTGTAATCTGTAATAGAATACATTTTAAAAGTAACCTTCCCAACACTTCACATAGGTACATTCCCCCACACATGCTCAACACAAGTGGAGATAGTTTTGATGTAATAGAGAACATTTGGATAAACAAGGATCAGATATTAGCATTGCTGATTGAATATCTTAGAAAATGCATTAACATAGCCATACTAATTACATTTAGAACACCAAGGTCAGGTAATTTTTCTCCACGTGCAAGTAATACTGATAGGATTACAAACTCCATTAAGTGTTCTAGAGTTAAGAATGAACAGTCATAATTTTTGGGACATGATGCTGTACATATCAGTGGTGGCTTGCTTACCTATCTTGTGGAAGAGTTCAGGAAGGTGCACTTCAACCTTTTCTCTTTGGAACATGTGGTACTCTGCCTGTTCACAAATTGGAGGGATCATGTTGAACTGTCGTGCCACAGAGTATGCCTCCTACAGATAATAGAGGAAAAAGCACCAAACATTTTTATTGGTCCATGATTTTCACCAAGAAACTGACTCTGTTTCAGTAAGTACTGAGTAATCCAATCCATTTAAGTGGAAGCATGTAATGTAGGCACAACCTTGTCTCTCGATTTTTTTAATTAATTAATTAATTAATATATTTATATTTATATAAGTTTTTGCAGATGGGACACATATGACTGGGGGACAAGAAAGAAAGAAAGAAAGAAAGAAAGAAAGAAAGAAAGAAAGAAAGAAAGAAAGAAAGAAAGAAAGAAAGAAAGAGACAGTGAGAGAAGACATTTAAAAAAAATGTAAAAATCCCCTAATCACCTGTTGAGAGAAAAGCAAAAACGAAAAAAGAGAAAAAAATCAAAAAAATCAAAAAAAGAGCAATACAATAAACACAACACCATTGCAAGTATGTAGATAATTGTAAGTAACAGTAAATACTAAATATTGAATGTTATTGTGCAGCATGCAAGACCACACAAGCACACAATGTGCTTTGAGGTAGCAGCCAAGGAAGATATAGTTTGTGTCTGTGAGGACTACAGGACACCTGTGTGAACACATGACCACACTTGTATTCAAAAGGTTTCTCCATGTAATGATCTGCTAGAGGGCTGTGGGAAGCCATAGCCATGTCCCCGGCGCATGAAATAGGCATGGAGGAGATCTAGGCCCAGGCATCCAGAGGTTCCCAGAGCATAAAAGCCCATGAAGGACCATCAGAGGGGCAACGGTGCCACCCTCAGGGAAAGAGCTGAAAGGAGCCTTAGGTGTGGGGTCAGCCAGCAGTCACCAAAGTGGACCGAGCCCCAGGCCCAGAGGCCCAAGGTCCAAGGGCCCCCCCACCCCTCAGAAGGAGTCAAATGTGGTGGACTTACAATTTAAAACACACATAAATGTTGTATTTTACATCTGATTGCCCCAAGGCCTTATGAGGTCCTCCACACTATGACTTGAGCATATAAAAGTGGTGATCACCTCTTTCATTGAAGTTTGAGTGTTTTAACCCTTTCATGCATAGTAGTCACTATAGTGGACAGCTATTCAAAGGCTGTTTTCTTGTATTTGTGTCAGTGATAATGGTATGTTTGCACATAAACCACTACACTGGTTGTGTCACTCCATACCGTGCAACCCACTGGTCATTTAATGTTACTATAGATGCATGCAGTGTTGGGGAGTAACGGAATACATGTACCGGAATGTACTGGAATACAATTTTAAATTAAATTTCTTCATTTAGTGACAATCATTTTCAAACCAGTACATTGGATTTCAAATTAGGCTAATTCAAATTCAATTTTAGAAGCTTTTATTTGAGTTGAGCAATTGAGATTCAATCTGAGCAATTCAAATTCGAATTTAACTTTGAATTGCTCAGATTGAATCTCAATTGCTCAACTCAAATAAAAGCTTCTAAAATTGAATTTGAATTTAACTTACAGTGGTTCCTCACTATTCATGCCTGTCTGAGAAAAGTGTATAAAGTGTGTAGTGAGGGGTTTTACAGCCTTAAAACATCTATAATTATTGTAAAAAATAAAGTTCCAAAGTCACCTCAACAGTCAGTGCAGCGCACACACTACATGCTGCTAAAGGTCATAAACATGCAATTATTAAACCTAGGAAAAACCGTCCCCACATATAACATATAGTTATAGTTAGTCAGGCATGTACTAACTATAGCCTTTACACTATGCATTTTGCCCTTGTATTTTATTTGCAGCAGAACTATGGGATATTTGTGTACATCCCCATGCACAACTTAATCTCCACCTAGTTTGCTTCCAACAATGCCCTGGGCCAAACAAGGGTTTGCTGGACCAGGATCTGCATCCACCATAGCCTGGTGTATACCCCCTCAGCACCTTAGAGAGACATACAGTGTATCATTAAGAGGGAAGGTGTTGGAGGGCCAGCGACACAGAATACCAGTCCCACTACCTGGGACCTGTGGAGCAACAGCAGAGCGAAGGAGGTTCGTGGCCAATTGCGACTGCTGCCGTTTTTTTGCCTATGCCAGGTGAAAAGCCAGTCCTCTGGCTCCATCCAGCCCTCCCGGAAACGCTAATGATAATCTTTTGGCGTGAGACCTAGGGCAAGGGCAAGCTGAGAGGCGCTGCCTGGGCTTCGTTGGACCTCAGCGGGAGCAACCTCAGTGCCCACTCCTCCTCCAATGGCATGGCTCTGCCATGACCTGAAAGACCTCCTGGTGGCAGTGTCAGCAGGGAACCAGCCCAAGCAATCAGACTCTCTAACACCTTTATCCAGGGTTCAGACTGGTCCTGCCACTGTTACAACTGGCGGTAAAACACCACTGCCTGCTCCTGTTGCATGGCCGCCAGCTCACCCACCATATGGGCCAGGACCTCAGCTGGCTAGATCTGTCACAGGTCCATATTACTGGCGGCTTGGGTTGGGACCCACACAGTTTGTTTTATTTGCATTCCCTGCAAAAGCTTTCCAGATGTCCTCATCCGGGCTCACACCATGCACAGATCTCCTCTCCGGTCCCAGCAACATCCTCAAAAGGGGGGACATGATTGTATGATCGATATCAAGTGTGTGAATTAGCCTTCCAACACACCCAGAACCCACTGTTCCATCCATCCTCTGCAGCTGAGCCACAAACCACACCCAGCCACACAGACATTAATTAATACTTTGAATTATAACTGATGATGCTTAGATTAGACTGAATTCCACCTTTATACCAATTGTATACTGTCCGGTATAAAGATAGTATTAACACTATACTGTCAGTGTAAAATAGATACGAAACATCTGCTTACATCTTGCTGAATTCAGCTGTGTAAATTCACAAAGAATAGAATAAAACAGAATAGAATAGAATAATCATGATCCTGGGTCTGTTGACCCAGCGTTTTGTGCTTTCAATTATTGTGATGTATTTTGGTTCTGGTTTTCTTGCTCTTTGGTTTTTGGTTCTGTTCTTCCTCAGTTTAGTGTTTAGTCATTTCTGCCTGCGTATTCCTCTGTGTAAAGTCAGTGTTTCTAAGTCTGTGTCTTTGCATGTGTGTCAGGGGTTGCTGAGTGGAGGCGAGGAAGTGACCCAAACGCAGGACTCGTGGATAGTTAGGTGAAGGTTGGTGTTTTATTATCGATGGAGTTAACAAACAGAACAGAGGAAGGAAATGGCTGGCTGGCTGGACGACTGACTGAATGACTGAAGGACGGACGGACGGACTGAAAGACTGAATGGCTGGCTGACTGACGAAGGCGGAAACGACAACATAACATCAATGACACGACAAAGAACTGGTGAAACCGAGGAACTTAAATACACAGGTTGAATGATGACAATGATTGGAAACAGGTGAGTATAGGGCTGAACATAATCTAACTAATGACACAAGCTGACATGGAGAACAAACAGGAAGTGAAACAGGCAGTAGATAAATGGTGAACGTGAACTGAAAATACTGGGTCAACAACCCAGAAACCCTGACAATGTTTTACTGTTTTACTTTGAAGGTCCGTGGCTGATGTTAGTGTGTTTAGTTTTTGTCTAATGTCATGTCTAATTACTCCCAACTGTGCCCTCCTTCTATGTTTCATTCCCTTGGTATCCTTCTGTGTATTTAAGCCTTGTGTCTGCCTCTGTTAGTTGCTGGTTTGTCTGCGTTATATGGTGTTTAGCTCTGTGGACAAATTAATTAATTTGTTACTGGAGCATGAGGGGAAAGAATTTCGCTAAGCTGTGGCTAACCGGCTACAGCGATTGGTTTCTGGTCTCCCCTGGCTCACTTCACCTGCTCGCACAGAATTTCTTCTGATCAAGCTTCACCTTCACCCCCGGCTGCTACCACCCACCCAGCAACTAATGCTTCGCTGCCAGGCCCGTCGGCCCAGCCTTTGAAAGGGAAACGGTGCTCACGCCGTCGACGCCCCTCACCACAGTCGGACCTCGGGATATCAGAGCGGCCGACTGTGGTGATTAAAAAGGACAATATTACTGGTTTGACCTTTGGGACTTTTTCTTCTGGGGTTGTTCGGGGTGTGTTGATGAGAGTTAATATGCGTAGCTTATCTACCTTCATAGTATGTGACCTCTCCCAAGTTGGTATTTTTAAGACTTCTGAGAAAACAAAAGGCTGTGTTTCTTCTGCTTCTTCTGAGCCTGGATTAACTCTCTCTGAGTCTGTTAACCCCGTATCAGCTATCCCAGAGTGTGCTAAAGCTGTGGCTTTCAACCCAGAGACAATTAACCCCAGCTCTGATGATACTAAGACTGTTTTATTTTCCAAGCTGCCACCTCAAGAGACTGTTCAGTATGCACCCGAATGTTTCATTTCTTGGACTACTGACACTCATTCAAAGACATTAAGTGGTAATGTTGCAGTAATTGAAATGTTCTCCAGGGCCTCCCTAGAGGCTGAGTTTCCTCCCTCAGCTGCCTGTGGACCCCTAGAGACTAAAAAGTCAGCATTGGCCGAGTCACCTGCCCAGCTGCCACTAGCTCAGTCTCTAGTGTCACCTGCCCAGCTGCCACTAGCTCAGTCTCCAGTGTCCCGCTACCTGTAGCTCAGTCTCCATTGTCCCAGCTACCTGTAGCTCAGTCTCCAGTGTCCCCACTACCTGTAGCTCAGTCTCCAGTGTCCCCGCTACCTGTAGCTCAGTCTTTGGTTCTGTCAGCCACTTAACAATCCATCATCTCTATTCAGGGAGATAATCTCATTCCCAACCAGGGTGTTTCTCGTAACTTAGCTGCTTTAGGTGCAGTTATTCACTCCAGGGTCTCCCCAGAGGCTAGGTCTCAGTCCCCAGCTGATTCTGGCCTCCTGAAGGTTAAGCAGTCCCCTAAGAACTGCACCATGTCAGCGCTGCCTGGGCTGAGCCAGGCCCCTGCGCAGCTCAAGTTACCTTTGTGTCAGCCAGAGGTCCCCGCACCTGCTGGTTCTGTTCTGTGCCTGCCAGAGGTCCCCGCACCTGCTGGTTCTGATCTGTCTTTGATAGTGGTCTCTGCGCCTGCTAGTTCTCATCCGTCCCCGCTAGAGGTCTCTGTGCCTGCTGGTCCTGTGTCTGTCTTTGCTGGAGGGTCCAGGGGCCCGTTCAGCAGTCTGTCTCAGCTGGAGGGTCCCATGGGCCGCTGCGGTTGCTACACCACCGTCTGATCCAGCTCGGCCTGTACCACCTCGCCTTCACCGGCCGCTTTCCTGGCCTCTAGCTGGACATGATCGCCATCGAGGCCGGCCCCCTGAACGAGCCTTCCGTGTGGCCGGCCTCCGGATGTGCTCTGTCGCCACATCTGCCTTCCGTGTGGCCGGCCTCCGGGCCTGCTCTGTCGCCATCACTGCCGCGCGTTCGGAATAGAATAGAATAGCTCTTTATTGTCATTGTTACAAAAACAATGGAAAGCAGTTTGGCATCTGTGTGTGTGTGTGAAGTACACAATAGCATAAGTATTTACACAATAACACAAACAAATTTACATTTACACAAGAAAGATATGTACAAGTTATACATACACCTGCATATATACAGATATACCCAGGCATACATACATATATAAATATATACTAGGGGTGCAACGATACTCGTATCGATATTGAACCGTTCGATACAGTGCTTTCGGTTCGGTATGCATATGTATCGAACAATACAACATTTTTAATTTATTTTATCAACTTTCCTTCTGACGGTGCTGTCTGTGTTGAGCGCTCAGTGGATCTGCGCTCGACAGTGCAGCCTAGGCGGAGTAGTCGAACGCAGATTCACTGAGCGCAGGGCAAGCTAGCGAGACAGAAGTTAAGCTCTCCTTGCAACATGCCAAATTGAACCTCCCCCACCCTCATTCAGATCTGGCGTTTGGAACTATTTTGGTTTTCATGTGACGTATGAC
The DNA here is from genome assembly GCF_963576455.1 of Neolamprologus multifasciatus. Classification (NCBI taxonomy): domain Eukaryota; kingdom Metazoa; phylum Chordata; class Actinopteri; order Cichliformes; family Cichlidae; genus Neolamprologus; species Neolamprologus multifasciatus. The sequence continues at coordinate 19,025,307 of NC_140458.1, read as the reverse complement.
CCTGAAGGTAAGCGCGTCATGGACTAAAGTAAAACAGTATGTTGGATGTGCCAGCAATACTCAATTACATGGGTGGGAACTAGTGTGTTAGCGCAGTTAGCTCGTTAACATGTTGGCCGTCCAGCCCCACACACGGGGCGATCCGCGGTAGCTCGTTAACGGAGATTTGCCGTTATGTGGCGTTAACCTCATTTCAGATTAACGCTGACAGCACTAGTGGGAACACAACAAATATGACTGCACATTTACGCCGACATCATCCTTTCTGCTTCCACTTGCAAAGACAAGTGGAAGCAGACAAAAACAACAAGCACGCATGCTACAAACTTTACCCGAGTCATTTAGACAGCCGTTAGCACATGATTCTCCTTATGGGGACCTGATATGTTTAATATGCCGCTGAGAATATAGCCCAGAAGAAGCGTATAGTATAGCTTTTATTTTGGAAAGAGCCATTTCTCTGTAATAAAACTCTCTTTTCCAAAGATGAGTGATTCCTCAATCAGATACAGGGCTCGCAAAATCGCTAGCCCGACGTCCCGGGGCTAGCAATTTTTCCAGTCGGGCTGCCCTGCCCTGCCCTGCCCGTCGGCCTATCGTAGGAAGGAAAAATATATGTCAATGCTTTTGCATTCTTTCGGAAATGTAGCTGGGTAATTATGTTATTGGCATCGGTGAGCCACTGTCAATATGTGACATATTGAAATCGCGTTTGAATTTGTGCTTGTTTTTTGCTTTCACTTTGCAATCGCGACAGCACAGCATAGAAAGCGACAGCACTGATTGGTGAGTGATGATAATTTGCGCACCAATTCCTCTGACATCATCTTATCAATCGTTAGCTTACTATGCAAACATGACAAGTGAAATCTCCCGCAGCAAGCTTAAACATGTGAGAGGTTGATCGCGCAGAGAATCGCTGAGCGTTATGTGAGTGCGTGTGTAAAAGCAGCAGGATATATATTTTAGTTCTGCTGAGCCAAATAAGACAGGTCAGGGTGAAGAAGTGACAGCCAAAGAAAAGCTTACCACAAAACGGAAAAGTTATGATAAATCAGACTATAAGGCAAAAAGAAAGTGCAGCTTTATGGTTTCATGGACAAAAGAATTTCTGTGGCTGCAATATGACAAGCTAAATAACCAGGGCTGCACATAAGTGGTCTGCAGGTGCGCATTTGCTGTCAAAATAAAAAATGCGCACAAGATAAGAAGTTGCAACGCGTGTTTGCATACATAAGATTTTCTGGAGGAGGACAGACATTTGTTTAGAACTCTTAAAGATGTCGAAGAAGCAAGCTCCTTTAAGCAATTACTTTGGTGTTCCTCCACCTCCAAAGAAATGTCAGAAGGAGTCCGAACCACAAAAGAAGCGCGTATTCTCGGAAAAGTGGTTGCAGGAGGTGAGCTGGCTTCAAACAAATGATGAACGCACAGAGATGTGGTGCAGAATGTGCCGTGAAAATTTAATAAATGACAAATTAATAAAAAGGCATGAACATTTTTTTTGTATCGAAAAAATATCAAACCGTGACACCAAGTATCGAACCGAACCGAACCGTGAATTTTGTGTATCGTTGCACCCCTAATATATACATACATATATGCATGCGTACATACATATATGCATGCGTACATACGTACACACACACATATTTCCACATACACGCTTGCATATATATACACACACATCAGTGATATTGCATATTGAGTGTGTGTGTGTGTGTGTGTGTGTGTGTGTGTGTGTGTGTGGGGGGGTGATATTGCACATTGTTGCAACTATAATAAATAGTGTTATAATAAATACAGTTTAATGCAACCAACCTCCTTAAAGTATACATAGAAATAGAGTTTATAAATAAGGTTTAATGTCCATGGGTGTTGGCAGTGCAGTTATCCTCCAATCAGGGTTGAGGTAGGGCATGTTTGAAAGCCCGTGGGTAAAAACTTCTATTAAGTCTGTTTGTCTTCGTCTTGATGGACCTGTAGCGTTTACAGGGGGGAAAAAGTGAGTGTCCAGGGTGCGAGGGGTCCTTGATGATGATGCTGGCTTTTTATTGAAGTCTGCCAGTATAAATGTCTTTGAGGGGGGTTTAGTGAGTTGCCCGCTCTGCTGCCCTCACCACCCGCTGCATTCCTCTTGTCCTCCGCCGTGGAGCAGTTCAACCAGAGAGTGCAGCAGTAAGTCAGGCTCTCGATGGTGGAGGGGTAGAAGTTTACTCGCAGTCTCTAAAGTAACAGCCTTTGTTGTGCTTTCCCTACCTGGTGGGAAATGTTTGTGGACCAGGTAAGGTCAGCCGAGATGTGGACTCTGAGGAACTTAAAGCTTTCTACCCTTTCTACCTCCTCCCCACCAATGTAGAGGGTAGACCAATAAACCTCAGAGCTCTACTTAGGTTTGGAGGTCAAAAGCACTATTTGTATCACCATGCACTAATTTATTTTATTATATTAATACAGGTTCTGCTTTTTACTTTCTTTCTTTGAATGCTTTTCTGAGCCTGTACGTTAACTTTTATTTGAGCCAATAGGTTCAATAAGTACTTTTACTTTTACCTGAGTATTTTTTAACAAGTATCTGGTGTTCTATGTCAGTAAACAGTGTCTATACTTTTGCCACCTGCACTGATTTCATGATTTATTTCATGTATTTAGGAAATGAACACTAAGAACTTGTTCTATTTAGTCCTAATTTAGACCAACACTAGCCACATGAAGACAACAATAAATCTACAGTATTCATATAATTCAGATTATGGATAGATTCACAGCTAAGTTTAAAACTTACCATGATCTCCATTGAGGTCCATCGTGATGTACCCCAGTACATGGACATGCCTTGGTTGATCACATAGGTCATTGCTCTTACTGTCTCTACCAAAACAAAAATATGTAAAGTTTCAACGACAAACTTTAAAATTGCTTTTTGAAGAAAACAGAGCCAACAAAGCTCAGGTAAGATGAAATAGTATTTATGCTCATCCTTGTCTATGTTTATTTAGGCCTAGGATTTAGTAAGCTGCTACATCAACCTACTGACATACCAGGCTAGATTATTTACTTATCCAGCACTTATTTATATCAAATAGAAAATTATACTGGAGGCATTTTTCAGGATTCAGTATCTTGCGAAAGGACACTTTGACATGTAGACAAGCAGAGGACTGAGCTAACAACCATCCAATTCACTCTACCTCTGGAACCACAGCTGCCCAAGTATAAAATAGATCATTCTACTGGATAAACCCAGGTGGAGCAAAACAATTTTTCAAATTTCTCCTACCCACCTACTCCCCAAGGTATAAAGCAACATTCAATAAAATCACAAAGCTGTATCCTATCACAAGAACAATCAATCCATAGTCAGAAATGATAATAATAATAATAATAATAATAATAATAATAATAATATCTCCAAAAGTTGATTCTGTTCATCTGGACGCAGCGTTTCGTGGGAGAAACGTTTTGTCACTCATCCAAGTGACTTCTTCAGTCTCAGCTGACTGCAGGTTTCACCAAATCTTATAAACAGTAAATTTGCATAATGACTAAAACCAGCCCACTGAAGGAACAATGGACTGGGAGGTCAGTTCCTTAATCATAATTATGCAAATTCTCATGACCATTGATCAACAACCACTGACCAAAACCCACTGATCAAAGACCACTGATCAATGGCCATGAGTACCATTCACAGAGAGTTGGGGAATGGCTGCAATCCCAGCATTGTAAGATGGCGAAAGATGTACCCTTAGGCCCCCTCCTCGATTCAGAGAGGGTCTTTCCCTTTTCACGTAAATGAAAAGTTTCTGGCTTCGATCCTCAACCCGCTGGTGGGCAGCTCTGAACACCACATCCAGAACACCCTGGATTTTGTTGAGAAGGTGAGAGATGTCATTATGGAGGCAGATGAAACCAGTTTAATACATTAAGGCTTCATTAAAACACATTCAACATGTGTTTAAGACACAATCAACATTCAGTAATATTTTGATATCAAACAGTGGTTGTAAATATTTTGCATTCTTTCAATTATTTTCTGTAGTAAACTAATAGAATTTACATTAATAGGTCTTTGGGGATAGTCTCTTTGTCCCTGTTATTCTGTATAATTACGGTTTGACACCTTTGGGCCATGAGGGCCACGAGACACATCATAGATTATTAATTGAAGACACCAGGGACTACTGTTATCCATGTAAATCTCAGTTACAATACAGCTTCCCACCACTTGGTAGGAGTTGTTTTATCAGCCTCAATAAGCAAACAGAAGAAGACACTCTGCCTGCTGTTTGCAGTTAGAAAAATATATGGAGTTCTTAAAACGCAAAAATGAAGATAAAAGGGACAACTTCCCCTCCCAAAAGTCAAAACTTTTTCCCAAGTACAACCCTGACTTTCTGAAGTATGGGTTTGTGAACGGAGGAAGCGCGGCATACCCATGAGCCCAATGTGTGGAGTGTAGACTAATGCTATCCAACAAAGCACTGAAGTCTTCAAAATTAAAACGACATCTCAAAACCAAACATCCCACGCTCTCAAGAAAGCCAGTGGAATATTTCAAGAGAAAAGAAAATTCTACTAAATTCAGTTTCATTTATTTAGCGCCAAATCATAACAACAATCACCTCAAGGCACTTTATATTGTAAGGACTGCAGATACAGAAACGGTCTGTTGTGTCACTCACTCACTGCTTTAAAAGCTAGCTACCTCAAATCCAGACTTGTGGCACAGAGTAAAAAGTCTTTCATTATAGCAGAGGAGCTGATTTTGCCTGCTGCTGTACATATGTGTCGTAAGATGATCGGAGAGGCTGCTAGAAAGAACCTATTGACCATCCCACTCTCAGACGACTCTGTGAGCCACCATATCATGGACATGGCCTTAGACATACAGCATTAGCTTCTGGAAAGAATAAAATGTAGTCAATTTTTCAATTTTTTTCTCAATTCTCGAATGGTGCATTGCTGCTGGGGTTTTTTTCCTTATCGCTGGGGGAGCTGTTTTTTTGAGAGCTACCAACACGAGCTACGGCTCAGGAAAGGTTCTGCTGCATTGACAACTACTTCACTAAGAATGACCTGGACTGGCAGAACTGTGGTGGGTTGTCAGTAATGGTGCAGCTTCAATGACTGGCAGGCATCACGGCATCACAAGGCAGATTGGATTCGGGAGACAGACACTATCTCTAGGGCTGGACCAGGTGGCCCTGAATCCTCCCTTAGTTATTCTGCGATAGACGTAGGCTGCCGGGGATTCCCATGATTGCATTGAGTTTTTCCTTTCCAGTCACCTTTCTCACTCACTATGTGTTAATAGACCTCTCTGCATTGAATCATATCTGTTATTAATTTCTGTCTCTCTTCCACAGCATGTTTTTATCCTGTTTTCCTTCTCTCACCCCAACCGGTCGCAGCAGATGGCTGCCCCTCCCTGAGCCTGGTTCTGGCGGAGGTTTCTTCCTGTTAAAAGGGAGTTTTTCCTTCCCACTGTCACCAAAGGGCTTGCTCATAGGGGGTCATATGATTGTTGGGTTTTTCTCTGTATCTACTGTACAATATGAAGCATCTTGAGGCGACCTTTTTTGTAATTTGGCACTATATAAATAAAATTGAATTGAATTGAATTGAATAGATTCTTGATATTGCACCAGAAGCTAAATGGACCCACTGTTTTCTCCACTGTGAAAGTAGGGCTGGGTATCGTCACTGATTTCTAGAATGGATTCGATTCCGGTCCCAAATCGATTTGATCCACGATTCGATTCAATTGTACTTGAATCAGGGAAATTTTGCCTCAGACAGTCAGAAGTATTATAATTCTAATCACGCATCAGTACATTTCCATATTTTATATCTATAAAAAGAAAGCTAACACTTGCAAGACTTTATCAAAGGTGTAAGCATCACAGCAGATGCCTTTGTGTCAAAGTAACTGAGGATAAAACACAGAAAAACATGAAGGAGATTTTCCTGGCCTGGGATTTTATAGCAGATAACCTTAAAATTATTCTGCAGTAGATCAAAAACGAAAGAAAACCATTAATCAACATATGAACATTACCTGATGCTGCTGAAGTGATGCAGATCAAAGTCACAGAGGTTTTATTAGAGACACAGCTAAGCGTTTTGCAATTTTGCATAATTTTAAAAAGTTTGAATTTGTTCAGTAGCCTATTGAACAGCAGAAATGAGGCTTTCTTTTGGAAGTAAGAGAAAGGAAAAAAACAGCGGCCGACAGCGCTGTAAACAACTTGTGCATAATAAGAAAGCGAATAATACAGAAAAAAGAGATTTTAGACGGGAAACTGTTCTTGAAGTACAGAGAGAGAGAGAGAGAGAGCTCTGCATGAAGTGTGATTTTTATCGTGGTGAAAGCAACACAGCAAAAGTAAGAGGGAATTGATGATGATATTTATGTGAAGCGTAGTTTGGATCTTCTTTTGCTGCTGGTTCAGTTAATATTGTTTGGAGAGAGATAAAACCTGCAGCTTCAGAATCTAGCGCAAAAAGGGCGTAAACACATAGCGCGGACCCGCCGAAACATCAGAATCAGTGAGCTGTCGGCTTTCAGCTCCGACCCTGTCCGTGCTGTCGGGACGGAAAGGCGACATCTCACTGATTCTGATCCATCGGCAGGTCCGCGTTTTGTGTTAACGTCTTTGTGCAGAATCCATGTCTGCTCTCATTTACCGTTTTAGCTGTTTGGTGGTGTTGAAATTTTGTGAGGTTTAACCTGAGATTCTGGCATTTCAGGCAAAATAAATTTATATTAAAAAATCGATTCAGGATTTTAATGAATCGATATCACGTTATCCAAGCTAGAATCGATTTTAACCGATAAATCAATAATCGAAACCCACCCCTACGTGAAAGCTTTGCAGCAAAAAAGATGTCACCAGAGTTGCATGAGGTAATGGATGAATTTTCTGTGGATCCCACTGAAAATGATGGCATTCCAGCTTCAGGAAATTCCCACTGACAGCACTTTAAAGTTCCATTGGGGCAAACTAAACCTGGGCTCCTTCTGGATTGCTGTCTCAAAGAAGTACCTATGTCTGACACTGAGAGCTGATAAAACTTGTTTTTCCATTCACAACTACATATCTGTGTGAATCAAAATTTTTAATTGTGGCCACAACCAAGATCAAAGCCCGGAGCAGACTCAGAGTAACACTAGAAGGTACTCTGAGCTTCACCCAGACTGGATCTGATCGTTAGTGATGTGCGGATCGATCCTGAAATATCGATTCCTCCGATACCAATCATTTATGTTCTAGAATCGATTCTCACATTAAAATATCGATATTTTAGTAATTTAGGGTAAATTTGTAGTTTATCATTAAGGAACACAGTGGAAAGAAACTATAACATTCAGATTGTCTACATTCAAAGGAACTACTTCCTCTTCCGCCTTTCATAGTCATGTGCAAAATACGGCTGTATAAAAGTCTGGCAGCCCCTTGGCGTGCGCACTCACAACAATGGCTGAGTGTAATTGGACACATGTGCGGACGTATTTTACCTACACAAACAGCTGAGATGTGGTTTGCAATACATGTGGCAAAAAAGTGAGGTGTTGTGGCCATACTTGCCAACCTTGAGACCTCAGAATTAGGGAGACATTCAAAATACATTTTACAGTGTTTATTTATCGGGTAAAATACGTTAAATGTCACCGTTATTATTGGCCAACCCGGAAACAGCGGGGGTGTCCAAATTCAGAGGCTGCTTCCACCTGAGGACCCGGCCTTCGCGGTCTAAAGAAAGCTGGGTAGTACGTCACGAGCTCCCTCGGTGGAGTGAAACTCTGCCGTCTGCTCCTTGCTATCTAAAATATAACAGGGCGCTGACGTAAACTCTCGACCGTCTCACACTTTGTTTAATTAGTTTTCTGTTTGACATTTATTCAGCTGTGTGAAAACCCCGGAGGAACCCTTAAGGGATTAATAAAGTTAAATTTAATTTAATCTAATCTAATAACTCAGCCAAACCAATTTACTCACGAACAAATAAAACACAGAAAAAGCCCAACAATAACATTTTGAAGTTATCAAAGTGACTTATATATCATGTTCAGTGTTGGGAAGGTTACTTTTAAAATGTATTCCATTACAGAATACAGAATACATGCCCCAAAATGTATTCTGTAACGTATTCCGTTACGTTACTCAATGGGAGTAACGTATTCTGAATACTTTGGATTACTTAATATATTATCATGCTGTTTACAACTACATGAATGTACTATTGCTGTGATTTATTACTGTTACTGAAGGTCCGCGGCTCCGAACCGTAGTAAAGGACCTCTGGCTAATACGGTGGGTTCTGTGTCGGGCTCGTAGCCGAAAACTAGCTTTACTTTGTTGTCTGGGTCAACTTTGCTAGCGAGAGACAGAGAGAGGCATTGAAAGGCTGCTCCAACAGAACTTATTGTTTTTGGAGGAAAACACGAACACGGTGTACAGTCGAGTCTTAATAGCTTACTTACAACTGGGCTCGTCAGGCACTCTTCTTGGCTGCAGTGGTTATTATTATATTTACATGCTTCCAGCTCCCGTTTTTGCTCGATGACAGCTCGTACTTTTCCTTTTTCTCCCTCCCTCGCTCACAGACACATAACGTGTATGGCAGTCCATTCTCCCTGCAGCACGGACTATACTGCCTATGGTGCTACATTCTTTAGAGCTATACCGGTAGCCTTCTGCCTATTAGCTTAGCACAACAACAACAAGAAGGCCTCTCTCACCCAGGAAACACACAGAGAGAGAGCGTCACACTGTAACCATGGCAACTGTAACGTTGCCGCCTGGAACAACAGAACGTAGCTGTCAAACAAAACCCAAACAGTCCTGACCCGCGACAATATGAAACAGGGAAGTACCGCCGTGTAATCCATTTATTTCAACAAAGTAACTGTATTCTAAATACCACCTTTTTAAACGGTAACTGTAACGAAATACAGTTACTCATATTTTGTATTTTAAATACGTAATGGCGGTACATGTATTCCGTTACTCCCCAACACTGATCATGTTTAACCCGAGTAATGAAAGACCGCTGGGGTTTGAAAACAATGTGTCGTTCGTCTCAGATATTTGAAGTTTACACAGCTACATTCTCACCTGAAAATATGTTAAAGGTTTTTTTGCGACCCAGAAAGAGAAATAAGAGTAATATTAAAACTAAGTAGCTGCCGCCATTGGTGGAAACTGTAATTGGCTGGGAATTCTGCAACATGGTTTTTCAATTTTGTTGTCCGGGTGGAAAATCTGGAGAAATTTGGGAGAATGGTGGCTCCGGGAGATTTTCGGGGGGACACTGAAATTCGGGATTCTCCTGGAAAAATCAGCAGGGTTGGCATGTATGGTTGTGGCAACATCACTAACCTTGTCAAACACCTCAGAGTAAATCATATCACAGAATATGACGAGCGTATGTTGAGGCGAACTGAAGAGGAGGACAGGGACAGGTGATGCAGGGCGAGACAGATGTCTCTCACGGAGTCCTTTAGTGCTGCAGGCAGGCAAGGTGTTCAAAATGCACACAACTTCAGTTTTTTTATTTCTATATGATGAACTCTGCATTATTAAGTGATAAGAACAAGTAATCTGATGTCCTGTAATCATTATGATGCTATAATTTGAGATACAATAAATAAAATAAGTTTTTGTACAAAGTATCAGTATTGGATCAGTATTGTCGATACCACCCTGAATATTACTTGGTATCGGATCGGAAAGGAAATCAGTGGTATCGCACATCACTACTTATCGTGTCTCAGAGGCAGGCTCAAATGTTTCTTTAGGAGGTGAATATTAAAGGGGAGTTACAGCTTGCTAAAAAATGGACTGTTGTGAATGTTTGTTGTTGTTCATTTGTCTCAAATATAAAGAGTAACTTCTGGTTCTGCCAATGAAAAAAAGGTGTACTGCTGAAGCCTCTTTTAGATTCACTCACAGATTATAAGGCTATAATTCATTTGCACTTTATGTACATTTTATAACAGTTTATTTATTCATTTACTTAGAAAATTATTTTGAATGTATTTATTTTATCAACACATTATTTATCCAATTTCTATTTTTGCCTTTTTCCCTTGTCTCTTTTAATGTATACTTTATTGATCCCCTGGGTGAAGCACTGGCAGCCACTGGGCATCCGGGGAGCAGTGTGTAGGGACGGTACCTTGCTCAAGGTAGCCAGTCAGTGGATTTGAACCCTCGACCTTCCGATCATGGGGCCACCACTCTACCTACTGAGCTATCCCTGACGCTATAAAACTGGAGATGCTGGGGATTGAACCCAGGACCTCATACATGCAAAGCATGCACTCTATATCTGAGCTTTGTAAGTGAATATCAAAAGAATGGTATAAAATGCTACATGGGCAAGCAGACAAACAATGATGAAGTTTATTTAAATAAGGGCTATAACACTAGCCCTGTAGTGGGAAGGAGGATTAGTATCCACATACCTTCAATAGGTGTATTGGGATCTGGTCGATTCGCAAAAACGATGTCTACATACTCCAGCTGAAGCCTGTCAAGTGATGCTTTCAGACCTGTTTTATAAAGAGAAGTTTGTGTATATAAATGGTAAATGGCCTGTATTAGTATAGTGCTTTACTTAGTCCCTAAGAACCCCAAAGCGCTTTACACTACATCCAGTCATCCACCCATTCACACACTGGTGATGGCAAGCTACATTGTAGCCACAGCTGCCTTGGGGCGCACTGACAGAGGCGAGGCAAAACATAAATGTCGGTCCCTCTGACCACCACCAGTAGGCAAAGGGTGAAGTGTCTTGCCCAAGGACACAACGACCGAGACTGTTGGAGCCAGGGCTCGAACCGGCAACCTTCCGATTACAAGATGAACTTCCAACTCTTGAGCCACGATCAATAGCCTGGTTGCAATGACATTTTTTAGCTGTATGTTTAAGCTTGTAACAGACATTCATGCAATATAATGAAGTAAATGCAGAATAAACACAATGAATGTATGCTTAAATTCAAAAAGAATTTGAATAGTTTTCTTCAATCTTTTAACACAGGTTCTCTCCTGTGAAATACAAAACCTATATACTAATAGGTAAGTATACACTCATATATAATATACAGGGTGGTCCATTTATATGGAAACACCGTAACAACATGGGAATGGTTGGTGATATTAAAGTCCTGTTTGTGGCACACTTCTCAAGATGGGTGGTGACCATGGTGGCCATTTAGAAGTCAGCCATCTTGGACATAACTTTTGTTTTTTCAATATGAAGAGGTGCCATGTGACACATCAAACTTATTGGTAATGTCACAAGAAAAACAATGGTGTGCTTGGTTTCAACATAACTTTATTCTTTCATGAGATATTTACAAGTTTATCTTTGTTCACAGCCATTGACAGAGGATAACACGTGAGGAGCAGATGGAAATTGTGTTGATATCTGGTGAACGCAGTAACCGGGTCATTGCAGCAGATTTCAATGCAAGCAGTGTTGGGTAAGTTACTTTAAAAAAGTAATTAATTACTAATTACTAATTACTTAGTCAATATTGTATTTAAAATACTTATCTAATTACTGTGTCAGAAAAGTAACTTAATTAATAAATAAGTAATTAAACTAAATACTTCTTAAAATCCCTATAAGTCTTGAGTGGACAAACAATAGAAATTAAACTCTTTTTTTTTTAAAGACGGAGACTCTACAGTATGCAGCAGTAGCATGTCTTCCACAATGTAGCCTGCAAACTTTTTCAAGCTCACCTTCAGATGCTTTCTGTGCTGCTGAAGTAAAATCAAGTTTTGCCTGCTTAGCTGGAGTTGTTATCCATGGATGATGAACAAGGATCACTCAGAAGTGTTCGTCTATGCTCTCGTTTCAGAAAAGTGAAGAGACGGGAATATATCAGTTTCATAAAACAGCCACACGCTTCAGCCGAGTCCGACATCTTCCGCTTTAGAATACAACTATGCAGCAACCTGGCGTGAAATGATGTGCACCTGCACTACAACGATGTTAAAGCGGCAGAGTTTACTTCTACGTTTAGAAGATAAATTATTGAAATTAAATAATGATATTGAGCGAGTTTAATTATTTTACAATGTAACGCAAGTATATTGTAAATAACTGTAATTAAAATACCTAAAAATTAACAGTAATTAGTCACTCTACTTTTTCAGTGAAAAAGTAATTTAATTACAGTAACGTGTTACTTAGTAACACATTACACCCAACACTGAATGCAAGACACCCTACGAGACCACCCATCTCCCATGCTACAGTTAGCAAACTGCTTGCTAAGTTCCGTGAAACTGGTTCAGTGTTGGATTTGCCAAAATGTGGATGCAAGAAAACTGTCACTAATGAAGAAACATCAGTGGCTGTCCTAGCTTCATTCAGCAAGAGCCCACAGTGTAGCACTCGCCGCATGTCACTGGAGAGTGGCAATAGTGGAACATCCCTTCGGCGGATATTAGCTACTCACAAATGGCACCCTTACAAACTCCAGCTACTGCAGCATCTCAACGAGGATGACCCAGATCGGCGCACAGAATTTGCAGAATGGGCAAAACAAAAATTGGAACAGGACCCTCAGTTCACGCAGAAGATTTTGTTCAGTGATGAGGCAAACTTTTATGTGAATGGTGAAGTTAACAAACAAAACCACCGCTATTGGTCTGACACTAACCCACATTGGATGGATCCCTCCAAGACTGTTGGAACAACAAAAGTGATGGTATGGTGTGGTATATGGGGTACAATGATAGTGGGTCCATTCTTCATCAATGGAAACCTCAAGGCCACTGGATATTTGAAATTGCTACATGATGATGTGTTTCCCTCTTTATGCACTGAAGCTGGCACGTTCCCTGAGTTTTTCCAGTAAGATGGTGCACCACAACATTATGGGTGCCAGGGCCGAGCATTCCTAGATGAACAGTTTCCTGGAAAGTGGATTGGTCGTCGTGGGCCAGTTGGACCTTAGACTTTATCTTTGGGGTCATCTGAAGGCAAATGTCTATGGTGTGAAGATATGAGATGTGCAGCACCTGTTAGGAGCTGGTTATGTGGTGTTTTTGTCTGTGTGTGTTTTTTGGTGCCTCCCTCTTTGTATAGGCAGTGAGTCACTGAACCTGGCACACCTGTTACTCATCAGATGCATTCTTCAGAAATGTTCTTTAGGAGCTACCTGGCAGAAGACTAGTGTCGGAGTATTGATGTTTTTTGGAGAGTCTGTAATTCTGCCCCTGCCTGCTGGAGCCGTTGGATTATTTCTGGTGACTGTAAAGAGTTTTGTTTCCTCCCCAGGATTTCGCCTGTTTCCGTCAGGAGATTTTGGCAACAACCAGTACCAAGTAAGCTCTCCGACTCTCTGTAAAGTCTCCTTTAAGCTTTTCTCGGTTATCGGGCAAGACCCTCCTAATTCTCACGTCCCTCTCCTTTTAGATCGAGTGCACTTCCTGTGTGTGTTTTCGTCTCCTGCACGTCCTGGCTCCGCGTCCCCATTCATATGCTGTTGTACATTCTCTGTCCTTGTAAAACCTCCCCTTCACTGTAAATAAACTTTCTTCACCGCAACTCTGCCTCTGTGCGTTCTGCTCCCTGGGTCCATCTGCATTTGTCATAACAGCACCTGAAACTACGGATACTGGATGCCTGTGCTGGCATTTCTCCTGCGGTGTTGCTATCAGTGTGTGAAGAGTGGGAGAAGAGGGTTGCATTGACAATCCAACACAATGGCAGCACATTGAACATATTTTATAAGTGGTCAGAAACTTGTAAATATCTCATGAAAGAATAAAGTTACATTGAAACCAAGCACACCATTGTTTTTCTTTTGACATTACCAATAAGTTTGATGTGTCACACGGCCCTCTTCCTATTGAAAAAAACAAAAGTTGTGTCCAAGATGGCCGACTTCTAAATGGCCAACATGGTCACCACCCATCTTGAGGAGTCTGCCCCCTCACATATACTAATGTGCCACAAACAGGACTTTAATATCACCAACCATTCCCATGTATCCATATAAATGGCCCACCCTGTATATTAGTGCTATCAAACAATTAAACTGTTTAATTTTATTCATCACAGGGTTACTGTGGATTAATTTTGATTATTCACAATTAAATATGATTCACTTTTATTCTATATTAATCACATTTCATTTTCCATGAACAAACAGACTCGAGAAAAAAGGGAAAATATACGCACTTAGCATGTTTATTGAACATCTTGAACATTCATGCTAACAAAAAACTCTGTAAACATTTATCCACTCTCTCTTTGTCATTCTTGGGGACGCACTTCAATTCCTTCAAACGAGGAACCAAAGCCATATACAGCACGTGAAAAAGGTAATAGTACACCTTTTGTCAAAATTTGATTGATGACCCTTTTGACCTTACCGGAAGTACTCCGGAAGTGACTAATTGAATCCAGATGTTTTTTTTTTTTGTTTTTTTTTTTCGTTTGCTTCAATTAAGATGTGTCTTTAAATCGACGATACCTGTCTTGTTCAAATAGTTTATTCACATAGTAAAGAAGTAGCTAGGGAACTCAGTAAGTAGGAACAGCGATAGTTTAAAGACACTTTCTAAAATAAAGGGGATTTCATCATCCACAGTTTGTGAAAACTGCAGGTGTCACGTTAAAAAACAAATCAGTAGATTGACAAATGATGGATAAAGACTCTTTTCAGAGGTACACTTCATGTACTGATTAACATACAGTTCAAAGATGTGCATTAGGGTGCAGACTGGTTATGCCAAATGTGGATTTTGCTACATGAATATGCTCAAGAGTCTGTTTGAGCTAAAAACGTGAAATATATATATGTATATGTATATTTTTAAATCAGTAACATAGATAAAATATTTTGGATAACAAATGAGTCACATTTTAAAACACTGTTTGAATAATCAAAGAGGCATTTTTAAAGCGCAGGCTACAACGGACATGCTTACCGGGAGCAGAGAAACACGCTGTAATGTCTCTTTTGCCTAAGCCACACCAGAAACGCTCTGTGCGGATAGCAAAGTCTGCACTGTGGGAGTGTATGGACCCTTGCACGGCAAACTTGTAAGCCCTAGTTCGGCTCCCGAAAAAGATGCTCAAGTTGTTCTTGTGTCCGACAAAAATGAATTCTAATATGTTTCATTTTTAATGTTACTGTGTTGAACAAAGTGAGTTAGCACAATTTAAATTAAAAAAATTAGTCTCTTAAATGAATGGCATCTTGACGTACCTAGACCGGGGACTATTTTCCATCTTGTGCACTTGAGTACACTCCAATAAAACTCGAAAAGTGGGAAAAATACACACACACATATACACACAATATGGAGATGATGACTTGGCATTTGTTAGGGAGGAGTGTAAGTATAGAGAGGAGTAATTCCTATTTCTCATTCATGTACTCTGCAATGTGCATTGTCTCGAAACTGTCCATATCTGTCCTTGTAACATGTTTATTTCGTTTCAGAATAAATGGCTGAGAAAAAAAAATGTCAAAGTTGAGGTAAGTGGTTACTGTTTGCCACAACTAAACAGCATTGTGTTTTTTTTTTTGTTGTTTTGTTTTGTTTTTATCTGATATTAGTTTCCGAGGGTCAAATTTCTCTTTGGGTAAAAACAAAGCTAACATCCAAATGTCAAAGGCCTCTAAAGGTCAGTTCTAAAAAACAAGTCAGTCCCTGAAGCTTATTTGTCCCACAGAAGCTAATTCGGTGACAACTCAAGTCTGCGGGAATGTGTAAGGAATGTTTTGGGACCGGACCCCTGTCTGATCTTAACAAACTAACTTTGTTGTTACATTACAGCAATATTTAGGAAACATTTAATGGTTGATCATGGAGCAGGATGAAGGTCAAAGGGAAAGTCCCTGGTATGCCTCCGGTTACTGGGAAAGTCCCTGCCACACTTCCGGTCATGACGTATTCATCCAACCGGTCCATGCTATATCGCCCCCTCCAGACCCGGAGTGGTATAACGTGTTGTAGAAAAATTTGATCGACTCTCTCTCTCTCTTAAAAAATAATAATTTCTCTGGGTTTTTTCTCATGCGCTTATGTTACCCGACGGAGGAAGTTGAAGCATCCCGAGCTCTCGGAGGTAATTGACTGGGATGAACTGACGGTCGTCTGACTCCTTCTTGACCCACGGTGTGCGTGAAACAGGGCCGTTTTCTTTTAGGGTTGTTTTTTTCTGTCTATCGAGCATTTTCTGCTAATGAGGGTGAAATTGTTTTAATGTGTATGTAATTCTTTGCACAGCTGTCCGTACTTTGCTAGGTTACAAGCGTCAAGAAATACTAATATTGATTAGAGGGGTTGTTTTTATAGGTCACGGTTTGTTGACTCCTTGTTGTGTGCTAAACAAGGCAGTTTCCCTATGTAATTATCTTTTACGGTTTGTTTTTCTGTCTATTGAGAGTTTTCTGCTAATGAGGAAACCTGTTGTAAAAGGGACTCTAAAAAAAAAGAAAACTCTTTACCACAGAGAGGTAAAATTGCTTTAATAAAATTATTTGGGATGCTAAATAGGATTGAGTTCTGAATATGGGCGTGGTTCCTTTTTTTACTAAGGGTTACATTTTACACATACAAGGAGATGAGTGGACGGTCTGTATGAAATTCTTTGCATGGTACTCTGTAGGTTACAAGCAATAAAAAGTCCTTCTTTTTTCATTACAAGCACTGGTGTAGCTTGCCTCCACCAGTCTGTGAATGTGAGAGTGAATGAATAGTGGAATTGTAAATTTGAGGCACTATATATATGCAATCCATTATTAGTCAGATAATCTGAAAGGTTTTTATTTTATTGCATCTGTAATAAGGTTAATATAAGAAAGTAAAATAAATCTAAAGCCGCTATGGTAAAAAGAAATTGGCCTCAGTCTTTACCAAGAAAATTGTTACATTTGTAGGTGAAAATGGTTATCAAGATCTCTGTCATAATAGTGATGCTAATAATAGAGACTGAAACATTTAAACAATGTACTAAACAGAATTCAAACTATGAGTTCAACTCTTGTCTGTGAAAAACTAACTGCTGCGATCATTCTGTCTCTCTATGCAGTATGCGCTCTGATCTCCACTGACTCATCAGAAATCTGCTGTGTTACCCCCCTGAACTTTTCATGCCCCTGGAATGACCCCCCTCCCTCTTCGATCAGAATTGTCCCTGAACTTTTCCTCAACCATCCCTCCACCGACCCCCTCCCTCTCTGGACAAAAGAGAATTTATTTTCCCACCGGATGCAATTCATCACGTCAAATTAGTCACTTCCGGAGTACCTCCCCCACAGGATGCAATTCATCACGTCAAATTAGTCACTTCCGGAGTACCTCCCCCACCGGATGCAATTCGTCACGCATATGGATCAAATTAGTCACATCTGGATTCGATTAGTCATTTCTGGAGTACTTCCGGTAAGGTCAAAAGGTCAAGGCTAGGGTCATCAATCAAATTTTGACACAAGGTGTACTATTACTTTTTTCACGTGTTCTCAATGATATTAATAGGTTGACGCATTAGCCAAAGTCCTAGCAGCATCCCCAGCTAACGTATGCTTCGCGTCAATATGATATTTTACGCTAGAAGTGCTTTGGTGAAAAGAAAATTCCTTCTTGCACAATGTGCATAATACTTTATGTCAGTCGACTGTGCCATCTTGTTATTTTTTTTGATACTCAAATTCCCTATCAAGAGGGCCGATGTGCATTTATCATCTTTCATATTGAGTCTGTTTTTTCAGCTGCCCGTCACTACAAGATCAACTGCCCATTTGCGCATGTGCGAAGGTAACTCTACTTGGATAAACCCCCCGAAATGCGTTGACAGAGACTTTTCAGGGATTTTGAGTCATTCTGCACTCCAGATGTGTTAACTGCATTAAAAAATTTAATCACATTGACCGTGATGGCGGATTAATTTGCGTTAACGTGTTAATTTTGACAGCACTAATATATAAAAAAAATAAAAATCCCCAATTTCCCCTGTGTGCGGTCAATCCTTCAAGCTCGGGTCCTCTACCAGAGGCCTGGGAGCTTGAGGGTCCTGCGCAGTATCTTAGCTCTTCCTATGACTGTGCTCTTCTGGACAGAGATCTCTGCTGTTGTTCCCGGGATCTGCTGGAGCCACTCGCCAGCAGAGTGGCTCCAGCCACTCTGCTGGCAGTGACAGCTTGGGAGTCACTGCACCTAGTGCTCCGATTACCACTGGGACCACCATCACCTTCACCCTCCACATCTTCTCGAGCTCTTCTCTGAGCCCTTGGTATTTCTCAAGCTTCTCGTGTTCCTTATTTCTGATGTTGCTGTCATTCGGAACCGCTACATCGATCACTACGGCCGTCTTCTAGTGTTTGTCTACCACCACTATGTCCGGTTGGTTAGCCACCACCATTTTGTCCATCTGTAACTGGAAGTCCCACAGGATCTTAGCTCGGTCATTCTCCACCACCCTTGGGGGCGTCTCCCATTTTGACTTCCAGGTTATACTCGGCACAGATGTTTCTGTACACTATGCCCCCACTTGGTTATGGCGTTCCATGTATGCCTTGCCTGCTAACATCTTACACCCTGCTGTTATGTGCTGGATTGTCTCTGGAGCATCTTTACACAGCCTGCACCTGGGGTCTTGCCTGTGATAGACCCCAGCCTCAATGGATCTTGTGCTTAGTGCTTGTTCCTGTGCTGCCATGATTAGTGCTTCCGTGCTGTCTTTCAGTCTAGCTTTGTCCAGCCACTGGTAGGATTTCTGGATATCAGCCACCTTCTCTAACTGCCGGTGGTACATACCATGCAGGGGCCTGTCCTTCCATGATGGTTCCTCGCCTTCCTCCACTTTCTTGGGTTTCTGCTGCCTGAGGTATTCACTGAGCACGCTGTCAGTTGGGACCATCTTCGTGATGTATTCGTGGATGTTCCTTGTCTCATTCTGGACTGTGGTGCTGACACTCACCAGTCCCCGGCCCCCTTCCTTCCGCTTAGTGTACAGCCTCAGGGTGGTGGACTTGGGGTGAAACCCTCCATGCATGGTAAGGAGCTTTCTTGTCTTGATGTCAGTGGCTTCGATCTCCTCCTTTGGCCAGCCTATTACCCCAGCAGGTACCTGATCACGGGCAGGGCGTAGGTGTTGATAGCCCGGATCTTGTTCTTACCGTTCAGCTGACTCCTCAGGACTTGCCTGACCCTCTGCAGGTACTTGGTGGTTGCAGCTTTCCTAGCGGCATCTTCATGGTTCCCATTCGCCTGCGGGATCCCCAGGTACTTGTAACTGTCCTCTATGTCTGCAATGTTGCCTTCTGGTAGTTTGATCCCCTCCGTTCTGACTACCTTCCCTCTCTGGTGAACCTCCTACATATATATATATATATATATATATATATATATATATATATATATATATATATAACAACAAATACAACAATGTGGACCAAGCTTATGCAATGGGTGTATTAATTGTATAGATATATTTTTGCTAGTCTGACATCAGACAGAAACGTCTGACTAGTTGATACTAGTTAAACTCTATTTCCAGCTTTCAGACATTACGTATCTTTTCAAATCATCAGACGTCATTTTAAGTCTATCCTGCTAAGAAACTATTCTAATATTTAGGTCAAGGCATGTTTTGACAAGAGATTTAAAATTAATCCGGAAAGATACAAATCAAGTGTAGACTGTCTGCTTGATTTCAGTGGATTAAATAAAAAAAATTTCACAAGCATTTATGGGTCTATGTACAAAAATTGTAGACAAACCTAGTCCCACTGTTATGTACAACTGGATAATCTAACATAATCACAGCTAAAATGCTAACTAAATCATTTATTTAAAAATTTAAAACATATGTTTAAAAATAGTTTCCGCTATTTTCTAAAATGCAATTAAACCCAGGTCTGGTGCTGGAGACACTCAACAAACCAATATTTTTATTTTCCATGCTTAGAAAATGTTTTTCCCTCATTTTCAAGCATCTAATTCTCACCTAATTATTAATTGCTTTTCTTTGAAAAACACACTAAAAACGTAATTGGTGATAAAGAAGAAAACAAAACTATGTCCCCAGTATGCAAACGATCAATGTTTGCATACTGGGGGAAAAGATTTCAAATTCACAGTTGTAGCTAATAATCTTACCTTCAAGTATATGTTTTCTAGATAATCCTCTCTCCATTTCTGCTCTGAAAAAAAAAACAATAAATTAAATTCAAAATTTAACATAGTACTTTTTAACAACACTACAGATAGATTAGATAGCCTTGGAAAAGTATTTGCCTTTTTCCCATGCTGTTGCATGCTGGGGTAGCTGGTTAAAGTTTGCAGATATCAACAGACTCCATAAACTGATCCGCAAAGCTACTAATCTTGTGGAGATAGAACTGGACTCCAGCCTCCATTACTGTGAGGTGTTGGAGAGGCAGATGTTGTCCAAGATAAAGACAATGCTGGACAATACCTTCCACCCACTCAATAACTATTAGCCAGTCATTGGAGCATTTTCAGTGAGAGACTGAAAACAACAAATAACGTTTTACAGTTTAGAGTAAAACGAATGATGAAGACCCTTCGGCACCTGATGAGCTCATCACTGGACCCACTTCAGTTTGCCTACCAACCTGGCATTGGAGCAGACGATGCCGTCATCCACCTCCTACATCGTTCCCTCTCTCACCTGGAGACCGCTGGGAGCACTGTGAGAATCATGTTCTTTGATTTCTCCAGTGCCTTCAACACCATTCTTCCCACGGTCCTGAAGGACAAGCTGGAGAACTCAGGAGTAGGGATGGGTACTGGTATCCAGTGCCATGATGGCACCGGTTCTGACATAAACGGTAGTAACCACACAGAAGAGCAACGCACATTTCGGTGCTTTATTTCGGTGCTTTTTTTCCCCTGAGATGTCATACATTTTGGATTCTAGCCAATCATTTTACCTTTGCAAGCGTAGTAGGCGGGCCCAGGTACGTACTTTCTTTTAGAGCAGAGCTACAGATTAAAATGCCCAAGGCGAAGTGGTCAAAGTCTGGCTGTACTTCACAGTAAAAGATGCAAACTCAGCAGCCTGCAACAAGTGATACTGTGCAAAGGAGGTAACACCTCCAATCTGATGAAACACCTGGCGACGCATAGCGTTTTTTAAAAGCCGAGAAATGCACCATATTTGATAGTTTGCTGCGAGACCTCACACCGAGCACGTCTACTGCGGGTGTGGTGCTTGTTATTTGACCCGGAGTTAGCAACATCCCCCAAAAACCCGAAGAGGAGAGTCCTGGCCCCTAGCCCTGCCAGTGTAGCAGAAATGATGATGGATGATGATGGCAGCAGCAGCTGTTCTTCTCTGTGTGAGTAGCTTAATGTTGTTCGTGTGTAATTTACGCTGAGTAGGCTAACCACGTTATTAAATTAATGCATGTAAGGTGAACTAGCAAACACGTCATAGTTACATGCAGCTATCTTCTTGTTTGATGGCAGATACTTCCTTCACCCTGGCCAAAAAGGCAAAAGTGACCAAAGAAAACAGTGGAAAACAGCTAAACATGAGAGGTTTTTGGACAAAGTTTGTGTTTTTTCCATTGATTAAGCACTGCTTCCAGCCAAGAGTGATACCATAAATCCCCTATAGCTGCAGAAAAGGCTAACATTGTTATCTGTTTACAAAAAAACAGCTAAAAATGAGAGGTTTTAGGACAAGTTTGTGTCTTCCATTCTTTAAGCACCGGTTCGAGCACCGTTTAAGCACCAGCACCGTTTCAAAAGTACCGGTTTGGTACTGGTATCGGATAAAACCTAAACGATACCCATCCCTACTCAGGAGTGGACCATCACCTCACTACATGGATTCTGGACTCCCTCACCGACCGACCACAGTATGTGAGAACTCAGGGCTGTGTGTCGGACAGGGTCGTCTGCAGCACGGGGGCCCCACAGGGAACAGTTCTGGCTCTGTTCCTCTTCACCATCTACACTGCAGACTTCTCCCACAACTCCACCCAGTGCTTCCTGCAGAAGTTCTCTGATTACTCTGCAATAGTCGGCCTCATCAATGATGGGGACGACAAGGAGTACAGAGAACTGACAGAAGGCTTTGTGGACTGGTGCCAGCTGAACTACCTCCAGATCAACACTAGTAAAACCAAGGAGCTGGTGGTAGACTTCCGCAGGCACAAACATCCTCCACTGCAACCACTGAACATCCAAGGTATGGACATTGAGGCTGTGGACAGCTACAGGTACCATGGTGTTCATCTGAACAATAAACTGGACTGGACTCATAATTCAGACGCCCTCTACAGGAAAGGGCAGAGCAGGCTGTACCTGCTGCGGAGACTCAGGTCTTTTGGAGTGAAGGGCCCACTCCTGAAGACCTTCTATGACTCTGTGGTGGCCTCAGCCATCTTTTATGGTGTGGTCTGCTGGGGCGGCAGCATCTCTGCCAGGGACAGGAAGACACTGAACAGGCTGATCCGCAGGGCCAGCTCTGTTCTAGGATGCCCTCTGGACCCAGTGGAGGTGGTGAGTGACAGGAGAATGGTGGCTAAGACTCTGACAGCACTGAGCAGCTCCTTCAGTGGCAGGCTGCAGCACCCACAATGTGGGATGGAGAGATTTCACAGGTCTTTCCTCCCTATTGCTGTCAGACTCTACAACAAAGACTTTTGCAGCTGATCAAACCCACACAAACCCACACATGTGCAATAAGTGCAATATGTGCATTTCTTTTTCTGACAAAGTTGTACTTTTGTATTTTCTTACTCAGTTGGATATAGCATTTGTATTCTATTTTATTCTATTGTATATATTATTCTATTTCATTCTATTGTATATAGTATTTTATTCCAGTTCAGTGTTTTCTAATTTCTGCTACATAACTTTGCACTTTTGCTGTAACAAAACAAAATTCCCACCTGTGGGACTAATAAAGGTCATCTTATCTTATCTTTTCTTACCTTATCTTATCTTAAAATGTCAATCATATATATGTAGTTGCTGTAATATTCTGGACATTTATAATCAAGCTACTTGCACATATAGGAGCTATTTCTCATACTTGGTAACTTTGTTACATGTTGTATCAATTAAGTTAGTTCAGTCTGTTGCTGTTCTTGTTGTCTAATTTCCTTAGGGATTATTAAGGATTTTGATTTTGATTCTGATAATTGCCTTCAAGGTCTAGATAGTTGTATCTATCTGTCAGCACCATTCTCTTATAATTAATCATCATCATCATAGAAAGTGAGATGAGTGGGCAACCTGAGAGAGAAAACATGCATACTTTTAGAAAAGACAATGAATACTTACTTTCCACCCCAGAAGATTTTGGTGGTGATAACTAAACTGGAGCGCCTTGAGAAAAGACAAATAAACACAAAAATCAGACTGCTGGATTCCAGTCGTCTCAAATATAATTACTGAAAAAAAAATAATGTGGAGGGTGTATATATATCCCCGCTTCTGCGGGTGGCCTATCCTTCAAGCTTGGGTCCTCTGGGAGCTTGAGGGTCCTGCGCAGTACCTTAGCTGTTCCTAGGACTGCACTCTATAGAGATCTCCGATGTTGTCCCTGAGATCTGCTGGAGCCACTCGTCTAGTTTGGGAGTCACTGCACCTATTGCTCCGATTACCAACGGGACCACTGTTACCTTCACCCTCCACATTTTCTCGAGCTCTTCTCTGAGTCCTTAGTATTTCTCAAGCTTCTCGTGTTCCTTCTTTCTGATGTTGCTGTCATTGGGAACCGCTACATCTATCATTACAGCCGTCTTCTTCTGTTTGTCTACCACCACTATGTCCGGTTGGTTAGCCATCACCATTTTGTCCATCTGTATCTGGACGTCCCACAGGATCTTAGCTTGGTCTTTCTCCACCCCTCTGGGGGCGTCTCCCATTTTGATCTCATGACTTCCAAGTTATACTTGGCACTAGGGATGGGTATTGATAAGATTTTCACGATTCCGATTCCATTTTCGATTCTGTTTAACGATTCGATTCTTTATCGATTCTCTTATCGATTCTTTTTAAAAAAGGAGAACACTAAGGTCTAATAGCTTAGAACTAGGGATGGGTATTGATAAGATTTTCACGATTCCGATTCCATTTTCGATTCTGTTTAACGATTCGATTCTTTATCGATTCTCTTATCGATTCTTTTTAAAAAAGGAGAACACTAAGGTCTAATAGCTTAGAACTTTGTTTTATATCTTCTCTTTGAACAAGATAGAAATTTAGGAGTAACATGGCCTTACAAACCCAACAGTGAGATCTTAAGAGATCCACAGCCTACGGCTCTTCAATGGGGTGTCACAGGGTCCCCAGGAAAAAAAAATGTAAATGTAAAATAATAAAATAAATATTCTTCTGTAGCAATAACAAAGTATAACATCAATTATTCTGTAGCAATTACACAAGAATATCCAGTAATGTCCCTGCCTACAATTAAACACATTCACTTACCGAAAATCATCTGCTGTGGCAAATGGGTGCAAACCTTTGACCACAAACTTAGTCACTGCTCGGTGACATTCGTCTATCCTAGCCTGAAAGGAGACGCTAACGGTAGACTGCAGTGAGAACTGCCAGCATCTCAGCCAGACTCTGTCTGTCTCTCTCATCATGGTCATCTAAATGCACAGTAATGGCAGGTTTTGTAATAAGGCAGATCGCGCTAACATAATATGCACTGTTAGTTGATTATTTACCTGCCGCATTAACGGGAGATGACGTGCAAACGTTTCCGCTGCTGCTGGGTTGAGATTCACGAGTCCGGAGCGGAATTAAAAACATGACATTCATTTAAGGTCATCGTGTGTTTTGTGAGCAAATGCTTTTGTATATTTGTAGTGTTTCCTCCCTTAAATGAAATATCTACTTTGCAAGTATTGCAAGTTGCCCTGTTGTCATCCATTCTCGTAAAGCAAAACCAAACTTTTGAGCGTTTGAGCCGCTTAGGCGCCGTGTTTCCTGCCAGGTAAATGACGCTCCGCAACGTGGTGACGTCATTCGGGGCGACTGGAATCGATAAGGGAATCGTTTGCAAAAATGGCAAACAATTCCAAGGAATTGAAACACTGGGAACCGGTTCTCAACAGAACCGGTTTTCGATACCCATCCCTACTTGGCACAGATGTTCCTGTATACTATGCCGGCCACTTGGTTATGGCGTTCCATGTATGCCTTGCCTGCTAGCATCTCGCACCCTGCTGTTATGTGCTGGATTGTCTCTGGAGCATCTTTACACAGCCTGCAACTGGGGACTTGCTTGGTGTGAAAGACCCCAGCCTCTATTGATCTTGTGCTCAGAGCTTTTTCCTGTGCTGCCACGATTAGTGCCTTTGTGCTGTCTTTCAGTCCAGCTTTGTCCAGCCACTGGTAGGATTTCTGGATATCAGCCACCTCCGCTATCTGCCAGTGGTGCACACCGTGCAGTTGCCTGTCCTTCCATAATGGTTCCTCGCCTTCCTCCTCTTTCTTGGGTTTCTGCTGCCTGAGGTATTCACTGAGCACGCTGTCAGTTGGGGCCATCTTTGTGACCTATTCCTGGATGTTTGTTGTCTCATCCTGGATTATGGTGCTGACACTCACGAGTCCCTGGCCTCCTTCCTTCCGCTTAGCGTACAGCCTCGGAGTGAAACCCTCCATGCATGGTCAGGGGCTTCCTTGTCTTGATGTCAGTGGCTTCTATCTCCTCCTTTGGCCAGCTTATTATCCCAACAGGGTACCTGACAGGCAGGGCATAGTTGTTGATAGCCCAGATCTTGTTCTTACCATTCAACTGACTTCTCATGACTTGCCTTGCCCTCTGCAGGTACTTGGTGGTTGCAGCTTTTCTAGCACCTCTTCATGGTTCCCATTTGCCTGTGGGATCCCCCAGGTACTTGTAGCTGTCCCCAATGTCTGCAATGTTGCTTTCTGGTAGTTTGATCCCCTCAGTTCTTACTACCTTCCCTCTCTTTGTTATCATCCGACTACATTTCTCCAGTTTGAATGACATTCCGATATCATTGCTGTATATCCTGGTGGTGTGGCTCAGTGAATCGATGTCTCGTTCACTCTTGGCATACAGCTTGATGTCATCCATGTACAGGAGGTGGCTGACAACTGCTCCATTCTGTAGTCGGTACCATGCAGTTTTGTCCTCAGTTAAAGTCAACAACATCTTATCCCAACTGTGCACTCTGTGTGCGTGGAAAATTGCTTTTACCTCACTGTCTGACAGTTTTCATGACATCACCATGTCACCATGTAGACTGGAATATGGAATATGTGTTTTTGCAAAGATGATTGTCAAAGCTGCATTCTGCTAGCCCTATCAGTAACCAACAGCTGACACAGGAGTCCCACAGTCTACCCTAATTCAGTAGCGTTATTGGTTGTACTTTCTTATACAGCTTAGTAATAAAGTTGTAGGTAAGGGTGACAAGGTAGAAACAAGTATGTAATAAAGTTATTGCCACTAAATTACCAAAATAATAACCGGTTAATATCCAAGTAATATCGTGATAGCAACAGTGGTCACAGTTAGTTATACTAAATTTTATGTAATCGGATGACAGCTGCTCCATTCAATACCATTCTTCCCACAGTCCTGAAGGACAAGCTGGAGAACTCAGGAGTGGACCATCACCATACTACCTGGATTTTGGACTACCTCACTGACCGACCACAGTTTGTAATAACTCAGGGCTGTGTGTCAGACAGGGTTGTCTGCAGTACGGGGGCCCCACAGGGAACGGTTCTGGCCCCATTCCTCTTCACCATCTACAATGCAGACTTTCCCCACAACTCCATGCCGTGCTTCCTGCAGAAGTTCTCTGATGACTCTGCAATAGTCGGCCTCATCACTGATGGGGACGACAAGGAGTACAGAGGACTGACCCAGGATTTTGTGGACTGGTGCCAGCTGAACTAGCTCCAGATCAACACTAGTAAAACCAAGGAGCTGGTGGTAAACTTCCACAGGCACAAGCATCCTCCACTGCAACCACTGAACATCCAAGGTATGGACATTGAGGCTGTAGACAGCTCCAGGTACCTTGGTGTTCATCTGATCAACAAACTGGACTGGACTCATAATTCAGACGCCCTCTACAGGAAAGGGCAGAGCAGGCTATACCTGCTGCGGAGACTCAGGTCTTTGGGAGTGAAGTGCCCACTCCTGAAGACCTTCTATGACTCTGTGGTGGCCTCAGCCATCTTTTATGGTGTGGTCTGCTGGAGCGGCAACATCTCTGCCGGGGACAGGAAGAGACTGAACAGGCTGATGTGCAGGGCCAGCTCTGTTCTAGGATGCCCTCTGGACCCAGGGGAGGTGGTGAGTGACAGGAGAATGGTGGCTAAGCTTTCATTCCTGTTGGACAACATAACCCACCCCATGCAGAGGAGACTCTGACAGCACTGAGCAGCTCCTTCGGTGGCAGGCTGCGGCACCCACGATATGGGACGGAGAGATTTTGCAGGTCTTTCCTCCCCACTGCTGTCAGACTCCACAACAAAGACTTTTGCAGCTGATCAAACACACACATCCACACATGTGCAATAAGACTAAGTGCAATACTCTTCTCTGACAAAGTTGTATTTTTACTCAGTTGTATATAGCCTTTGTATTCTATTTTTATCCTATTGCATATTTTATTCTATTTTATTCTACTGTATATAGTATTTTATTTTATTCTGTACAGTTGTGTACAGTATATTATTTGTATTGTATTCTAATTTTTGCTATATAACATTTGCACTGTCCATTTTCTGCTGTGACAAAACAAATTTCCTATGTGTGGGACTAATAAAGGTTATCTTATCTTAGTCAAAGGAGCTTGTAAAGAAAAGCGTCTGGACTTCTTTAAGTTGCTTGAAGACGTTTCACCTCTCATCCAAGAAGCTTCTTCAGTTCTAAGGTCAAATGGTGGGGAGTCCCAGATTTAAACCTAGTGGGAGTATCCCCCTGCAGAGGGACAAAAGGACCCCCTGATGATCCTCTAATCGCCTGAGCCAAGGTGTGAAACTGTGTGTGGGTCCCAATCAGCCAGGGTTTCGGGTGCGTTCATTCTGAAACCTGGCCCCACCTTATCATGCGAATTCCTGAGGTCAGATGGCCCAGGATTGAGGATTGCCCTCATAGGGCATCCACACTATTGAGTTCCTGTTTCTCTTTATTGTGTGGATGCTTTAAGACAGTGTCACTATAATTATCGTGCGAGTTACGGTTTTTTCACAATTTGCCTCGAAGTGACACGAAGTCTAAAAACTCCCCACTCAAAGTCTATGGGGAGGTTGTGAAACTCAGAGCTGAAATACTGAAACTGAAGGCATTTTCAAATCGTCATATCTCCTTAACGAAGCAAAGTTAAGACATGAGGCTTGTGCCAATTCATCTTCAGACACTGCTGACACTCACGGTCGAAGCAGTTTTTACAGTCATCTTACCGTTGAGCCATAAATTACGTTTGTTTGAGGGGTAGAAATCTGTCCTCCTCTCAGTTTTAAAACTCCGAAAATGAAGCCGTTTCTTCTCTCGTCATATCTCCGCGACGGAAGTACAAAGAGCTATGTAAATCGCAGTCAAAGTTCACCAAAGTCCGCTGATTCACCCAGTGCAAGAATTATGTTTCTAGTCCACCTTGTTTTTGAGTTACACGACGTTTTGTAACTCCAAAAAACGGCGTTTTTCGCCTCTCACCGCGATCTAATTCTGACTGCTCATCAGCCTGTTTTCCAGGCGCCTGTTCTCTTTGTCAGTGGCGCAGTTGGTAATGACACGGGTTTGAAGCCCAAAGGTCGTGTGTTCAATTCCACCTTATCCACATGTTTTTTTCACTACAAATTAATACACTATCACAGACCAGTAATTCATATTCATCATTTATTACAATTCTGCAAAGTTTTATGATTTTGGCAGCTTTCCTAATATGGACCTCAGATTCTTGTTAACGCTCCATGGCAGAAATACATACAAGTACACAGCCTGATAAAGCAGACAGAAGAAGTACCTCTGATTGGTTCAGCATTTTTACCTCCTATCAGCACGAATCTCAGCTGTTTTCAGAAAAAACTCTTTTGAGCAGAAATTCTGCTAATTCATTTCTTTTCAGCGCAACTTTCTGCTTCTTTCCATCCTTTCTGCAGAAATTCTGCTCATTCAACTCTTTTCAGCAAAATTTTCAGCCTTTTCAGCTCTTATCAGCACAAATCTCAGCTGTTTTCAGAAAAAACTCTTTTGAGCAGAAATTCTGCTGATTCATCTCTTTTCAGTGCAACTTTCTGCTTCTTTACCTTTTTTCTGCAGAAATTCTGCTCATTCAACTCTTTTCAGCAAAATTTTCAGCCTTTTCACCTCTTATCAGCACAAATCTCAGCTGTTTTCAGAAAAAACTCTTTTGAGCAGAAATTCTGCTGATTCGTCTCTTTTGAGCAGAAATTCTGCTGATTCATCTCTTTTCAGTGCAACTTTGTGCTTCTTTCCATCTTTTCTGCAGAAATTCTGCTCATTCACCTCTTTTCAGCGCAACTTTCTGCTTCTTTACCTCTTTTCAGCAGAAATTCTTCTGATTCACCCCTTTTCTGTAAAGTTTTCAGGCTTTTCACCTCTTATCAGCACAAATCCCAGCTTTTTCAGCTGTTTTCAGCAAAAACCTCTTTTTAGCAGAATTCTGCTCATTCAGCTTTTTTCAGCAGAAATTCTGCTGATTTATCTATTTTCAGCGCAATTTTCTGCTTCTTTCCATCTTTTCTGCAGAAATTCTGCTAATTCAACTCTTTTCAGCAAAATTTTCAGCCTTTTCACCTCTTATCAGCACAAATCCCAGCTGTTTTCAGAAAAATCTCTTTTGAGCACAAATTCTGCTGATTCATCTCTTTTGAGCAGAAATTCTTCTGATTCACCGATTTTCAGCGCAACTTTCTGCTTCTTTCCATCTTTTCAGCAGAAATTCTTCTGATTCACCTCTTTTCTGTAAAGTTTTCAGGCTTTTCACCTCTTATCAGCACAAATCCCAGCTTTTTCAGCTGTTTTCAGCAAAAACCTCGTTTTAGCAGAATTCTGCTCATTCAGCTTTTTTCAGCAGAAATTCTGCTGATTTATCTCTTTTCAGCGCAATTTTCTGCTTCTTTCCATCTTTTCAGCAGAAATTCTGCTCATTCACCTCTTTTCAGCAGATTTTTCACCCCTTTTGAGCACAAATCTCAGCTTTTTCAGCTGTTTTTCAGCAAAAACCTCTTTTCAGCAGAAATTCTGCTGATTCATCTCTTTTCAGTGCAACTATCTGCTTCTTTCCATCTTTTCTGCAGAAATTCTGCTGATTCATTTCTTTTCAGCAAAATTTTAAGCCTTTTCACCTCTTATCAGCACAAATCTCAGCTGTTTTCAGAAAAACATCTTTTTAGCAGAATCCTGCTCATTCAGCTTTTTTCAGCCGAATTTTCACCTCTTTTCACCACAAATCTCAGCTGTTTTCAGAAAAAACTCCTTTGAGCAGAAATTCTGCTGATTCATCTCTTTTCAGCAGAATTTTAAATTTTGTCACCACTTTTCAGCACAAATCCCAGCTTTTTCAGCTGTTTTCAGCAAAAACCTCTTTTCAGCAGAAATTCTGCTGATTGAACTCTTTTCAGCAGAATTTTCACCTCTTTTCAGCACAAATTCTGCTTATTCACCTCTTCTGCAAAATATTCAGCCTTTTCACCTGTTGTCAGCAGAAATTCTGCTCATTCACCTCTTTTCAGTCCAATTTTCTGCTTCTTTCCATCTTTTCTGTAGAAATTCTGCTCATTCAACTCTTTTCAGCAAAATTTTCAGCCTTTTCACCTCTTATCAGCACAAATCGCAGCTGTTTTCAGAAAAAATTCTTTTGAGCAGAAATTCTGCTGATTCATCTCTTTTCTGGAAAAATTTCAGCCTTTTCACCTCTTATCAGCACAATTCTCAGCCATTTTGCTCATTTCAGCAAAATTGGCAGTTTCTCCACCACTTCTTTGAGAGGTTGACTTTGGCTCAGTGAGATGAATAACCGTCTTGAGACCAGGAGGGCCAGGTTCAAATCCTGCTCAGGGCAACTTTTTTTTTTCACCACTTTTCAGCAAAAATTTCTCCGTCTTTGCCCCTTTCAGTAGAATTTTTTGCTTTTCACCACTTTTCAACAAAATTTTCTGCTTCTTTACCTATTTTCAGCAGAATTTTACGTTTCTTCACCGCCATGCAACTTTTTGCAACTTTTCAACTTTTTCAGCTTTTTTCAGCAGACATCTTCAGCGTTAAGGCATCCACACAGCATTTTCGCAGGAAATGCAAATTTTTCTAGTTCTTTATACTTTATTGTGTGGATGCTTTAAGGCATCCACACTATTGAGTTCCTGTTTCTCTTTATTCTTTATTATTATTGTGTGGATGCTTTAAGGCATCCACACTATTGAGTTCCTGTTTCTCTTTATTCTTTATTATTATTGTGTGGATGCTTTAAGGCATCCACACTATTGAGTTCCTGTTTCTCTTTATTCTTTATTATTATTATTATTATTGTGTGGATGCTTTAAGGCATCCACACTATTGAGTTCCTGTTTCTCTTTATTGTGTGGATGCTTTAAGGCATCCACACTATTGAGTTCCTGTTTCTCTTTATTCTTTATTATTATTATTATTATTATTCTTCAAGTTGCTTCCGTACGTTTTTCGCCGTAGAACTACTTCCACAATTTTTATGCTATTTTCACCATTCAAATTTTAAACTATTCTGCTATTTCTGCTAATTTGCGCAATATCTTTTGGTATTTTTTGCTATTATACTTTTTAAAATATTAAGCTTTTTATGCAATTTTTTGTCCCATTGAAATTAATGTAAAACTTCCAAAATTCTGCTAAATTTTGCTTGTTTTTGAAACTTAACTACTTCCTCATACTTTCACGTAGAACAACCATTCAAATTTTAAAATGTTCACAAATCATTGGGCTATTCATGTATATTTCAACTTTTTCATATCTGTTACCGTTTTCATCTTATCCCTCTTTAAGTTTAGAGTTGCAAAATTGTGATTTTTCACAAAATACATGCGTTGTTATGGTTGCTATGCACTTGGCTTTCAGTGTGGTACTGTAAGTTTCGCAGTCTTCTCTTCATGTCCGAACAACTTCTTGCTACTTGCTCAATTTTTACTCAACTTCCACAAATTATACATCAAAACGTAGGTATTTTTGCTGGCTTTCAGAAATTGTCACTATCATTGTTGTGGGATTTATAGAATTTTGGCAAATCTCCTCAGACCAACACAAACTCTGAAAACTCTCCATAGAAAGTCAATAGAGAGTTTGTTCAAAATCACCGCTTGATTTCTGTAATGAGAGTCATATTCGAATCGCCATATCTCCTTAACGAAGCGAAGTCAAGACATGAGGCTTGTGCCAATATATCTTCAGACACTCCTGACGCTCACAATTTAAAAAGTTTTTTCTCACCTATTACCATTTGGCCATGAATTACGTTTGTTTGAGGGTAGGAAATTCGATCTTCGCTCAGATTTCTTCAGATTTCAAACTCTGGAAATGAACCACTTTTTTCTCTTGTCATATCTTTTTGATGGATTTCCATAGAGACCTAAAAATTTCCATGACTGTTCACTAAAGTCCGCTGTCTCTTACGGTGAAAGAATGATATCGATACTCCAAATAGATTTAGAGTTACAAAGCGTTGTTTGAGGGCAAGTCAAGGCAGTTTTTGCTTCGCCTCTACTCAGTTATGGTGCATTAGAAGTCAAATATCTTTAATAATTCATATTTTAATGATAAATTGTCAACACTTGAAGATTCCCCCATCTCTGCTGAACAAAACGGTGTAAGAATGATCGTTCTAGCCCCTACGGTTAGGAAATTATGGTCATTTGTTTGAGTTTAGTCCTCACTATGAGAAATAGACTGCAAAAATCCTGCCTCTCTGCTGCGTGTGTAAAAACGGCTGCACCTGTTTTGGCGGGAAAAAAGTACACAGCCTCTCTGATTGGTGGATTCAAATTTAGCAGCTCCCAGGCTGCTTGACTGACCTAAAAACTGGCTTCTCTCTCTTTCTGTGTGTGTTATAGTATTTCTAAATGATAGTATTTCTGCTTTTTATAATATTTCTGCTAAATTATAGTATTTCTGCTTTTTATAATATTTCTGCTTTTTATAGTATTTGAGCTTAATATAGTATTTCTGCTTTTAATAGGATTTGTGCTTAATATAGTATTTCTGCTAAATTATAGTATTTCTGCTTATTATAGTATTTCTGATTTTTTTATAGTATTTCTGCTAAATTATAGTATTTCTGCTAAATTATAGTATTTCTGCTAAATTATAGTATTTGTGCTTAATATAGTATTTCTGCTAAAATATAGTATTTCTGCTTAATATAATATTTCTGCTTTTTATAGTATTTGTGCTAAAACATAGTATTTCTACTAAATGTAGTATTTATGCTTAATCATACTATTTCTATATATTACTGCCAGGTCCCCAGGCAGCCAATCCTCTGTGAGGACTGAGACATTCAAATTCACAAATCAGAGCCTGCATGGCTTCCCAGCCAGCCAATCATATCTGAGGGCTCAGGCATTCAAATTTGCATATTGGGGCCTGCAAAAATCCTGTCTCTCTGCTGCATGTGTAAAAACGGCTGCACCTGTTTTGGCGGGGAAAAGTACACAGCCTCTCTGATTGGTGGATTCAAATTTAGCAGCTCCCAGGCTGCTTGACTGACCTAAAAGCTTGCTTCTCTCTCTTTCTGTGTTGTGTTATAGTATTTCTAAATTATAGTATTTCTGCTTTTTATAGTATTTCTGCTAAATTATAGTATTTCTGCTAAATTATAGTATTTCTGCTTTTTATAGGATTTCTGCTTTTTATATGATTTGTGCTTAATATAGTATTTCTGCTTTTTACAGTATTTGTGCTTAATATAGTATTTCTGCTAAAGTATAGTGTTTCTGCTTTTTATAGGATTTGTGCTTAATATAGTATTTGTGCTTAATATAGTATTTCTGCTTAATTATAGTATTTCTGCTTTTTATAGTATTTCTGCTAAATTATAGTATTTCTGCTAAATTATAGTATTTCTGCTTAATATAGTATTTCTGCTAAATTATAGTATTTCTGCTTTTTATAGTATTTGTGCTAAAACATAGTATTTCTACTAAATGTAGTATTTATGCTTAATTATACTATTTCTATATATTACTGCCAGGTCCCCAGGCAGCCAATCCTCTCTGAGGACAGACATTCAAATTTACAAATCAGAGCCTTCACGGCTTCCCAGCCAGCCAATCGTATCTGAGGGCTCAGGCATTCAAATTTGCATATTGGGGCCTTCACGGCTTGTAAGCCAGCCAATCATATCTGAGGGCTCAGGCATTCAAATTTGCATATTGGGGCCTTCACGGCTTGTAAGCCAGCCAATCATATCTGAGGGCTCAGGCATTCAAATTTGCATATTGGGGCCTGCAAAAATCCTGTCTCTCTGCTGCATGTGTAAAAACGGCTGCACCTGTTTTGGCGGGGAAAAGTACACAGCCTCTCTGATTGGTGGATTCAAATTTAGCAGCTCCCAGGCTGCTTGACTGACCTAAAAACTTGCTTCTCTCTCTTTCTGTGTTGTGTTATAGTATTTCTAAATTATAGTATTTCTGCTTTTTATAATATTTCTGCTAAATTATAGTATTTCTGCTAAATTATAGTATTTCTGCCTTTTATAGGATTTGTGCTTAATATAGTATTTCTGCAAAATATAGTATTTCTGCTTTTTATATGATTTGTGCTCAATTCTAGCATTTCTGCTTTTTATAGTATTTCTGCTTTTTATAATATTTGAGCTTTCTGCCTTTTATAGGATTTGTGCTTAATATAGTATTTCTGCAAAATATAGTATTTCTGATTAATTATAGTTTTTCTACCAAATCATAGTACAGTATTTCTGCTTTTTATAGTATTTATGCTTAATATAGTATTTCTGCTTTTTATAGTATTTGTGCTTAATATAGTATTTCTGCTAAATTATAGTGTTTCTGCTTTTTATAGGATTTGTGCTTAATATAGTATTTGTGCTTAATTATAGTATTTCTGCTTTTTATAGTATTTCTGCTAAATTATAGTATTTCTGCTTAATATAGTATTTCTGCTAAATTATAGTATTTCTGCTTTTTATAGTATTTGTGCTAAAACATAGTATTTCTACTAAATGTAGTATTTATGCTTAATTATACTATTTCTATATATTACTGCCAGGTCCCCAGGCAGCCAATCCTCTCTGAGGACAGACATTCAAATTTACAAATCAGAGCCTTCACGGCTTCCCAGCCAGCCAATCATATCTGAGGGCTCAGGCATTCAAATTTGCATATTGGGGCCTGCACGGCTTGTAAGCCAGCCAATCATATCTGAGGTCTGCCGTTTCTTCTCTCGTCATATCTCAGCGACGGATGTACAAAGAGCAATGAAAATCGCAGTCAAAGTACACCAAAGTCCGCTGATTCACCCAGTACAAGAATTATGTTTCTAGTCCACCTAGTTTTTGAGTTACACGGCGTTTTGTAACTCCAAAAAACGGCGTTTTTCGCCTCTCACCGCGAGCTAATTCTGACTGCTCATCACCCTGTTTTCCAGTCACCTGCTCTCTTTCCCAGTGGCGCAGTTGGTAATGACACGGGTCTGCAACCAAAAGGTCGTGGGTTCGATTCAACCTTGGTCAACATTTTTTTTGCCCTACAAATTAATACACTATCACAGACAAGTAATTCATATTCATCATTTATTATAATTCAGCAAACTTTTATGATTTTAGCAGCTTTTTTGCCAAATCATGGTTTTTGTGCCAAATCATAACAGTTGTTTTATGTTATAGTATTACTACTAAGTGGAGGAATTTCTGTCATGTTACAGTATATGTGCTGATTACAGTATTTCTATATTATATTTCTCTTTCTAAATATAGCATTTCTGCTATATAATTGTATTTCTGCTATGTTATAATATTTGTGTTAAACCAGAGTATTTGTGCTGAAACATAGTATTTCTGCCAAATGATAGTATTTCTGTCAAATTATAGTATTTGTGCTAAAACATAGTATTAATTTAAAATTACAATATTCATATTTGATCACAGTTTCTCTGGTAAATCACAGTATTTCTGCTATGTTGTACTATTTTTCTAAATCATAGTGTTTCTGTAATGTTTAAGTATTTTTGGCTAAATATATTCTTTCTGTTATCTTATACTATTTCTCCTAAATTCTTGTATATTTGAGAAGTTATCGTGTTTCTGGTAAGTTACAATATTTCTGCCAAGTTCTGCTATGCTATTGTATTTCTGCCAAGTATTATGTTTCCTCTAAGATATTGCAGTTCTGCTAAGTTATTACTTTTTAGCAAAGTTCCTTTGCTTCTGCAAAGTTTTTACAATTTCTGCAACTTTTCAGCTTTTTCAGCTAGTTTTTGCAGACAGCTTCAGCTTTAAAGCATCCACACTGCATTTTCGCAGGAAATGCAAATTTTTCTAGTTATTGTGTGGATGCTTTAAGGCATCCACACTATTGAGTTCCTGTTTCTCTTTATTCTTTATTATTATTATTATTCTTCAAGTTGCTTCCGTACGTTTTTCGCCGTAGAACTACTTCCACAATTTTTATGCTATTTTCACCATTCAAATTTTAAACTATTCTGCTATTTCTGCTAATTTGCGCAATATCTTTTGGTATTTTTTGCTATTATACTTTTTAAAATATTAAGCTTTTTATGCAATTTTTTGTCCCATTGAAATGAATGTAAAACTTCCAAAATTCTGCTAAATTTTGCTTGTTTTTGAAACTTAACTACTTCCTCATACTTTCACGTAGAACAACCATTCAAATTTTAAAATGTTCACAAATTATTGGGCTATTCATGTATATTTCAACTTTTTCATATCTGTTACCGTTTTCATCTTATCCCTCTTTAAGTTTTGAGTTGCAAAATTGTGATTTTTCACAAAATACATACGTTGTTATGGTTGCTATGCACTTGGTTCTAAGTGAGGCACTGTAAGTTTCGCAGTCTTCTCTTCATGTCCGAACAACTTCTTGCTACTTGCTCAATTTTCACTCAACTTCCACAAATTATACATCAAAACGTAGGTATTTTTGCTGGCTTTCAGAAGATGTCACTATCATTGTTGTGGGATTTATAGAATTTTGGCAAATCTCCTCAGACCAAGACAAAGTCTGAAAACTCTCCATAGAAAGTCAATGGAGAGTTTGTTCAAAATCACCGCTGGATTTCTGTAATGAGAGGCATATTCGAATCGCCATATGTCCTTAACGAAGCGAAGTCAAGACATGAGGCTTGTGCCAATATATCTTCAGACTCTCCTGACGCTCACAATTCAAGAATTTTTTTCTAACCTATTACTATTTGGCCATGAATTACGTTTGTTTGAGGGTAGGAAATTCGTCCTTCGCTCAGATTTCTTCAGCTTTCAAACTCTGGAAATGAACCACTTTTTTCTCTCGTCATATCTTTTTGATAGATTTCCACAAAGACCTGAAAATTTCCATGGTTGTTCGCCAAAGCCTGCTGTCTCCTACGGTGAAAGAATGATATCGATACTCCAAATTGATTTAGAGTTAGAAAGCGTTGTCTGAGGGCAAGTCAAGGCAGTTTTCGCTTCGCCTCTACTCAGTTATGGTGCATTAGAAGTCAAATATCTTTAATAATTCATATTTTAATGATAAATTGTCAACACTTGAAGATTCCCCCATCTCTTCTGAACAAAACGGTGTAAGAATGACCGTTCTAGCCCTTACGGTTAGGAAATTATGGCCATTTGTTGCAGGGTAGTCGTCACTATGAGAAATAGACTGCAAAAATCCTGTCTCTCTGGTGCGTGTGTAAAAACGGCGGCACCTGTTTTGGCGGGAAAAAGTACACAGCCTCTCTGATTGGTGGATTCAAATTCAGCAGCTCCCAGGCTGCTTGACTGACCTAAAAAGTTGCTTCTCTCTCTTTCTGTGTGTGTTATAGTATTTCTAAATTATAGTATTTCTGCTTTTTATAATATTTCTGCTAAATTATAGTATTTCTGCTTTTTATAGTGTTTCTGCTTTTTATAGGATTTGTGCTTAATATAGTATTTGTGCTTAATATATTATTTCTGCTAAATTATAGTATTTCTGCTTTTTATAATATTTCTGCTTTTTATAGTATTTGAGCTTAATATAGTATTTCTGCTTTTAATAGTATTTGTGCTTAATATAGTATTTGTGCTAAAACATAGTATTTCTGCTTTTTATAGTATTTCTGCTAAATTATAGTATTTCTGCTTAATATAATATTTCTGCTTTTTATAGTATTTGTGCTAAAACATAGTATTTCTACTAAATGTAGTATTTATGCTTAATCATACTATTTCTATATATTACTGCCAGGTCCCCAGGCAGCCAATCCTCTGTGAGGACTGAGACATTCAAATTCACAAATCAGAGCCTGCACGGCTTCCCAGCCAGCCAATCATATCTGAGGGCTCAGGCATTCAAATTTGCATATTGGGGCCTGCAAAAATCCTGTCTCTCTGCTGCGTGTGTAAAAACGGCTGCACCTGTTTTGGCGGGGAAAAGTACACAGCCTCTCTGATTGGTGGATTCAAATTTAGCAGCTCCCAGGCTGCTTGACTGACCTAAAAACTTGCTTCTCTCTCTTTCTGTGTTGTGTTATAGTATTTCTAAATTATAGTATTTCTGCTTTTTATAGTATTTCTGCTTTTTATAGGATTTGTGCTCAATTCTAGCATTTCTGCTTTTTATAGTATTTCTGCTTTTTATAATATTTGAGCTTTCTGCTTTTTATAGGATTTGTGCTTAATATAGTATTTCTGCAAGATATAGTATTTCTGATTAATTATAGTTTTTCTACCAAATCATAGTACAGTATTTCTGCTTTTTATAGTATTTATGCTTAATATAGTATTTCTGCTTTTTTATAGTATTTGTGCTTAATATAGTATTTCTGATAAATTATAGTGTTTCTGCTTTTTATAGGATTTGTGCTTAATATAGTATTTGTGCTTAATATAGTATTTCTACTAAATTATAGTATTTCTGCTTTTTATAGTATTTCTGCTTAATATAGTATTTCTGCTAAATTATAGTATTTCTGCTTTTTATAGTATTTGTGCTAAAACATAGTATTTCTACTAAATGTAGTATTTATGCTTAATCATACTATTTCTATATATTACTGCCAGGTCCCCAGGCAGCCAATCCTCTCTGAGGACAGACATTCAAATTTACAAATCAGAGCCTTCACGGCTTCCCAGCCAGCCAATCATATCTGAGGGCTGAGGCATTCAAATTTGCATATTGGGGCCTTCATGACTTGTAAGCCAGCCAATCATATCTGAGGGCTCAGGCATTCAAATTTGCATATTGGGGCCTTCACGACTTGTAAGCCAGCCAATCATATCTGAGGGCTCAGGCATTCAAATTTGCATATTGGGGCCTGCACGGCTTCCCAGCCAGCCAATCATATCTGAGGTCTGCCGTTTCTTCTCTCGTCATATCTCCGCGACGGTTGTACAGAGAGCAATGAAAATCGCAGTCAAAGTACACCAAAGTCCGCTGATTCACCCAGTACAAGAATTATGCTTCTAGTCCACCTAGTTTTTGAGTTACATGACGTTTTGTAACTCCAAAAAGCGGCGTTTTTCGCCTTGCACTGCGATCTAATTCTGACTGCTCATCACCCTGTTTTCTAGCCGCCGGCTCTCTTTCCCAGTGGCGCAGTTGGTAATGACATGGGTCTGCTAGCCAAAGGTCGTGGGTTCAATTCCTACCTTGATCAACATGTTTTTTTTCCCTACAAATTAATACACTATCACAGACCAGTGATTCATATTCATCATTTATTACAATTCTGCAAATTTTTATCATTTTACCAGCTTTTCTAATATGGACCTCAGATTCTTGTTAACACTCCATGGCACAAATACTGTTCCCTTTAGGCTTTGTGTATGTGTGTGTGTATCAATATTTCTCCCATTTTAAAGTATTACTCCTCCATAATTGTATTTCTGTTAAATCAAAGTACTTTTACTACATCTTAGTACTTCTGCTCAATCATAGTATTTCTGCTAAATCATAGTATTTTGCCAAATCGTGTTTTTTTTGCCAAATCATATAATTTGTGTTATGTTATAGTATTACTACTAAGTGGAGGAATTTCTGTCATGTTACAGTATATGTGCTGATTACAGTATTTTTGCCAAATCATAGTATTTCTACTATATCATATTTTTCTTTCTAAATATAGCATTTCTGCTATATAATTGTATTTCTGCTATGTTATAATATTTGTGCTAAACCAGAGTATTTGTGCTGAAACATAGTATTTCTGCCAAATGATAGTATTTCTGTCAAATTATAGTATTTGTGCTAAAACATAGTATTAATTTAAAATTACAATATTCATAGTTCATCACAGTGTCTCTGGTAAAACACAGTATTTCCGCTATGTTGTACTATTTTTCTAAATCGTAGTGTTTCTGTAATGTTTAGGTATTTTTGGCTAAATATATTCTTTCTGTTATCTTAAACTATTTCTCCTAAATTCTTGTATATTTGAGAAGTTATCATGTTTCTGGTAAGTTACAATATTTCTGCCAAGTTCTGCTATACTATTGTATTTCTGCCAAGTATTATGTTTCCTCTAAGATATTGCAGTTCTGCTAAGTTATTACTTTTTAGCAAAGTTCCTTTGCTTCTGCAAAGTTTTTTTCAGCTAGTTTTAGCAGACAGCTTCAGCTTTAAAGCAATTCAGAATTCATATGATTACAACCAATATGTATTAGAATAAAAGAAACAAATGTGCAATGAACATGTCAGGAGTCGCTGTTAAAAAGTCTCATGGCAGTGGGGTTAAGGGACTTCCTGAACCTCTTGAGTCCTGCAGTGGAGTGAGATGAGCCTCTGCAGCTCCTACTGTGAGGATGCTTAGGCGATCACCAACACCAGCTCCTTGGTGTTGGTGTTCAGAAGAAGACTGTTCTTATTACTGCAGTCAGTTAAATAAATCTATCATAATAAAGTACATTTTAACATAATGACCTTGTGTTTATTTATGTCTTTTAACCATTATTTCAAATTCAAAGAATCCAGTTTGAAACATTTATTAAACTTATAGAATTAAATTTCTGCTAGTTGTTTTTTGTTGCAAAAAGATCTAGTATAATAATATTTAAATTTACATATATTTTTCACGTTTTCAATGCCAATTTTGTGTAATTGCGGAGTTTCCCACTACCTGTGAATGCCTCTTTTTTTACGTCTCCGGCTGACTCCTGAATCTCCGCCCACTCTCTGGTCGATCCCTGCGGTAAGCTGCTTCTCTGTCTCTCTTCTCTGAAATGAAATGTCTATAAGCTGTTTGAGTGATTTACCCAGTTGTTGTTAGTGACGTATAAAGTCATGTTAAAGTAACACAATGACTGCTTTTTTAGTGAAACGTTGTAATTTTAGGTTTTAAAAGGAGTGTTTGGTATGCTAGCCCTAACAACCTAAGCGCTAACGCCTAGCCTAGCTGCTATAGGCCCAGTGTGAAATTAATATGGTTCATTTGATTGTTTAATACAGTTATTGTGTTGTATTTGGTTCATTCGGTGTGTTAGTGTTTCTGAGTCTCTTAGGGAAGTGAAGTTACAGTAAAGTCAGTTAAAACGGCCTCATTCTTTAGGTTGTAAGGTAATGAGCCGCCATTTTAGAACCACTGATTAGCAGGGTCGGCAACTTCAAAGGAGCCATTTTAGCGCCATTAGCTGTGTCCCACAAAGTCGGCTGCATCCTTCGGAGGACCCGGCCTTCGCGGTCTATGTGGGCCGGGTCCTTCAAAGGCCGAGAAGGCCGGAAGTGCGAGGCTGTGAAATGACGGTCTAGCCTTCAGATTAGCGTCACCGCTGTCTCGCTGGAATTTAATAAACTCGGCAGTCTGCTCCTTGCTATTTAAAATATAACTGGACACTGGCGTAAATTCTCGGTTGTTTAACGTTTATTCAGCTGTGTGAAAATCCTGGAGGAACCCAGCCATAATTTGTATTTGTAATTTACACCGCCACTTTCTCGCCTTAAAATATGTTAAAAATTTATTTTGTGGGCCAGAAAGATTAATAAAAGTAATTTTAAAACTTAGTAGCGGCCGCCATTGTTGGCAGCTGAAATTTGGCTGGGCCGCGCTATGAATTCTGGGATATGGTGGGCCACGAACGACACACCCGACCCATCCTTCAAATTAGGGGAAATGAAGGACGCATGTCATGTCAGCCGCATTTGAAGGGGTCGACGAATTGGGACAGCCTTCGTCGCCTGGCTGTGACATAATCGGCCTTCAAATGCCTCCGGAGGATGCAGCCAACGTTTTGGGACACAGCCGGGGAGAAAAAGAGTCGTGCTGGTGTTTGTGTTGTGGGTTAATTAACAGAAGGGAGAGAGAGAGTGAGGATAAAACACATAATATAAGAATAATAACATCTCTTAACAAGAAGTTTTTTTAATTAATTAATTTTAGTTTTTTAGTTAAATTTTAAGAACTGTTTAACAAACACTTGTTTGTGCAGGTTGGTTTTTTAAATAAAACCTACACCTGCAGCTCTGTTTAACTTCTGACTTTGTGAAAAATTAATGAAATATAAAAAAGTCCACCTTCAAATAAATAAAA
Source organism: Neolamprologus multifasciatus (assembly GCF_963576455.1). NCBI lineage: Eukaryota > Metazoa > Chordata > Actinopteri > Cichliformes > Cichlidae > Neolamprologus > Neolamprologus multifasciatus. The sequence continues at coordinate 18,982,614 of NC_140458.1, read as the reverse complement.
TGCAGCAGTGCACCATTAATATTATAAATATGATATGTAAATATTTAAAACAACAGCATATTAAATGATACTAAATGATACTGTGTGCAGGTGATAATATTTTTAGGAAGCAGAATTTGAATGCAGACCAACTCAAATGTTGAAGCCTACAAATATATCACCCAAGCTTTCATTTATGATTGTTCATGCTTTGAAATTGTGATGTCAGAATTTGATAAAGTGTGCATTGCTAGGTGTAGCAAATCATTGCTTATTAAATCTACTGTGTTATCTAATAGCACCAAACTAATAGAGCTATCACATAACTGAGAAACGTGTGTGGTTTATTGCAAACGGATGAAACCACGTTTTACCTTAATGAAGACAGTAATCTTTAATAAGGTGTAGAAAAAAGAGGTGAGTTGTTTGTTGCTGTGGTAAACAAAGAAGTGTACTGAATCTTTTGGACTACACAGAGTGATGCAGTATTGACTGTGATGCTGATTTGAGTTGTCTCATTCTGTGTTTTTGTGCTTTGTCTTTTGTTACACAGAGTGAAAGAGATCTTTGGTTTTGCCTTTGCTGGTAAGTAAACAGTGATTGTAACTGAAGCAGTATGAACCTGGCATTGCATAGCACATTTGACGACTTACATACAGTAGTTTGACTTTTTGTGATATGTTTCCATTTACTGATTGACGAAAACACAGGATTTGTGACCTGTAGCAGCAAAGCCCCCACACAGGGCCTCTGACTGTCCCTGAAAATGTCCCAGAAGTTTAATAGCCCATTTATGTATGATTTAATTTTTTTATGGCTTATTGAATCCAAACATAGTTAAATGTCAGATGTCTTTATACAGTTGTTCATTTTCTCCTTATGTTTGTGGATTTAAGTAGCAGACAAAACAATGAAAGTGTTTTAGGGGAGTCAGTATAAGTGGTTGCTCAAACACTTAAGAGCTGCACAGGTATTGATCTATATTGTCTCTCAAATTCTGCTGATGTATTACATTAAAGTCAGAACACTGTAGAAGTATTTTGCCTGACTCGGTATAAGTAATAGCTTTAACAGTTAAGCAATAATAAAAACTAAGAGAACCAGAGGTGTGAGTGGACATTGTTAGGTACATTACAGCCATTGTGTCGAATTAGTTTATTACTTATTTAGTGAATATAATGTGTTTTAAAATTAAATAGAAATGTTGCCAAAAAGGGACATTGCAACATACATAAATATTCCTAGCAACTGGTACAATGAAAGGAATTTTAAGTGTAATATTTTAAGACATTTCATTTCACAAAACATTCTGCACCTCTTTTATTGTAACATGTCAGTATTTACATGTATTTTAGGATTTGCATATTCATATCAGACTAACCAAAACATGATGAGGTTTTCTGTTGCTTTTGATTTCAAGAATTACTTTGTATTTAATGTTTTTAACCTGAAAGGACATTAAAAATTTTGGTTTTTCACACTTTATTAGCTCTGACCTGTTGTAGAAAATGTTGGAACCACAAGGCTTCTGTGTAGGAAATATTTGGTGTGTCCTGCACTTGTGCCAACAAATATTGGTGCCTGTTCTTTGCATTTCTGTAGTAATAATGCTTTTATTACACTTGCTGTAGCCATGTGAGACCCTGCAGTTCAATTATCTCCTCTTTAGACTACAGTAAACTTAAAAAAGCTTAAAGTAATTGAGGATTTTACTAGTTAATTTGTGTCACAGTAAATTGGATTGTGTGTGAAGAGGCTCTACAGTCTGAATCATCAAACAGTGATCTGATGAATTGTTTCCTTTCTCTAGACTGCTGATCTGATCGTCTCAAGTCTGGTAAGTAAAGGTTTTTCTGAGGTGCAGTGCTGGGAAATGTTTCTCATTATAGGAGATTCAGTGTAGTGCTGTGAGTGAGCACAGCTATTGGTGATCATCAAAAGTCATCAAATCCTAGAAAAGTCTGTGTAAACATTTCCAGACCTACAGAGGTCAGTAGGTTATTGTAGCAGCACATATTATTTCACATTAGAGCAGCTCATGAATAGCAGTTTAGGTACAATTAAGTCTTCAAGTAGGGCCTTGTGGATTTCTAAAGCTTCTTTCCCTTCATTAAATTAAGTCACTGTCTGAAAACTGCTCTTTGAATTAGTCTTTTAATTAAAGATTTTGTTGATGACTGGAAAAAATCTAAAGCACAGATACAGCACTCATTTCTGTATTCTATGATTAAATGATCTATAAAGAAATTATCATCATACTACACTTAATTAGGCCTTTAAATCGGCCATTATAAGTACATCCTAGATTTAGTGGAGTGCTTATGGCTGTGTATTAAACATACCCCAAATGTGACTGAAATATGTAGAAACTGCTTTGTAGGAACCATCCATCTCCAAATTTCTCATTTTGCCAAAAGTCATACTGAATAAAGTATTGTTTACTTTTATGTTAATGGATCTTAAATCCCTGTTTCTGTGTGCCCAGATATTATGATGTACTGTTGTCCCAGGTAAGTACACAGAAACAGGGATTTTAGTGTGATGTGGCATAAATTTTAAGCAGGTGGCCTGAAATTGTCTGCTCTAACCTCAGTGTGTGGGTTTTGTTGTACCATATGATATTTACAGTAGGTTATTGTAGCAGCACATCTTGGTTTAAGTTTATAGACACTGTTTGTTTTTATTGTGTTAATAGAATGTAAAAATTTCTTTAGAATAGTTCCACCACCATTTTTGAGCATTTTCAATCAATTCAGTCCAATAATGTACTGTGGAACTCTTCAATATGTAAAGCCCTGTATGTACTGTATTTTTCGGATTATAAGGCGAATGCAGCTAACCAAATATTCAGATAACTCAAACTATTCAACTCATTCACAGTAACTCTCAACATTTTTCAGTGGTAACACATAACAATACACTATCTTTTTCTGTTCAGTCCTCTTCCACAAATCTATCAAATTCTTCATGGATTGATCGGTTTGGAATCTGCTTCGTACGCATGTCTCTAAACAGATGACAGGTCCTCATACACACACCATAATATTATGTTTAAGGACAATACGAATTACTCCGCAAGGCTCCTGACTACTGTAGCTGTAATGCTCCAACAATCCATCAAGCGCTGCAGCTTTAAAGCTTTCCAAAGTCATACTAAAACATTTTGACAGATGTTTGAGCGCCATGTAGCACATAAAATTGGGTTGAGGTCACTAAGCACAGCCAGAATTAATACATAAGGTAAACTGTTAATTTTTGAGAAAACTAAAGAATTTTAAGTGTGACTTATAGTCCGAAAAATACTGGAAAACCATGTTTATTGGAAATATGCCTAATTCCAGTCCCTTTTTGTCTTACAGGTGACCTGCTGCAGAAAACTCTCTCCCTCTATCGTTGACAAGCAATTCAGTCTGTCCTATCACTCTCCCTCTCCCTGCTCCATCTTTGTTGACAAGCCATTCTATCTTCTATCATTCTCCGCCATGAGCTCTATCTAATTTTGACAAGCTTGAACCTGTGTTGACAAATAATCTAAGGTTGACAAGAAATCTAAGGTTGACAAGAAATCGAAGTTTGACAAGAAACCAAGTTTGACAAGAAACCAAGTTTTTGGAAATTGAAGTTACCACAACTTCGTCGATCTGTTTTCAGAAATCTGAGAGATCTCTGCTCTCACTGCTCCTTCTTTCCTGTTGTTAAACTCTCTCATACCTACTAATTTTGCTGGAAATTGCAAGTAGAAAGTTGAATATACAGTAGTAGAATTATAGTACAGTAGATTTTACAGTACAAACTACTTACACAGCTCCACATTTATAGTTTTGACTTGGCATTACACTGATAGTTTGCCTTACAGGTGCAATTACTTTGATAAATTATATAAAATATACACATTTTTAAAGGCTTATCTGTAATGAGATAATTGGTTATTTTGTAATACATACATTCAGACTACTGTATTCACATAAATATTAAATCAGATCCGAATACATTTTTCAAGTCTGTTTCATTGACTATAACATTTGACTACAGTAAGTTATATATAAATACTATTGTTATTCAAACCCATTTCTATTACTCAGTGTAAGTGTTCAGTCACAATTGTCATCGAGAAGCTGCCCTGAGGTCCCAGACTTCCTGTTTCCTGACTGCTGCAGAACATCCAGCTGAAGAATCCTCATCGCCTCTCATCTGATCACTGATCACCATCACAGCTCCATATAGTTGATTTAAGTATTAGATATCTCAAAGATTTACATAAACTCTATTTAAGAGCCAGAAGTTTTATTGATTGTTGTGATTTCTAAATATCCTGTTACAGAAGTATAGATCTAATCATTAACCAGTCTGGTTAAAAAACATACAGTTTCTGAAAAAGCTACAATAAAACTGACCCAAGTGTTTTCAGAGAACTTTGAATATCTTTAATATTGAGTTTGGATTTAAGTCAGCCATTTACATATCCATAAGAACATTTAAATAATTTTACATTTCTCAGATTTGATAGCAATTTGAAGACTTACAAGTTTTTCACTGTTTCCAGATTTGAGTTTTGTTTATATTTGTGTAGAAATACACATAAGGTGTAGTTTGTACTTAACAAAATGCCAAGGAAAGGTCAAAGGTCGCAGTCTCAGAAGCTTAGACGGCAAAAGCAGAAAGAACAGGTAAACGTGTCTCAGAGTGGTGAGCAGGTAAAGGTGTCTGTCACAACTTTTTCCAGTCCAGAAGTGCAGAGTAGCGTTCAGACAGCCGCAGTATCTTATGCAGATGTGGTAAAGCGAGGTGTTCATTCAGTGTCTGTGCCAAAGGCTGAAGTGCAACAGGTAAGACAGACTAAACCCCAGGTAACTGTGCAAACGCAGCATGATGGAGAAACTCCAGGACCGTCTCATGTACAAGTTACAAACAGAGAAAGTCGTCCACGAGTGAGTAGTATCTGTGCATCCCGAAGCCAGGCCTCTCCTAAGTATGGAAAGTACCGGAATCAGCAATGCATGGCTAACAGTTTGGTTTTCCTGTCATTCTTACACGAGGATGAATTCATTACGAGAGCAGATCTTAACCGTGTGTTGGACAAAGGCCATGCCGTGTATTCAGATGCCAGAAAGAGGTTTGTGAACAGCGTATTTCTAGCCTGCGATGAGCTTCCCACAGTGGTCACCAGCCGCAGACAAGAGTATCAAGTGGACATTTCTCAGTTTGCTCGTTACGGCACATTTGATGGTACAGATCACCTGCCTAGCCTTGAACAGGGACTACAGTGTTTGGCTTCAGAGGTTTGCTACGCTTTGCTAGTCATGGGAGGAACCGCCATTGCAGTTTGCAGGCTGATTTCAGGTGAATATGCATATTTTGATCCTCACCCACGTAAGTCTACAGGGATGCCGTTGTTGCCAGGTGTAAGTGGTGGAACTGCAGTTATGCTAAAATTCACACGTCTTAACGACATGATTGACAGGATCAAATGCTTGTACCGAATGTTTAGCATCGCACCAACCTGCACTTATGAGCTACAGCCTGTCGAGTTTCACAGTGAAAACGCTGCTGACCAAAGAGATGCTAATCAAACCACCGAAAACAGACAAACTGCTACAAGTGTTTCAGCCGCAGCTTTAAATGAACCTGTCCATGAATTAAATTCCCAAACATCCACTGAGCAGACAAGGAAAACTGTTATGGAGACTGTAATCACTGAAGTGACATCATCCAGAGTGGATTATTCAGATGAGACAGCTGCTACTGAAAACAAGAATTGTCCTTCTGATTATTTACAGAAAGAAACCTATGCATCTTCTGTGAGAGAAACTCAGGTAGTATCAGATGCTGTTCCTCAGAATGATTCGAACACTGCCTCCTGTTCAACTAAGGCAACACAGGAACTGCCACATAAAATTTTGAAACGTAATAAACAGCAAGCACAAAAAATGAGGAGAAGGTCACTGGCCCAACAGAAATTACCACAAAGAAAGGAAAATCAGAAAAGGAAGGAAAGGGAGATGTACACTTTTGATGAAAGCTTTAAGGCAAAGAAAAGAAATTCCAGTAGAAAGTCTAATGATCCAGATCACAGAGAGAAGAAGAGAGTGTACAAAAATAATCTGTATAAACTAAATGCTACATATAGAGAGAAACAGACAGAACATTTGAGAAAGATCTACAAAGAAAGAGATGATTTTAAGGAAAAACAGAAGGAGCAAATGAAAAGGCTGTATAGAGAAAGTGCTAAAATTAGAGAGAGAAAAAGGGAACGTGTCATAAGGACATACAAAGACAGTCCTATATTCCGAGAAAAGCAGAAAGAACGCATAAGAAGAACATATAGAGAGTCTTCTATATTCCGAGAAAAGCAGAAAGAACGCATAAGAAGAACATATAGAGAGTCTTCTATATTCCGAGAAAAGCAGAAAGAACGCATAAGAAGAACATATAGAGAGTCTTCTATATTCCGAGAAAAGCAGAAAGAACATATAAGAAGAACATATAGAAGTTCTGTTGAATTCAGAGAGAAACATAAAGCCTGCATGAGGTCACATGTATATAAACTATATAGAGAAAGTGAAGAATTTAAAAAGAAAAAACTATCTTACATGACTAAGCGTTATGGAGAAGAGAGACAATTTCAGCAACAACACAAAGAGAATATGAGAGAACGAATGAGAGTAAAATATTGGAACAGTTTTTCTTTCAGACAGATGCATAATATCAGCTGTGCAATGAACATAAAAAGAAAATATCGCCAGATGCATCGACCAGCTGAAAGTTTACAGTATCATCCAGATAACAGTATAATGAATGAGGCCATATCTCGTTTCAGATCAAACATTAAGTCAGCACCATCTCATGTTTGTACTGTTTGTCTAAAAGCTTCTTTTCCTAATCAGGTGAAAATCTGCAAAAGAGAAAATTACTCAAAACACCAAACTGTAGCTCAACAGTGTCTAACTGGTAAATTTGTTCATATGTGTGATGAAGCATGTAATGATCAATGCAACTTTCCTGTCGAGAGAAAAAAGGAGTATATCTGTCACACGTGTCACAGTTCCCTCAAAAGTGGACGCATGCCAAGGCTTGCTGCTGTCAATGGTTTAGAACTGCAGGATATTCCAGCTGAACTGTGTGATCTCAACATTCTGGAGAGACATCTGATTGCCAAATGCATCCCATTTGCAAAGATTATTCCACTTCCAAAGGGCAGACAAAGACTCATACGTGGTAATGTGGTGTGTGTACCATCTGAAGTCCAACAAACAGTTGACTGTTTACCGAGGCTCAGAAGCCAATCACAGATAATGAGGATCAAGCTGAAAAGACGACTGTGCTACAAAGGCCATCAGCTGTTCCAGACTGTCACCTGGTCTAAACTCATTCAAGCTCTGCGTAAACTCAAACAGATTCACCCACAGTACACAGATATTATTATCAGAGATGATGCATTGCTTTGTGATCCAACGTTACCTGATGATGACAGCAGTGATGAAGCCAGCATGGGAAGTGATGATTATAATGAAGCAGATTTAATGGAAATTGACAACTATGAAAAAGATGCCCTTTTATGCGAAACTGAGTCTGAAAGTGAACAAGCTATTAATATGCAATCCTGTGATGAACAACCAGAGGAACAAAACCCAGAGGAACCAGAAAGTGATTTGAACAATGGAGGTTTTGCTCTAGAAAGTTGTCTGCAGCCTGTAGACATTTCAGAAGAGATTCTCTGTTTCACTGATAACACATATTGTGTGGCTCCTGCAGAAAGAAACAATCCTGTTAGCTTCTTCAGAACTCCTCATTTGGAAGCGATGGCATTTCCTGTGCAGTTTCCTACTGGTCAGAATACACTGGATGAAAAGAGACGTCTCAAGCTCACACCGAGTGCATACTTCAAGTCAAGGCTTTTCAACATTGATGCAAGATTTGCTAGAGATACAAATTACCTGTTTTTCTCACAGTTTGTCACTGAAATACACTTGGCTAATTCCAGCATGACAATACAGCTAAGGAAAGGTAAAACTATGACCAAAGATGGACGCAAAATCACATCAGGAATGTTACAAAGTAAGACAGAAGTAGAGAAGCTGGTAAGAAATAAAGATGCAATCAGATTTATGCAGCCACTCAGAGGAACTCCAGCTTACTGGCAGAAAACTACCAAAGATTTATTCAGTATGCTTCGTCAAATAGGACAACCTCAGTTCTTTGTCACTTTCTCTGCTGCTGAGATGAGATGGCCTGAAGTGATTCAAGCAATAAAGAGACAGCAAGGTGAAGAGGTTGATTTTGAAGCCCTGGACTGGTCAGAAAAGTGTGAAATCCTAAGATCAAATCCAGTAACCACCATGCGAATGTTTGATAAACGTGTTGAGGCTTTGTTCAGAGATTTGCTTTTTTCTCCTGCACAGCCCCTTGGTGAAATCATTGATTACTTTTACAGAGTAGAGTTCCAGCACAGAGGTAGTCCGCATATACACATGTTGCTGTGGATTCGAGAAAAGGTAGAAGTAGATGTGGATGACGACCAAACTGTCTGTGACTTTGTGGACAGATACATCTCGGCTCAACTCCCTGATCCAGAAAAACAACCTGAACTGCACAAAAAAGTCACTGAACTACAAAAGCACAGCAAAAGCCACACAAAAACATGTTTTAAGAGTGTGAACTCTGGTTGTAGATTTGGGTTTCCAAAACCACCAGCCACAAGAACAATGATTGTGAGACAGGATGAGGATTCAGACACTCAAGCTGCAAAAGCCAAACTCAGACCTTTGATGAACCTGCTGAAGGAACCTGAAGCTGCTTCTCTCACCATAGAGCAGATTCTGTCACAATGCAACTTGACAATGAATGAGTATGAACAATGCCTCCAGGACATAAACAAGAAAACAGCGCTGATTCTGAAACGTGACCCAAAGGACTGTTGGATCAACAATTACAACCCACACCTGCTTGAAGCCTGGAACGCAAATATAGATGTCTCATTAATTTTGAATGCCTATTCATGTATAGAATACCTCTGTAAATATATAACGAAGAAAGAATCTGGCCTCTCTGAATACCTGAAGACAGTTATTGATAACTCTGCAAAGAACACGGTCAATGAATGTGACGAAATGAGAGCTGTGATGCAGGCTTACTCAAAAAAGAGAGAAATCAGTGCACAGGAGTGTGTGACTCGAGTCTGTGGCCTAAAAATGAAAAAATGTTCCCGCAGTGTTGTATTTGTACCAACAGATGATAACCCGGTAAAAATGAGTCGCCCCATGAGCTATCTGGAAACCACAACACATGACAGTTGTAATATTTGGATGACAAGTTTGAGTGATAAATACAAATGTAGACCTGAGACACCAGAATATGAGGAAATGTCACTGGCTGATTTTGCTGCGCTGTGCAGGTTGGTGAGTGGCCCAAATGAAGGAAAAGATGTGCTTCCTCTTCTGAACCAGCTTGGATTTGTACAAAGGCGAAAGAATGATAAACCAGCTATAATCAGATATTACCACTGTTCACAAGAAAAAGATCCTGAGCAATTTTATGGACGACTGTTGAGACTTTACCTTCCACACAGATCAGAGCAGGAACTGAAACCACAATGTTTCCAAACCTATCAGTCCTTCTACAACTCAGGTTGTGTACGACTTCCATGTTCAGACCACAGTGAGTCTGTTAAACGGATTGTGAAAAGAAATAAAGACAAGTATGAGAAGAACTCTGAGGATATTGAGAGTGCACTGGAAGAGTTTGAACAAAATAGGGATGTTGTGATTGATGAATGGTGTAATCTGGCTCCTGAATCTGAAGTTGTGAGGCTGCAATGTGATGAGAATCTTCCTGAGAGAAATGATGATGATGAGAACGAACAGGAGAACGTTCCCGACTACAGTCGTCAGTCTGATGCTGTAACAGAGATCAGAGCCATCAGAGAACAACCTGCAGTAGATCCAGCTGTGGTACGTGTAATGTATCAGAATCTGAACCAGAAGCAGGCCTGCGTGTTCTATGCCATAAGAGACTGGTGTATTCAGCGCGTTTGTGGTTTGAACCCAGATCCATTTTTCTTCTATATCAACGGTGGTGCAGGAACTGGAAAGTCACATCTGATTAAATGTATTCACTCTGAGGCATCAAAGATCCTGAGCAGACTGCCTGCTAATGCAGAAGAAGCTGACATATCAAATCCAACTGTTTTACTGACGTCATTTACCGGTACAGCAGCTTTTTCTATCAATGGCTCTACATTACATTCTCTACTGAAACTACCCAGGAGTCTGAAACCACCCATTCAAGGACTTGGTAACCAACTGGATGAAGTCAGATCTGAGCTGATGAATGCTGAAATTATTGTTATTGATGAGATTTCGATGGTTTCAAAACCCCTTTTTGCTTATGTGGATGCAAGACTGAAACAAATCAAAGGCACTCAGAGACCTTTTGGTGGAATGTCAGTTTTAGCTGTTGGAGATTTTTACCAGCTGCCACCAGTGCGACAGTCTAAACCTCTCTGTGTTTACGATCCAGAACAGATTGACCTATGGCAGGAACATTTTCAGATGATCACTCTAACCGAGATCATGCGTCAGAAAGATGATGTGGCCTTTGCAGAGATGTTGAACAGGATTAGAGTGAAAGAAAAGACAGATGAGCTTTCTCAGTGCGACAAAGATTTGTTGTCACAGGCTGTGACTGCACCAGAAGAATGTCCAACTGAGGTCTTACACATCTATGCCACCAACAAGAATGTGGAATCCCATAACACAGATACCCTGAAGAAGCTTCATTCAAACATCACAATCATCACTGCAGACGATTTCCAGAAGGATAAACGTACAGGCAGAATGGCACGAAGAGACAAACCATTTACAGGTGGGCGAAATGATTTACCCGACACCCTAAACGTCGCTGAAGGAGCTCGAGTGATGCTGACCAGAAACTTGGACACACTAAACGGTTTGGTCAACGGTGCTTTTGGTATACTGATAAAGGTGGTGAGATCTGAAAATGATGGACAAATAATTAAACTGGGGCTCAGAATGGACAACCGGCAGTCTGTAAGAAGCAACCACAGTGCTAATGCAGCATCTGATGATCTGGTTTACATTGAGAGAGCAGAGGAGAGTCTGAAGTTTAAAGGAGCGGTACGCAGACAGTTTCCTGTAAAGCTAGCATTTGCCTGCACAATTCACAAAACTCAGGGTCTTACAACACAGACAGCTGTAGTTTCAATGAAGAACATTTTTGAACCAGGTATGGCTTATGTTGCTCTCAGCAGGGTGACGTCTCTCAGTGGACTCTATTTACAGGACTTGGATGAGAAAAAGATTTACGGCAATCCCGAGGTAACTGCAGCGCTCCAAACCATGAGACAAGCCAGTGTTGAGGAAATGATGCCTCTTCTTCAGGTCAGAGAAACAGCCAGCAGACCTGACACTCTTACACTGATCCATCACAATACGGAGGGTTTGCCATCTCACATCAGTGACATCAAGAGTCATCATGAAATGTGTTTAGCAGATGTTTTGTGTCTCACAGAGTCTCACCTCCAAGGCTCCTTTGTTGCAGACAGTCTTCATTTGGACGGCTACACCATGTTCAAACGCAACAGACATGTGTCCTACACAAACTTTCCTCACATGGCCAGCAGAAGTGGTGGTGGAGTTGTTGTGTATTTGAGGAATCATTTTCAGGTTCAGGTAAAACAGTATCTGCATAATGTCACTGATCTTGAGTTTTTAGTGTTGAAGGTTCAGGCTCCATTCCCTGCGCTCATTGCGGTTGTGTACAGACCCCCAGACTACAGTTTGACACCGTTCATGCAAAACCTGGTAAGTCTTTTAGATTCACTTGAAATAATGGACTGTCACCCAATAATTGTGTGTGGAGATTTTAATGAGAACCAGTTACAGAGTGGAAGAAAACAGATTCTGGAGCAGTTTCAGTCGAGAGGGTATTCACAGCTGATCACTTCTGCCACTACAGACAAGAACACCCTGCTTGACCTAATTTTTATTTCTCAGCCACAGAAAAGCCTCCATTCAGGTGTTCTGAGAACATATTACAGCTACCACAACCCTGTGTTTTGTGTCCTGTCCTCGAGCCAATCATGAAGTCATCTGGTGAGTTTTGAAACAATTACAGATCACGTTTTTTGTTTTTTTTTTTACAGTTTACTGATTGTAGAGTATGAAAAAGACTTTTCATTGAAAAAATTGTCTGCCTTCTGTTATCATGCCTCTGATCTGAAATGTGCAGCAACATTTATTTTTTATACTCATGTTTTAAATGACTAAATCTACTCTTTTAAAATGCATTTTTTTCATTGATGTAAATTGTCCTCTCTTTTTGTTGATACTTTATTTCACTGTGATGTATGTATCTCAACAAATGAGAGCTTCCTGTGAAAGGGCTTTCAAAATATTAAATAGTAAACAAATAAATCCCTGATAAATGCACGTATTTATTATGGGTCACATGAATAAATACAGACAATTATATTTGCTTGATTATAATAGATTTTGTAGAATCAAAGGTTTTTTCGGTAAATGAGTTTTTGTTGATCATGTTTTACAGGTACAAAAAAATGTAAAAAGTTTTAAACTATCCTTAGGCTACCAGAGATTTCTGTATTAATACATTTAGTGGAGAAAAATATTTTTTACAGGTAGCAGAATGTTTATAAAAACTGATTTAGATGTAAATGGAAAGTTTCTGCATCAATTTTCTGACTTGGCCTTTATCCGGGTGGGTTTGGGTTTGGGTGGATAAAGGCCAAGTCAGAATTCTCTGAGCAGCTGGAAATAGCTGCAAAGACATCAGAAAGCATGGGCTTTAGGTGTAGCCCATACTTTCTGATGCACTAAGTAGATTTACTAACTGACACCCCATACCAGCATTATATTGACACTTGGGGGCTGAGATGGGTGGGTGGGGAGGGTGGGTAGTGTTGAAAGCACTTTATGTTTTGTAGGTTTATTTTCTTCAGACAGGGCACACACAGTCATGTCTCCTTTGTGGCAAAACCTTCAAACGTCACCATCCTCAGCTAAAACAACAACATCATAACATCATCTTCATGAACTGGCAATCTGAACCTGATCCATCAGTGCTGGACTGCACAGATAACTACATGTCACACAGACACTGCTGTTTTATGAACTGCCATACCAGTGTGTCTTCAATGGAGAAGATCACATCACCTGACCTCCTGCCTAATCTAGAGACCATCACTATGCTGCCACAGTCGACACCTCTGAAACCATCAAGGATGACTTATACTGAGGAAACTGTATTTCCTGTCAGAGTCCAGTGATCTACAGAGCAGAGAGAGGTATGATTCTTTATCTTTGATAAAAACAAAATACAAGTCAGAGCTTTTAATTTAATTAATTGATTCATTTAAACCCTGTTTATTTCATAAATAATTCCACACTCAAATGATTAAACTAATTGGCACTTTATGACTTTTAATTCACATTTTGGATGAAAAATCTATGGGGTTTTTTCCTACCTCTTCTCTCTGTGCAGGTATTGCTGTCTTCTGAGTTTTTCAGTTTCCAAACTGAGACATTCAAACCTCATCACTTGAGCTTGTGTCTATCTTCACCAATCTTACACTCACATGGTGTGAGATTGCTCTGGATTCTGGTTATTGGCCTGCAGCACGTATGAGGTATTTTAAAATTTTCTCATTGTATAACTTGTTTGTAGTTTTTATGCCTTAATACTAATGAAATGTTGTTGTTTTTTTCTGTATTTTTTTTAGAACAAGCTTGTACAGTGTGCCTGCATTCCAGCTTCTTAGACTCTACACAAGTGGACAGAGTGTCAGTGTTTGACCGCTCTTTTAGACACCAACTTCTGTCACCTCACTGCTACTGATCAGGCACCTCACTCCAGGAAGACAGGGCTGCAAGCCTGTCATCGTTTCCAGTGTGACTTTGCATTCTTGTGGTAGCATCAGATTTTTTTCCCACAAATATTCAACGGTAACACTTATTTCAGCTTATTTATTAAATCAAAAGTCTTCCATTGTGTAAATTATATTTGATATTTGATATGTTTGATATGTTTTTGTCTTTCTTTTAGATTTAGATGCAGTGATCGGATGTGCTGGAGTGGAAAACTGCGTGGAAAACATCTGTTTGTGATGGTATTTAAAATGAGGCTTTAAGGTGACAGTTTCCTTGTGATTTCAGTCCTTTTACTAAACAAAAACATTTTTAATTAACATATTATTTTTTAGCAGCACATCATTGTTCAAAGGTAAATAGAGCCACATGTCACACTAACAATGAATTTTTGACTCTGTTTGTGTCACCAGATTTTACAAACAATATCGGACATATAAAACTGAACTTTGGATTAATGTGCACATATATTGTTTTGTATTTTTGATTGTTGAATAATTATGTTGTAGAAAAATCCCAATCTATTTACCCAAACAACATAACTTGTTTGGGTAAATAGTGGATTAGTGTAATTTTAGTCTATAAGTATAGCAACCTGAATTTGTACAAACACACAGCTCTAAATCATAAATTGTAGGATGCACAATAATGATCATTTGATTACTATGGACATTTAAATCAGAATCTATTGAACCATTACACATATTCTTTATAGAGATTACACAATCTCAAAAAAAGAAAGTGTTTAAGAGGATAAGTAAAGAAAGCTCAAAGTGTGTTTGTATGAATATTGTCTTAGTATGGGGTGTCAGTAAGTACATGAGTATAGAATAGGTGTAACAGTGGTTTTCCACATCTGTGCTTAGACTGCTCTAATACAGCGGTTCCCAACCCCCGGGCCTTGGACTGGTACCGGTCAGTGAGTTGTTTGGTACCGGGCCGCGAGAGTTAAGGCTCAGGTGTGAAATGTATGGTTTTCAGGGTTTTTATTGGTTTTTAGCGTTATTTTGTTATCGTTTTTATCGTTTACTCGGTTTTCCTGGGTCTTTTCACGTGTGTTATGAATAAATCTTTTTTTTTCGGTACCGGTACTAGTTTTATTTTGTTGTATTTATTCGCGACACCTTAAAGGCCGGTCCATGAAAATATTGTTGGGCATAAACCGGTCCGTGGTGCAAAAAAGGTTGGAGACCGCTGCTCTAATATATATAGATAATGGGTCAGACATATAGTTTGACCCATTAAGTCTGTTTGAAAAGTTCATGAAGGTCTCATCCAGTGCTATGTGTTTCTGTTTATTATTTTATGAGGTCACACAGCTGACATGAGTCAGAGTAGAACCATAATATTCATGTTAATGAGTCTACTGTTTACAGCTACTTCATGATGACTTTCATCCTGGTCACAGTACTATGTGAAAAGCTGTAAGAGGTAAAGTTAACCCAAATATTATCTGATCATAAGTCACTCTCTAACATTGATTATTTTTCAATATAATTTATTCCACAACAATGTTCTTTATTTTATCCCTGTTTCTTTAAATATGCACATCAATTGTTCAGCTGTGTGACTCTCCATACGTGAAATATATCACAATGTGAACTTCATTTCAACAGTATTCCTTAGTTTGGTACCACATTTATCATCAAATCAGGAAACTGTAAACAAATTGAAAAAAGAAGCTTTTGAAAATTTTAACGTGGCATTTGAATATGTTGTTTATCCTTGCCACACGGTATGTGCAAAAAACTCCAACAAATCAGAGAACATATTTTGCTTCTCACTTCCCATGTATAAATATATATATGTATATGTATAATTTTTTTTAATTAATAGCCTGTGAACATAAACATGGCAAACAAGGATATATTCACAATTCCAATGGATGCTTCAATTGTTTGTATAGATTTTAGATTAATTTGGTCAGTTCATGACGGTCACATTCAGTGATATGTGTTTCTGTTTATCATTACTTTTGAGTGACACAGCTGACTTGAGTTTTGATCAGACAAGAACCATAAAGCTGTTAGTAGTAAAGTTAAACCAAGCAATAACTTATCATAAGTCACTCTCTAACACGGGGCAGTTTTTCAATTATTTATTAATTATTATTCAATTAATTTTCAATGTTATTTATTCCACAACTTTAACGTTCTTTATTTTTTTCCCCGTTTCTTTAAATATGCACATGTGAATGTCTGTTTTAATTCACTGCCTGTGAATGCCTTTAAAAAAAGCTTCAGGCGCCGCTCCGAGCTGGCAGCCAGTATCAGCAGCTCCAGCCTGACAGAGTCCTTTTTTCCCTTTAATATTTGTTTCTTTGTTGTTCTTGTGAATCTTGTTTTTGTTTTTCTATTGTGGACTGTGGACTGAGCTCCCACTTAGGACTGTGGACTGAGCTTTTCTTTTGTGGACTGATCTCCCACAATGGAGCTCAGAATTTTATGGACAATCGTTTTTCTTATTGCATTTTTCACGGCATCTGTGTCCGGAGACTGCGTGGAGATCCAACCTCACATTCTTTACAGCAGAGATCTGTTGTTAGCCAGCAGCTGTTAGCCCTCGGCGCTTCCGCTGTTCTGCCTACCACCGAGCAAGCCAACATCCCCCACAAGGTGAGAAGGGAGAGCGCAGTACTCGGGCCGGGATCAGGCCTCGCAGCAAGGTTAAGAGGTACCGGCCAGCAATTTCATCTGTTATTATGGGGAATGTGAGATCTCTCCCCGACAAAGTGGATGAATTGGCAGCTATGACCCAACATTAGCTGCACACTGTAACCAGCATACTCCAAACACAGCACCCTCTGGCCCTTTTCATGAACTCTGGCAATTTTAATCACATCTCCCTGTCCTCCCTGACATCACATCTGATGAAGACCCTCGAGAGGTTGGTTCTAAACCAGGGGTGTCAAACTCAAATACACAGTGGGCCAAAATTCAAAACTGGAACAAAGTCGCGGGCTAACATTAATATTTATTGAAAAAAAATCTTCCTCCAGATATAAGAATGAATCTTTTCTTATGGACTCAAATAAATTTTGCTGGAAAACTGAATATGGAACAAGCAAAGCTTAATACTAAACAATATATATATTAGCTGTATAATACCAGTAGGCCAGCTCTAATAGTAATTTGGTATGGCTTCGCGGGCCAAATGTAATTAGGCTGCGGGCCAAATTTGGCCTGCGGGCCAGAGTTTGACACCTATGTTCTAAACCATCTGCGCCCCTTGGTGAGGTCTTCATTGGATCCGCTGCAGTTTGCTTACCAGTCTGGCATCGGGGTGGAGGATGACATCATCTACCTCCTGCACCGAGCTCTGACTCACCCGGAGAAGCCTGGATGTACTGTGAGGATCATGTTCTTTGATTTCTCCAGTGCTTTCAAAAACATCCAGCCACGACTTCTGAGGGACAAGCTGGAGCTATCAGGAGTGGACCACCACATGTCCCAGTGGATACTGGACTACCTCACAGAACGCCCACAGTATGTGAGGACACAGGGCTGTGTCTCTGATACACTGTCTACTGTACAGCGGCCTCACAGGGAACTGTGCTGGATCTGTTCCTCTTCACCTCCTAGACTGCAGACTTCTCCATCACCTCCCCACGCTGCCACCAA
Organism: Neolamprologus multifasciatus; assembly: GCF_963576455.1. Taxonomy (NCBI): domain Eukaryota; kingdom Metazoa; phylum Chordata; class Actinopteri; order Cichliformes; family Cichlidae; genus Neolamprologus; species Neolamprologus multifasciatus. Next base: position 18,965,114 of record NC_140458.1, on the reverse strand, counting down.
CAGAAGTTCTCTGACAACTCTGCCATAGTTGTCATCACCACAGGTCTGTACTGAGTCCACTGGTTTCAGGAGAACCACCTGCTGATCTACACTTATGTACATTACTTTTCTCAGTTTATATATATACACCCACTTATTGGGAGTTACATGTCTACTTTTTAATGCACAGGTACGATACACAATCTGCAGTTTTCTAATTATTCTAAATATTCCTAACTATTTAAACATTTTTCAGTATCCTGCTCTGTTTGCACCCGATCTGTACTCAAATTTTAACAACTGTACTGTACTCTGCTTTGGTAACTATTGTCCATGATGTAAATATGTAACAATTGTGTTTCTGTTCTGTGTCCTGTTCTGTTTGTATATGTGGGGGTTTTTTGTGCTGCTGATACAACCACATTTCCCCTTGTGGGACAATTAAATAATTATTCTAATCTATTCTATTCTAATTGATATCATATCCACCCAGAAATCTCGAGTTCATCATTTTGCCCTTCCACAATTATTTGAATTAAAAATTAAAAGAGCAGGAATGTTAAAATCAATAATGAAAGGAATTTGTTGGCTTTTTCAAAAGGTACAAATCAAATATTGTTTATAGACCTGCCCCCTTTATTATCTACAAAATTCAACATTAAGCCTTGATCTGTTCTGTTATTCTTCTTTTTTTAAAAACAACATTTTATAGCCTTCCAGTGTTCTAAAAATTAAAAACAAACACAAATATAAGATTATTATGTAGAATTTTTAATATATAAATACTTAACACTGTAAAATACTAATACTGTTAACTATAGTAGAGAACTTAACAAAATATCATTACAAATTATAAATACTGATAGGAAAAAAAATTCATTCTTTTTAAGTTATAAAATACAATACACATTTTTGAACAAAGTGAACTAAAGTGAACTATACATTTTGTTTAATTTATTCGCACTGATATTTTTGAATATGTACAATTTGGTTTCCTTTTATTTTAATAGTAGCTTTGATCGCTGCCTCCTCCAGCTCCTTATCAAAAGGACTCCACAGGTCATTTTGTATGTAAAGGGTCTTTCCATCCTCCAGTAACACCTCCAACTGGTTTGGCATTTCTGCCCCGGCCACACCAATGATGAGGATGTCAGCTCTCTCCTCGACTTTTGTCTGTTGACACAGCATAGGCACACATTTAGCCCAGAAAACGTTGGGTTTTTTTATCCAACAAGAAAAAAAGAAAACCTATGGTCATCACGTGGTTTCACTAAGTCACCAAGACACATACATACACACATTATGTCTTGATGCATGCTCAATCATCCAGGTAAGTAAATTCCAAAATGGTTAATTATGTTCACCTGGAGGTGGTCAAGCCTGGGAGCTTGAGGGTTCTGCGCAGTATCTTAGCTGTTCCCAGGACTGTGCACCAATATATCCGGTTGGCTAACCAACTGGATATATTGGTGCGGGATCTCTGTCCAGAAAAGTGCAGTTCTAGGAACAGCTAAGATACTGCGCAGGACCCACAAGCTCCCAGGCCTCTGGTAGAGGACCCGAGCTTGAAGGATTGACCGCCCGCAGGGGCGAGTGGTGAATTTATCTATCTATCTATCTATCTATCTAGTGTGTGTGTGTGTGTGTGTGTGTGTGTGTGTGCGCGCGCGCGCGCGTGTAAGATAATATAATACATATAATGTTATGTCAAATTTGAAAACATAGTTTTAAACATTTGTTGATAAGACAAACAAAGGTTTAGCTTCTTCATACCTCAATCTTTGTAAATGCGGTACTATGAAGATTTACGCCATAAGAGGACTGTTTCTGCTTAACGTGAGAGACGCTGATGTGGTCTCCCACGTTGAAGTTGTTAGCAGCTGCCTCCCTCCAGAGGCAGATTGTCATCGTAAAACCATCCTGAAATCACAAACATGACAGAATTAAAGATTCATTAATTAATTAAATAATAACAAGTCCAGTAACTAGAAAAAAAGGCTCACAGCCTCATACATTCTGTACCAGCAATGTCAAATTTGTCACATTAGTTTAACCATTTTCAATATAAAACTTAAATTCCACCATTACCTCCTTCAGCTGCAGATTTTTAAGGGGAACGTGTTGTTTTCCCGACAGCACCTTCTTTACAGCAGAAAACTGAAAAGTAAATTGAAATTTAATGTCAGTAATAGTCAGTGTAGTTATCTGTGATAGGTTTTTATTTCTTCAGTAATCTGTTTAGATTATGTTATGGTTGTTGTTAAGTATTCTGCACATGTCATTTATCTTATCAGAAGCAGTTTTATCTGTATCGGTTATTAGGATGTTTTTCATATACTGTGATTATGAAACAGGTTGTAGGAAATCCTTCTATAAACAATACATTTTGCAACTTAGTTTAAGTGACAGCAACATAAATGAAAAGTTTGCCAGTTTCAGGTATACAAAATCTATTTGTTTTCCATTATGCCCAATTCAGGGTACTTTCTGACCATTTCTGTTGTATCTGCTTTTATTTTTATTATAAAGGATATATTTAGATGAAGACTTTTGTGTGAATTTGTATACAGAAGTGTATAAAATAATTATTCTGTTTGTTTTTATTATCAAGTAGAGACTGTTCATTAAAATCTTGCCCTTACAACACAAATGTACGTAGGCACAATGCAAATTGGCTGCAAAAATACCAGAAATGGTCTGAGGAAAATATTTTTTAAAAAATTGTGCTTAACAATCTTAACAGAATTTAGTCTCTGCTTGACAGCAAAAACCCAAAATTTTTTAACTGTAAAAAATACCAGCAATAATGGGTTATTTGGAAACCTAAATCCATATAAATTCTTATGGAACCACAAATACTTACCTCCACCACCTCCCCTTGAACTGTCATCAGTCCCTCATTTGTCGAGCTCATCTTGAGTGCGGTGAGAGGAGCAAGAGGATCCAGAAGATCCTCTGCTTCTTTTACAAGACCTTCCCTCACACTTAGGGTCGGTGCCTTAAAAAATTGTGTCCTGGCTGTGACAGTGATGTTGTAAGGGGGGCCTGTGCCCCTGAGTTCGTGGCCTCTCATAACATATGACCCCCCCTCCTGGACCTTAGAGGCATATTCTTCAAACATTGTGATCTTTGTCACAGTTTGGCCATCGGTGATTGCTGCAATGGTATTCTTCTTTGTTATCAGGGGTGTTGGCGTTCCATCCTTGAAGTTCCAGCTAATGACTCTTAGCTGGTCACAGGACTTTAAAATTTTCATGTGCAGTGGGGGCGGCCGGAAATACGGCATGTCAGGGCGGTTGTTGAGAAGCTTTGTCAAAGCCATTCTGAAAAAAAAGCAACACAAAAAATATTAAGGGGTTAATACATTTCTGTTATAGCAAGGGTCATATAATATGGTAACACGTGTAGCTTTTGTCTTTTTACTTTCTGATGTCAAACAAAACTCATAAATACCTTTCTGAGGTTCCTGCTTAAAAGTGACAGGCCAAAAACACAGGCCTGTCTAAAAGTATTTTTTTGATATTATACAATGTTGGTTTTAAAATAAAGCTAACAGTTCTAAGACTTCTATGAATTAATCTGAATATTACAGCAGAGACAAGTTGGTGAAAGTAACTTAGGACTGAACTCAAACTCAATGTTTTTTTCTCACCAAATTGTTATTCATTTATTTTTTGTATTTTCTAGCATATAATCTCCTTTGAAAATACTGACAATAAACAAGAAATCATCATATGAAGATTATCTATGCAAAGATTGATGCTGCTGAAGTGAAACAGTGAAATTACAGTTCTATTCACAATTCATAATTTGGTCTGTGGCTTTGAATTTCTAAAGAGCAGACATGATTTAACTTTATTGAAATGCCTAAATTGTTTGTTGTTTCAGTATACTTTAACCCCCCCACACACACATACACACACACACACACACACACATAAACATAATGCACTTGCATAGTCTCTGTGGCTCTCTTTCTATTGGTCCCCTGTGTTAATCATTTGAGCCAATAGAACGACAGTAATGTACCCTGTTTTCACTTCAGTCTCACCCCTTGTAACTGTGCAGAAAATGGCTTTTTTTTTGATGAGAAATGTCTCTGAGGCATTGTGGGAGATGAAGTTATTCAGAATATGGTTTCCATTAGGTTTTTGTTTAACTCTTTTAGCTTAATTCCTATTGGTTATTCAGTTTTTGTATAGCTTAATTGAGAAAGTGCTAGAAAGTGTTGTTGCCAGGGGAGAGTGCCAGCCTTAAGCAATTTTAGATACTCACAGCTCAAACTTAACATCTTAAAGTTTATAAAACTGTTATAGATCTTGAAGATTTGTCAAATTCGTTAAGATCTTAATATTTCATACAAAAAATTAGGACTGAAATTATTTTTCATTAATACATTTAAATCTTTTTTCAATTAAATACCCATGAGACAATAAGTTCATCAACTATGACACCCACGAATACATTACTGTCAATAGTAAATGTGAATTTATCGATAATGAATTTCTCTGCAATAGAAACGTAACATAGGAAAAAGAAAGAAAAGTCAGATTAAATTTTGGTACTTTGACAGTCTTTATATTGACAGCAAGTTAAATGGCAAGATCTTGTGTCTTGCCCTATATTGTATTATACATATTATAAAGGTAGTAAAAGAGAAAAACCCTCAAAATCCAATACTTACGTTATCCGAAGTTGTTAAGAAATGTAGTCCCTCGAAGTCTCTTAGAAAAATCAAGAAAGATCAAATAAGGTTCCCGCCGGTCTTTAAATTGCAACTTGTGACGTAATCTGTTGTCACCCGCCCTGATTGGCTAACTACGATTGTGTTTCGTGATTGGACTGCCTTGTGTTGATTTTATGTTATCACTGTTTTGTTTTGTTTTTTTGTTTGTTATTGTTTAACTCGTCTAATTTTAATCATGGAATTATCATTACTATTTTAAGTCTCAAACGTAAAATTTGAGATTTATAAAATCAGTTATAGGGCTTTGGAGTTGACGTCACGCCGCAATGCATTGTGGGAGCATGCCACCATTTTATCAGGCCATGAATCAAAACAAACACACTCGTTTGGAAGGAAGATACAAACCGTACTTAAAAGCAGCTCAAAACGAAAAGAACTTTATAGACTCAGATTGTGTCGGATGCGAAGAGACGGTACCTGCAAAAAATAGCGTGCATTGGAAACGTGGACCCGTATGAAAAAACGGCAGTGGAGCAGAAACCCCGAAGCCTGATATATTTCCGTACCTGTGGTGTCAGCGCATACACAGCGAACCAGTTTTGCAATTATAAATGTCTGGAGGCGCATATCCGATTAACCAATGGTTGGTTACAAGATTTGGCTATTTTTAGACTCCACGTTGTGAATACGTCGTCATTCAAACAAAGGTAAGTCAGCTTGAGTACTGCCAGTAAAATGTGTTTGATTTCCCTCCGAACATTCAGATTAGTGCAGCATAAATTCATTCATGAGGGGAAATTACAGTGAGAACATGTTGAGGCTCTGTTAGAATAGAATATAATAATCCTTTAATTGTCCCACAAATTTGGAAATTTGGTTGTAACAGCAGCCAAAAAGACAAATATACAAACAAACAGTACACAGGACACGGAACAGAAACATACACAATTTTTCTTACATATTTACATTAAGGACAATGGTTACTATAAACAGAGAGTACTGTACAGTTATTATATTAAATAAAAATAATTACAGGTAAGAGGCAAACCAGGTTGTAGTGCGAATTGGTTAATTAACTAACTTATTGCTGTTACAGTATCGATGTAAACATCTATGTTTGTTGGGAGTTTGAGTGCCATCATCTAGCCCTCTTTGTACCTGGTCTCTGCCTCTGAATTATTGTATAGCCATTGTGTGTAAGACTGCCTCTCTATGTGCTTTAGTGCAGACAGAGCAGAGGTTCGGGACCCTGTTGTCCTTATTTCTGATCGGTGTTGGTGTGTAGCTGGCAATGTGTTGTCTGGGCTTACACTGTGCGATTTTTTTTTTATTATTATTATTATTTTTTGCCCATTTTGAGCCGATTTTTGAGTCGTGCGACCGTTTTGGCGATGGCCCGATTTTGGCCTTCATCGTGCGTCGTGTAGTATACGTGGGGTAACGAGAAGCGATTAACACCTCACGACCAGCTCCCGATCATCCATCGCTTGGTCCTGAGGATTTCAAACCTGTTTGTAAAACTTTGGAAAGCTCATCCGAGCCTTTTCGATGTGGCCTCACAAAATTATCACGACCACAACAACCGTGAAAATAGTTGGATAGACATTGCTGCTCAATCACAGCTGCCTGATCAGTGTTTTTCATTAGCAATTTAGCAAAGTTGATGGTGGTGGTGTGCGTGTCTGTGTGAGTGAAAGACAGAGAGGGAGAGCGAGCGACAGAATTTCTGTTATAACCTTCATTTTATGGACGCACAGTGTGAGCACTCGGGTCGCATCAGAGCATCGGGTCGTATAGTGTGAGACCCTGCATCGTGACCTACGAACTTCTAACCCCTGCGAGTCAATCGTACAGTTTGAGCAGGAGCTGAATCGCGCGACTGACAAAATCGCAGTGTGAGCCTTGCTCTTTCAATCAGAAATGAAGCTGCAGGTTGTCTCTTGACACCTACACCGAGACAGAGCAACAGTGGGACAAACCCAAACAGCACTGAGATTCATATTCAGGCCTGACCCTTTAATGTTCTTTTCTAACCTGCAATAAATAATATGTTATATTCTTGTTTGAGAAGTATTTAAAAAAAAAATGTTATTGCTTTTTTTCAGGGGTTGGAACCAGGGCCAGATATTAACATGGTCATCACCAGACCAAGGCTCAATCGAGTCATGGAAGGAGGAATCAGGTGAGATAGTAAGCTGCTGTTATATACAATATTAGTGTACAACAGTCAGGTAACATGCTCCAAGCACAATAGAAAGTGCAATGTTTAAATATAATTAATATAATTATATATACATCCTATAGCAGCTATTCACAAAAGTAAAGACAAACAAACATAAACAGTAAAACTTGTAAACAGACCAAAAACTGTCAGACGTTGACAATCCAGTTAAAAGTGATTTAAGTGATGAATAAAGTGCTCTAACTTTAAGTGCTCAGGTGAAAAACTATTGTGTGTGGGGTAGTTTTTAAGTGTATATATTGTTGTTGTTATTATTATTATTATTATTGATATTATTATTATTGTCATTATTGCACAGATGACTTTAACAGTGCCTCATTTTACCCTCATATTATTATGTGCTATGTGAAATTTCAGCTAACAGAAATAAACTGTACAACGACTTGGCTGGTGACCCACTTCACATCTCCTTGCTAAACACTGGAGAATCATGCAAAGACTTTGATGTAACAGATTGATCTAACAGCAACCATGGGCATCAGTGATGAGAAAACCTGTGTTGAGACAGCATTGGTGAGTGTGCTTTCTTACCAGCAGCCCAAATTAGCCACAACATCTGTAAACATTTCCCAAGATTCTCCTCTTTACCTGCCACTGCTACTCTACACTGTGAGTACAGGCTGGACCCCACAGAGTGTGTGCATGTCTGCAGTGAGGATGAACTCTTCCACCTTGAAAGCACAGACGACATGGCAAATAAGATTGAGACAGCAACAGGAGAACAGGCAGCTGACCAGGAGTGGCATCAGCTCCACAGGCCAAGATTACATCTTCATGTTTAAGAGGTTTGTTATATGAGGGGTGAAACTGTGCAGAGAGAATCCTCAAAGGAACGAGACAGACTGCAGACGTGAGCACATGGACAGACATGGAGTTTAACGCAGCTGGAGAAAACTGCAAATTGAAAAACTTTAACTATAGGCCTCATGGCCTCGTTGTCCACCCTGACACTCCCTGGCTTGGTTCCTCACCAGATGGGTTGATCTTTGATCCATCTGCACAGCCACCGTTTGGACTGCTTGAGATAAAGTGTCTTTATGTGAGGAATTATGTTCACTTCAGATACCTTCAACTAAGAATGGCACCCTGTCTCTCTGTAAAAGTCACTTGTAACGACTATGTTGACACAAAGTTAACAGCAGCATCAGAGAGAGCGTGGACTGGTGTTACTTTCATGTTCACACACTGATGCACTTCTCTCTTAAAAATAATGTGATTTCTATTGTGTGGTCTTAAAAGAGTACAGGTGATTTAAAGATGCCAAGTTAAATGTTCAGTATGTTGGTCACACCACACACATGCACTCTACAGTTTCTTCTTCTCATCTAATGCAATCTTAATGGTAAATCAACAGGGTGCTTGGTTGCATAATTAGCTGTGCATATGTTGAAATAAATGTAGGTTTTCTTTATTCTTGGCAGGAAAAACATATATCCAAGTGTAAATCAGTGCAATTCATAAATGTGATTATGTAAACATTACTAAAATAGCCAAAGCATAGTTCCAATATTTACATTTGAGGGGCTACAATCACTAAAATCTGAATTTTATTAAAACCATTTTTTACATTTACTTGTTAAATATTGTTGTTTGTTATCAATAATTAGAGCTCTAATCATTTACATCATATATAATCTACCTGAACCAATATAAAACTATTTACTATAAAAATAGTGCAGTTACAAGCACTGGTCTGAGCGGTGCAGCTTTTTAAAACATTTTGTTGTATTCAATCAGTGGAATGAATACAAGACTACAGCTGCTGCAGAGGTCTCGTAGCTTTAGTATATGAGGTGCCCTATCTACCAGATGAGCAATCTAAATGCCAAGTGAACTGTGCAACTTCACTGACAGTGACATCGTTAGCCAAAGTTTTAACCAGGGGTTTGTTTTGATAATACTTAGGAAGCAGACGTGTGCACTGCCAGCACCGTTCAGAGGGATAATGGTGTCAAATATTTTGATCGCCTTGATGCTTCTAATTGCTCTCTCCACATGTATCATTAGACGTGAAATCTTCTAAGTGAATAGTGTGTGGTAATAAATCTTATCATTCGATTCAGGGTAGTGTGGGATTTGTACTGATGAAAACATTTTATCCCGGTATTCAGACATGGGTGTCAGAACACTGAAAATACACTTGGAATCATGGTTCCAATCATCTCAGGAGAAATGCATATCCCAATTGCATTGAGTAAGGTGCACCAATTTCATGATGATTTTTTTTTAAGAAAATAAATGTGTTGACATGGTTTTTCTGCCAATTTTTAGTAATGTAGTATTTATGCTAATCATACTATTTCTATATATTACTGCCAGGTCCCCAGGCAGCCAATCCTCTGTGAGGACTGAGACACTTAGCCCTGAAATTTACATATCAGGGCCTGCACGGCTTCCCAGCCAGCCAATCATATCTGAGGTCTGCCGTTTCTTCTCTCGTCATATCTCAGCGACGGTTGTACAAAGAGCAATGAAAATCGCAGTCAAAGTACACCAAAGTCCGCTGATTCACCCAGTACAAGAATTATGCTTCTAGTCCACCTAGTTTTTGAGTTACACGACGTTTTGTAACTCCAAAAAACTGCGTTTTTCGCCTCTCACCGCGATCTAATTCTGACTGCTCATCACCCTGTTTTCCAGGCGTCCGCTCTCTTTCCCAGTGGCGCAGTTGGTAATGACACGGGTCTGCAAGCCAAAGGTCGTGGTTCAATCCACCTTGGTCAACATGTTTTTTCCCTACAAATTAATACACTATCACAGACCAGTAATTCATATTCATCATTTATTACAATTCTGCAAACTTTTATCATTTTACCAGCTTTTCTAATATGGACCTCACATTCTTGTTAACACTCCATGGCACAAATACTGTTCCCTTTAGGCTCTGTGTATGTGTGTGTGTATCAATATTTCTCCCATTTTAAAGTATTACTCCTCCATAATTGTATTTCTGTTAAATCAAAGTACTTTTACTACATCTTAGTACTTCTGCTCAATCATAGTATTTCTGCTAAATCATAGTATTTTTGCCAAATCATGGTTTTTGTGCCAAATCATAACATTTGTGTTATGTTATAGTATTACTACTAAGTGGAGGAATTTCTGTCATGTTACAGTATATGTGCTGATTACAGTATTTCTGCTAAATCATAGTATTTCTACTATATTATATTTTTCTTTCTAAATATAGCATTTCTGCTATATAATTGTATTTCTGCTATGTTATAATATTTGTGCTAAACCAGAGTATTTGTGCTGAAACATAGTATTTCTGCCAAATGATAGTATTTCTGTCAATTATAGTATTTGTGCTAAAACATAGTATTAATTTAAAATTACAATATTCATAGTTCATCACAGTGTCTCTGGTAAATCACAGTATTTCTGCTATGTTGTACTATTTTTCTAAATCATAGTGTTTCTGTAATGTTTAAGTATTTTTGGCTAAATATATTCTTTCTGTTATCTTATACTATTTCTCCTAAATTCTTGTATATTTGAGAAGTTATCATGTTTCTGGTAAGTTACAATATTTCTGCCAAGTTCTGCTATGCTATTGTATTTCTGCCAAGTATTATGTTTCCTCTAAGATATTGCAGTTCTGCTAAGTTATTACTTTTTAGCAAAGTTCCTTTGCTTCTGCAAAGTTTTTACAATTTCTGCAACTTTTCAGCTTTTTCAGCTAGTTTTTGCAGACAGCTTCAGCTTTAAAGCATCCACACTGCATTTTCGCAGGAAATGCAAATTTTTCTAGTTGTGTGGATGCTTTAAGGCATCCACACTATTGAGTTCCTGTTTCTCTTTTATTCTTATTATTATTATTATTATTCTAGTTGCTTCCGTACGTTTTTTGTCCTTTAACTACTTCCACAATTTTCAGCCGATTTTCACCGTTCAAATTTTGAACTATTCTGCTTTTTCTGCTTAATAGTGCTATGACTTTTGGTATTTATAACTATTATACTTTTTAAAATATTAAGCTTTTTTCCTTTAATTTGTCCCATTGAAATGAATGGGAAATTTAAAAAATTCTGCTAAAACTTGCTCTTTTTTGAAACTTAACTGCTTCCTCATACTTTCACATAGAAACTCCATTTAAACTTTAAAATGTTCACAAATTATTGGGCTATTCATGTATGATTCAGCTTTTTCAAATCTTTTACCGTTTTACTTTTATCCCTCTTGAAGTTTTGAGTTGCAAAATTGTGATTTTTCACAAAATACATGGGTTGTTATGGTTGCTATGCTGTTGGTTCTAAGTGAGCCACTTTAAGTTTCGCAGTCTTCTCTTCATGTCCGAACAACTTCTTGCTACTTGCTCAATTTTCACTCAACTTCCACAAATTATACATCAAAACGTAGGTATTTTTGCTGGCTTTCAGAAAATGTCACTATCATTGTTGTGGGATTTATAGAATTTTGGCAAATCTCCTCAGACCAACAGAAAGTCTCAAAACTCTCCATAGAAAGTCAATGGAGAGTTTGTTCAAAATCACCGCTGGATTTCTGTAATGAGAGGCATATTCGAATCGTCATATCTCCTTAACGGAGCGAAGTTAAGACATGAGGCTTGTCCCGATATATCTTCAGACACTCCTGACGCTCACAATTCAAGAATTATTTTCTCACCTATTACCATTTGGCCATGAATTACGTTTGTTTGAGGGTAGGAAATTCGTCCTTCGCTCAGATTTCTTCAGCTTTCAAACTCTGGAAATGAACCACTTTTTTCTCTCGTCATATCTTTTTGATGGATCCCTATAGAGACCTGAAAATTTCCATGACTGTTCACTAAAGCCTTCTGTCTCTTACGGTGAAAGAATGATATCGATACTCCAAATAGATTTAGAGTTACAAAGCGTTGTTTGAGGGCAAGTCAAGGCAGTTTTCGCTTAGCCTCTACTCAGTTATGGTGCATTACAAGTCAAATATCTTTAATAATTCATATTTTAATGATAAATTGTCAACACTTGAAGATTCCCCCATCTCTTCTGAACAAAACGGTGTAAGAATGACCGTTCTAGCCCCTACGGTTAGGAAATTATGGCCATTTGTTTGGAGGGTAGTCCTCACTATGAGAAATAGACTGCAAAAATCCTCTCTCTGCTGCCTGTGTAAAAACGGCTGCACCTGTTTTGGCGGGAAAAAGTACACAGCCTCTCTGATTGGTGGATTCAAATTCAGCAGCTCCCAGGCTGCTTGACTGACCTACAAAGTTGCTTCTCTCTCTCTCTCTGTGTGTGTGTGTGTGTGTGTGTGTGTGTGTGTGTGAGAGACAGAGAGAGAGAGAGAGGGAGAGAGAGAGAGAAAGCCTATTAATATAGGATTTGTGCTTAATATAATATTTCTGCTTAATTATAGTATTTCTGCTTTTTATAGTATTTCTGCTAAATTATAGTATTTCTGCTTAATATAGTATTTCTGCTTAATTATAGTATTTCTGCTTTTTATAGTATTTCTGCTAAATTATAGTATTTCTGCTAAATTATAGTATTTCTGCTTTTTATAGTATTTCTGCTAAATTATGCTATTTCTGCTAAATTATAGTATTTCTGCTAAATTATAGTATTTCTGCTTTTTATACTATTTCTGCTTTTTATAGGATTTGTGCTTAATATAGGATTTGTGCTTAATTATAGTATTTCTGCTTTTTATAGTATTTCTGCTAAATTATAGTATTTCTGCTTAATATAGTATTTCTGCTTAATTATAGTATTTCTGCTTTTTATAGTATTTCTGCTAAATTATAGTATTTCTGCTAAATTATAGTATTTCTGGTTTTTATAGTATTTCTGCTAAATTATGCTATTTCTGCTAAATTATAGTATTTCTGCTAAATTATAGTATTTCTGCTTTTTATACTATTTCTGCTTTTTATAGGATTTGTGCTTAATATAGGATTTCTGCTAAATCATAGTATTTCTGCTAAATCATAGTATTTCTGCTAAATTATAGTATTTCTGCTTAATATAGGATTTCTGCTTAATTATAGTATTTCTGCTTTTTATAGTATTTCTGCTAAATTATAGTATTTCTGCTAAATTATAGTATTTCTGGTTTTTATAGTATTTCTGCTAAATTATAGTATTTCTGCTAAATTATAGTATTTCTGCTTTTTATAGTATTTCTGCTTTATATAGTATTTCTGCTAAATTATAGTATTTCTGCTTAATATACTATTTCTGCTAAATTATAGTATTTCTGCTAAATTATAGTATTTCTGCTTTTTATAGGATTTGTGCTTAATATAGGATTTGTGCTTAATATAGTATTTCTGCTTAATATAGGATTTCTGCTTTTTATAGTATTTGTGCTTAATATAGTATTTCTGCTAAATTATAGTATTTCTGCTTTTTATAGTATTCCTGCTTTTTATAGTATTTCTGCTTTTTATAGTATTTCTGCTTAATATAGTATTTCTGCTAAATCACAGTATTTCTGCTTTTTATAGTATTTCTGCTAAATTATAGTATTTCTGCTTAATATAGTATTTCTGCTTAATTATAGTATTTCTGCTTTTTATAGTATTTCTGCTAAATTATAGTATTTCTGCTAAATTATAGTATTTCTGCTTTTTATACTATTTCTGCTTAATATAGTATTTCTGCTAAATTATAGTATTTCTGCTAAATTATAGTATTTCTGCTTAATATAGTATTTGTGCTTAATATAGTATTTGTGCTTAATATAGTATTTCTGCTTTTTATAGTATTTCTGCTATTTATAGTATTTCTGCTAAATTATAGTATTTCTGCTAAATTATAGTATTTCTGCTTTTTATAGTATTTCTGCTAAATTATCGTATTTCTGCTTAATCATACTATTTCTATATATCACTGCCAGGTCCCCAGGCAGCCAATCCTCTGTGAGGACTGAGACACTTAGCCCTGAAATTTACATATCAGGGCCTGCACGGCTTCCCAGCCAGCCAATCATATCTGATGTCTGCCGTTTCTTCTCTCGTCATATCTCTGCGACGGTTGTACAAAGAGCAATAAAAGTCGCAGTCAAAGTACACCAAAGTCCGCTGATTCACCCAGTACAAGAATTATGCTTCTAGTCCACCTAGTTTTTGAGTTACAAGACGTTTTGTAACTCCAAAAAGCGGCGTTTTTTGCCTCGCACTGCGATCTAATTCTGACTGCTCATCAGCCTGTTTTCCAGCCGCCCGCTCTCTTTCCCAGTGGCGCAGTTGGTAATGACATGGGTCTGCAACCAAAAGCTTGTGGGTTCAATCCCACCTTGATCAACATGTTTTTCTCCCTACAAATTAATACACTATCACAGACCAGTAATTCATATTGATTATTCATTACAATTCTGCAAACTTTTATCATTTTACCAGCTTTTCTAATATGGACCTCACATTCTTGTTAACACTCCATGGCACAAATACTGTTCCCTTTAGGCTCTGTGTATGTGTGTGTGTATCAATATTTCTCCCATTTTAAAGTATTACTCCTCCATAATTGTATTTCTGTTAAATCAAAGTACTTTTACTACATCTTAGTACTTCTGCTCAATCATAGTATTTCTGCTAAATCATAGTATTTTTGCCAAATCATGGCTTTTGTGCCAAATCATAACATTTGTGTTATGTTATAGTATTACTACTAAGTGGAGGAATTTCTGTCATGTTACAGTATATGTGCTGATTACAGTATTTCTGCTAAATCATATTATTTCTACTATATTATATTTTTCTTTCTAAATATAGCATTTCTGCTATATAATTGTATTTCTGCTATGTTATAATATTTGTGCTAAACCAGAGTATTTGTGCTAAAACATAGTATTAATTTAAAATTACAATATTCATAGTTCATCACAGTGTCTCTGGTAAATCACAGTATTTCTGCTATGTTGCATTATTTTTCTAAATCATAGTGTTTCTGTAATGTTTAAGTATTTTTGGCTAAATATATTCTTTCTGTTATCTTATACTATTTCTCCTAAATTCTTGTATATTTGAGAAGTTATCATGTTTCTGGTAAGTTACAATATTTCTGCCAAGTTCTGCTATGCTATTGTATTTCTGCCAAGTATTATGTTTCCTCTAAGATATTGCAGTTCTGCTAAGTTATTACATTTTAGCAAAGTTCCTTTGCTTCTGCAAAGTTTTTACAATTTCTGCAACTTTTCAGCTTTTTCAGCTAGTTTTTGCAGACAGCTTCAGCTTTAAAGCATCCACACTGCATTTTCGCAGGAAATGCAAATTTTTCTAGTTATTATTATTATTCTTCAAGTTGCTCCCGTTTTTTCGCCGTTTAACTACTTCCACAATTTTTGTGCTATTTTCACCGTTCAAATTTTAAACTATTCTACTATTTCTGCTAATTTATGCTATGATTTTTGCTATTTATAACTATTATACTTTTTAAAATATTAAGCTTTTTTCCTTTAATTTGTCCCATTGAAATGAATGGGAAACTTCTGCAATTCTGCTAAAACTTGCTCGTTTTTGAAACTTAACTACTTCCTCATACTTTCACATAGAAACTCCATTTAAACTTTAAAATGTTCACATATTATTGAGCTATTCGTGTATGATTCAGCTTTTTCATATCTGTTACCGTTTTCATCTTATCCGTCTTTAAGTTTTGAGTTTCATCTTTGTGATTTTTCACAAAATACATAGGTTGTTATGGTTGTCATGCACTTGGCTTTCAGTGCGGCACTGTAAGTTTCGCAGTCTTCTCTTCATGTCCGAACAACTTCTTCCTACTTGCTCAATTTTCACTCAACTCCCACAAATTATACATCAAAACGTAGGTATTTTTGCTGGCTTTCAGAAAATGTCACTATCATTGTTGTGGAATTTATAGAATTTTGGCAAATCTCCTCAGACCAACACAAAGTTGGAAAACTCTCCATATAAAGTCAATGGAGAGTTTGTTCAAAATCGCCGCCTGATTTCTGTAATGAGAGGCATATTCGAATCGTCATATCTCCTTAACGAAGCAAAGTTAAGACATGAGGCTTGTCCCGATATATCTTCAGACACTCCTGACGCTCACAATTCAAGAATTTTGTTCTCACCTATTACCATTTGGCCATGAATTACGTTTGTTTGAGGGTAGGAAATCCGTCCTTCGCTCAGATTTCTTCAGCTTTCAAACTCTGTAAATGAACCACTTTTTTCTCTCGTCATATCTTTTTGATAGATTTCCATAGAGACCTGAAAATTTCCATGACTGTTCACTAAAGCCTGCTGTCTCTTACGGTGAAAGAATTTCATCGATACTCCAAATAGATTTAGAGTTACAAAGCGTTGTTTGAGGGCAGGTCAAGGCAGTTTTTGCTTCGCCTCTACTCAGTTATGGTGCATTACAAGTCAAATATCTTTAATAATTCATATTTTAATGATAAATTGTCAACACTTGAAGATTCCCCCATCTCTTCTGAACAAAACGGTGTAAGAATGACCATTCTAGCCCCTACGGTTAGGAAATTATGGCCATTTGTTTGGAGGGTAGTCCTCACTATGAGAAATAGACTGCAAAAATCCTGCCTCTCTGCTGCCTGTGTAAAAACGGCTGCACCTGTTTTGGCGGGAAAAAGTACACAGCCTCTCTGATTGGTAGATTCAAATTCAGCAGCTCCCATGCTGCTTGACTGATCTATAAAGTTGCTTCTCTCTCTTTCTGTGTGTGTTATAGTATTTCTGCATTATAGTATTTCTGCTTTTTATAGTATTCCTGCTAAATTATAGTATTTCTGCTTTTAATAGGATTTGTGCTTAATATAGTATTTCTGCTTTTTATAAGATTTGTGCTTAATATAGTATTTCTGCTTTTTATAGGATTTGTGCTTAATATAGTATTTTTGCTTTTTATAGTATTTGTGCTTAATATAGTGTTTCTGCTAAATTACAGTATTTCTGCTTTTTATAGTATTTCTGCTAAATTATAGTATTTCTGCTTTTTATAGGATTTGTGCTTAATATATTATTTCTGCTTTTTATAGTATTACTGCTTTTTGTACTATTTCTGCTTTTTATAGTATTTCTGCTAAATTATAGTATTTCTGCTTTTTATAGTATTTGTGCTAAATTATAGTATTTCTGCTTTTTATAGTATTACTGCTTTTTGTACTATTTCTGCTTAATATAGTATTTCTGCTAAATTATAGTATTTCTGCTTTTTATAGTATTTCTGCTACATTATAGTATTTCTGCTTTTTATAGGATTTGTGCTTAATATAGTATCTCTGCTTTTTATAGTATTTCTGCTTAATATAGTATTTCTGCTATATTATAGTATTTCTGCTTAATATAGTATTTCTGCTAAATTATAGTATTTCTGCTACATTATAGTATTTCTGCTTTTTATAGTATTTGTGCTAAAACATAGTATTTCTACTAAATGTAGTATTTATGCTTAATCATACTATTTCTATATATTACTGCCAGGTCCCCAGGCAGCCAATCCTCTGTGACGACTGAGACATTCAAATTTACAAATCAGAGCCTGCATGGCTTCCCAGCCAGCCAATCATATCTGAGGTCTGCTGTTTCTTCTCTCGTCATATCTCCGCGACGGTTGTACAAAGAGCAATGAAAATCGCAGTCAAAGTACACCAAAGTCCGCTGATTCACCCAGTGCAAGAATTATGCTTCTAGTCCACCTAGTTTTTGAGTTACACGACGTTTTGTAACTCCAAAAAACGGCGTTTTTCGCCTCTCACCGCGATCTAATTCTGACTTCTCATCACCCTATTTTCCATGCGCCAGCTCTCTTTGCCAGTGGCGCAGTTGGTAATGAAACGGATCTTCAGACCGAAGGTCGTGGGTTCGATTCCACCTTGTTCAACATTTTTTTTCACTACAAATTGATACAATATCACAGACCTGTAATTCATATTGATAATTTATGACAATTCTGCAACTTTTTATGATTTTGGCAGCTTTTCTAATATGGACCTCAGATTCTTGTTAACACTCCATGGCAGAAATACATACAAGTACACAGCCTGATGAATCACACAGAAGCAGTACCTCTGATTGGTTCAGCATTTTCACCTCTTATCAGCACAAATCTCAGCCTCTTCTGCTGTTTTTATTAGAATTTTAAGCTTTTTCACCGTTTTTTCTGTTACGTGAGAACCAGTTTGGCTCAATGAGTAGCTGAAAAATGTCAGCCTCTTCTGCTCTTTCGGAAGAATTTCAGAGTTCAGCTTTTTCACTTGTTTTAAGCACAAATTTCAGTCTCTTTACCTCATTTCACAACAAAGTAGTTCTTCCTCTTCACCTCTTTTCTGCTAATTTAAGCTTCTGCTCCACAGTGCACATTTTTCTTCTTATCATATCTTTGCTTGTGACCAGAACTCATTTGGCTCAGAGGGTTGAGCAGCTGCCGTGAGACCCGGAGGTTCGAATCCTACCTGTGACAGTTGCCGCACATGTTCCCCGCTTGCATGCGCAAATTCTGGTTATTCACCTCTTCTGCAAAAATTTTGGCCTTTTCACCTCTTATTAGCACAAATCTCAGCTGTTTTCAGAAAAAACTCTTTTGAGCACAAATTCTGCTGATTCATCTCTTTTCAGTGCAACTTTCTGCTTCGTTCCATCTTTTCTGCAGAAATTCTTCTCATTCACCTCTTTTCAGCACAATGTTCTGCTCCTTTCCATCTTTTCTGCAGAAATTCTGCTGATTGAACTCTTTTCAGCAAAATGTTCAGCCTTTTCACCTCTTATCAGCACAAATCTCAGCTGTTTTCAGAAAAAACTCTTTTGAGCACAAATTATGCTGATTCATCTCTTTTCTGCAGAAATTCTTCTCATTCACCTCTTTTCAGCGCAATGTTCTGCTCCTTTCCATCTTTTCTGCAGAAATTCTGCTGATTGAACTCTTTTCAGCAAAATGTTCAGCCTTTTCACCTCTTATCAGCACAAATCTCAGCTGTTTTCAGAAAAAACTCTTTTGAGCACAAATTATGCTGATTCATCTCTTTTCAGCAGAAATTCTTCTGATTCGCCTCTTTTCTGCAAAGTTTTCAGACTTTTCACCTCTTATCAGCACAAATCCCAGCTTTTTCAGCTGTTTTCAGCAAAAACCTCTTTTTAGCAGAATTCTGCTCATTTAGCTTTTTTCAACAGAAATTCTGCTGATTGAACTCTTTCCAGCAGAATTTTCACCTCTTTTCAGCACAAATCTCAGCTGTTTTCAAAAAAACTCTTTTGAGCAGAAATTCTGCTGATTGATCTCTTTTCAGCAGAATTTTAAATTTTTTCAGCACTTTTCAGCACAAATCCCAGCTTTTTCAGCTGTTTTCACCAAAAAACTCTTTTCAGCAGAATTCTGCTGATTGAACTCTTCAGCAGAAATTCTGCTGATTGCACTCTTTTCAGCAGAATTTAAAATTTTTTCACCACTTTTCAGCACAAATCCCAGCTTTTTCAGCTGTTCTCAGCAAAAACCTCTTTTCAGCAGAATTCTGCTCATTCACCTCTTTTCAGCAGAAATTCTGCTGATTGAACTCTTTTCAGCAGAATTTTCAGAATTTTCACCTCTTTTCAGCCCAAATTCTGCTTATTCACCTCTTCTGCAAAATTTTCAGCCTTTTCACCTCTTTTCAGCAGAAATCTCAGCTGTTTTCAGAAAAAGCTCTTTTGAGCAGAAATTCTGCTGTTTCATCTCTTTTCAGCGTAAGTTTCTGCTTCTTTACCTCTTTTCAACAGAAATTCTGCTGATTAACCTCTTTTCTTCAAAGTTTTCAGCCTTTTCACCTCCTCAACACCTTTCAACTTTTTCAGCTTTTTTTCAGCAGACATCTTCAGCGTTAAGGCATCCACACAGCATTTTCGCAGGAAATGCAAATTTTTCTAGTTATTATTATTCTTCAAGTTGCTCCATTTTTTCGCCGTTTAACTACTTCCACAATTTTTGTGCTATTTTCACCGTTCAAATTTGAAACTATTCTACTATTTCTGCTAATTTATGCTATGATTTTTGCTATTTATAACTATTATACTTTTTAAAATATTAAGCTTTTTTCCTTTAATTTGTCCCATTGAAATGAATGGGAAACTTCCGCAATTCTACTAAAACTTACTCGTTTTTGAAACTTAACTACTTCCTCATACTTTCACATAGAAACTCCATTTAAACTTTAAAATGTTCACAAATTATTGGGCTATTCATGTATGATTCAGCTTTTTCAAATCTTTTACCGTTTTACTTTTATCCCTCTTGAAGTTTTGAGTTGCAAAATTGTGATTTTTCACAAAATACATGGGTTGTTATGGTTGCTATGCTGTTGGTTCTAAGTGAGCCACTTTAAGTTTCGCAGTCTTCTCTTCATGTCCGAACAACTTCTTGCTACTTGCTCAATTTTCACTCAACTTCCACAAATTATACATCAAAACGTAGGTATTTTTGCTGGCTTTCAGAAAATGTCACTATCATTGTTGTGGGATTTATAGAATTTTGGCAAATCTCCTCAGACCAACAGAAAGTCTCAAAACTCTCCATAGAAAGTCAATGGAGAGTTTGTTCAAAATCACCGCTGGATTTCTGTAATGAGAGGCATATTCGAATCGTCATATCTCCTTAACGGAGCGAAGTTAAGACATGAGGCTTGTCCCGATATATCTTCAGACACTCCTGACGCTCACAATTCAAGAATTATTTTCTCACCTATTACCATTTGGCCATGAATTACGTTTGTTTGAGGGTAGGAAATTCGTCCTTCGCTCAGATTTCTTCAGCTTTCAAACTCTGGAAATGAACTACTTTTTTCTCTCGTCATATCTTTTTAATGGATTTCCACAAAGACCTGAAAATTTCCATGACTATTTACCAAAGCCTGCTGTCTCTTACGGTGAAAGAATGATATTGATACTCCAAATAGATTTAGAGTTAGAAAGCGTTGTTTGATGGCAAGTCAAGGCAGTTTTCGCTTGACTCTACTCAGTTATGGTGCATTACAAGTCAAATATCTTTAATAATTCATATTTTAATGATAAATTGTCAACACTTGAAGATTCCCCCATCTCTTCTGAACAAAACGGTGTAAGAATGACCGTTCTAGCCCCTACGGTTAGGAAATTATGGCCATTTGTTTGGAGGGTAGTCCTCACTATGAGAAATAGACTGCAAAAATCCTGTCTCTGCTGTGTGTGTAAAAACGGCTGCACCTGTTTTGGCGGGAAAAAGTAGATAGCCTCTCTGATTGGTGCATTCAAATTCAGCAGCTCCCAGGCTGCTTGACTGACCTAGAAAGTTGCTTCTCTCTCTTTTTGTGTGTGTTTGTGTGTGTGTGTGTATTTCTGCTTTTTATAGTATTTCTTTTTGATATAGTATTTCTGCTTTTTATAGTATTTCTGCTTTTTATAGTATTTCTGCTAAATTATAGTATTTCTGCTTTTTATAGTATTTCTGCTTTATATAGTATTTCTGCTTTATATAGTATTTCTGCTAAATTATACTATTTCTGCTTTTTATAGTATTTCTGCTTAATATAGTATTTCTGCTTAATATAGTATTTCTGCTAAATTATAGTATTTCTGCTAAATTATAGTATTTCTGCTTTTTATACTATTTCTGCTAAATTATAGTATTTCTGCTTTTTATACTATTTCTGCTTAATACAGTATTTCTGCTAAATTATAGTATTTGTGCTTAGTGTAATATTTCTGCTAAATTATAATATTTCTGCTTTATATAGTATTTGTGCTTTTTATAATATTTCTGCTTTTTATAGTATTTGTGATTAATATAGTATTTGTGCATAATATAGTATTTGTGCTAAATCACAGTATTTCTGCTAAATTATAGTATTTCTGCTTTTTATAGTATTTGTGCTTAATATAGTATTTCTGCTAAATTAAAGTATTTCTGCTTTTTATAGTATTTGTGCTAAAACATAGTATTTCTACTAAATGTAGTATTTATGCTTAATCATACTATTTCTATATATTACTGCCAGGTCCCCAGGCAGCCAATCCTCTGTGAGAACTGACACATTCAAATTTACAAATCAGGGCCTGCACGGCTTCCCAGCCAGCCAATCATATCTGAGGTCTGCCGTTTCTTCTCTTGTCATATCTCCGCGACGGTTGTACAAAGAGCAATGAAAATCGCAGTCAAAGTACACCAAAGTCCGCTGATTCACCCAGTACAAGAATTATGCTTCTAGTCCACCTAGTTTTTGAGTTACATGACGTTTTGTAACTCCAAAAAACTGCGTTTTTCGCCTCTCACCGTGATGTAATTCTGACTGCTCATCACCCTGTTTTCCAGGCGCCCGCTCTCTTCCCCAGTGGCGCAGTTGGTAATGACACGGGTCTGCAACCAAAAGGTCGTGGGTTCGATTCCACCTTTATCAACATGTTTTTCTCCCTACAAATTAATACACTATCACAGACCAGTAATTCATATTGATTATTCATTACAATTCTGCAAACTTTTATCATTTTACCAGCTTTTCTAATATGGACCTCACATTCTTGTTAACACTCCATGGCACAAATACTGTTCCCTTTAGGCTCTGTGTATGTGTGTGTGTATCAATATTTCTCCCATTTTAAAGTATTACTCCTCCATAATTGTATTTCTGTTAAATCAAAGTACTTTTACTACATCTTAGTACTTCTGCTCAATCACAGTATTTCTGCTAAATCATAGTATTTCTGCCAAATTATAGTATTTCTGTCAAATTATAGTATTTGTGCCAAAACATAGTATTAATTTAAAATTACAGTATTCATAGTTCATCACAGTGTCTCTGGTAAATCACAGTATTTCTGCTATGTTGTACTATTTTTCTAAATCATAGTGTATTTTTGGCTAAATATATTCTTTCTGTTATCTTATACTATTTCTCCTAAATTCTTGTATATTTGAGAAGTTATCATGTTTCTGGTAAGTTACAATATTTCTGCCAAGTTCTGCTATGCTATTGTATTTCTGCCAAGTATTATGTTTCCTCTAAGATATTGCAGTTCTGCTAAGTTATTACTTTTTAGCAAAGTTCCTTTGCTTCTGCAAAGTTTTTACAATTTCTGCAACTTTTCAGCTTTTTCAGCTAGTTTTAGCAGACAGCTTCAGCTTTAAAGCAACTCAGAATTCATATGATTACAACCAATATGTATTAGAATAAAAGAAACAAATGTGCAATGAACATGTCAGGAGTGGCTGTTAAAAAGTCTCATGGCAGTGGGGTTAGGGGACCTCCTGAACCTCTTGAGTCCTGCAGTGGAGTGAGATGAGCCTCTGCAGCCACTGTCCTGTGAGGATGCTTAGGCGATCACCAACACCAGCTCCTTGGTGTTGGTGTTCAGAAGAAGACTGTTCTTATTACTGCAGTCAGTTAAATAAATCTATCATAATACAGTACATTTTAACATAATGACCTTATGTTTATTTATGTCTTTTAACCATTATTTCAAATTCAAAGAATCCTGTTTGAAACATTTATTAAACTTATAGAATTAAATTTCTGCAGGTTGTTTTTTGTTGCAAAAAAATCTAGTATAATAATATTTAAATTTACATATATTTTTCACGTTTTCAATGCCAATTTTGTGTAATTGCGGAGTTTCCCACTACCTGTGAATGCCTCTTTTTTTTACGTCTCTGGCTGACTCCTGAATCTCTGCCCACTCTCTGGTCGATCCCTGCCGGTAAGCGCTGCTTCTCTGTCTCTCTTCTCTGAAGTGAAATGTCTATAAGCTGTTTGAGTGATTTAGCCAGTTGTTGTTAGTGACTTATAAAGCCAGTCGAAGTATAAGTCATGTTAAAGTAACACAATGACTGCTTTTTTAGTGAAACGTTGTAATTTTAGTATTTAAAATGAGTGTTTGGTATGCTAGCCCTAACAACCTAAGCGCTAACGCCTAGCCTAGCTGCTATAGGCCCAGTGTGAAATTAATATGGTTCATTTGATTGTTTAATACAGTTATTGTGTTGTATTTGGTTCATTCGGTGTGTTAGTGTTTCTGAGTCTCTTAGGGAAGCTGAAGTTAGTTCTCCTCTTCACAAATCAGTCAGTTAAAACGGCTTCATTCTTTAAGTTGTAAGGTAATGAGAGGCCATTTTAGAACCACTGATTAGCTGCTGAAGCAGCAGGGTCGGCAACTTCAAAGGAGCCATTTTACCGCTATTAGCTGTGTCCCAAAACGTCGGCTGCATCCTTCGGAGGACCCGGCCTTCGCGGTCTACGTGGGCCGGGTCCTTCAAAGACCGAGAAGGCCGGAAGTGCGAGGCTGTGCAATGGGACGTCTAGCCTTCAGATTTGCGTCACCGCTGTCTCGCTGGAGTTTAATATCTCAGCCGTCTGCTCCTTGCTATTTAAAATATGACAGGACACTGGCGTAAATTCTCGACCGTTTATTCAGCTGTGTGAAAATCCCGGAGGAACTCACCCGATGGATTAATAAAGTTTTATTTAATCCAATAATCTAATAACTTTGATCTCAGCCAAACCGATTTACTCCGGAACAAATAAAACACCGAAAAAAGGCAAACATTTACATTTTTAAGTTATCCGAGTGACTTATATATCATGTTTAACCTGAGTAGCGAAAGAGCGGGGGTCTGAAAACGATGAAGCCGGGAGTCCGCTGCTCTCACCGGCTGGAGTGACCATTGCACCTTCCCCCCCCCCGGCGTTTTGGGACACAGCTTGCCGGGAGAAAAAGAGTCACGTGCCTGTACCGGTGTGTGTTTGTGTTGTGGGTTAATTAACAGAAGGGAGAGAGAGAGTGAGGATAAAACACATAATATAAGAATAATAACATCTCTTAACAAGAAGTTTTTTTTAATTAATTAATTTTAGTTTTTTAGTTAAATTTTAAGAACTGTTTAACAAACACTTGTTTGTGCAGGTTGTTTTTTAAATATATCCTACACCTGCAGCTCTGTTTAACTTCTCACTTTGTGAAAAATTAATGAAATATAAAAAAGTCCACCTTCAAATAAATAAAATGCAGCAGTGCACCATTAATATTATAAATATGATATGTAAATATTTAAAACAACAGCATATTAAATGATACTAAATGATACTGTGTGCAGGTGATAATATTTTTAGGAAGCATAATTTGAATGCAGACCAACTCAAATGTTGAAGCCTACAAAGATATCATCCAAGCTTTCATTTATGATTGTTCATGCTTTGAAATTGTGATGTCAGAATTTGATAAAGTGTGCAGTGCTAGGTGTAGCAAATCATTGCTTATTAAATCTACTGTGTTATCTAATAGCACCTAACTAATAGAGCTATCACATAACTGAGAAACGTGTGTGGCTTATTACAAATGGATGAAACCACATTTTACCTTAATGAAGACAGTAATCTTTAATAAGGTGTAGAAAAAAGAGGTGAGTTGTTTGTTGCTGTGGTAAACAAAGAAGTGTACTGAATCTTTTGGACTACACAGAGTGATGTAGTATTGACTGTGATGCTGATTTGAGTTGTCTCATTCTGTGTTTTTGTGCTTTGTCTTTTGTTACAGAGTGAAAGAGAGCTTTGGTTTTGCCTTTGCTGGTAAGTAAACAGTGATTGTAACTGAAGCCGTATGAACCTGGCATTGCATAGCACATTTGACGACTTACATACAGTAGTATGACTTTTTGTGATATGTTTCCATTTACTGATTGGCAAAAACACAGGATTTGTGACCTGTAGCAGCAAAGCCCCCACACAGGGCCTCTGACTGTCCCTGAAAATGTCCCTTAAGTTTAATAGCCCATTTATGTATGATTTAAATTTTTTATGGCTTATTGAATCCAAACATAGTTAAATGTCAGATGTCTTTATGCAGTTGTTCATTTTCTCCTTATGTTTGTGGATTTAAGTAGCAGACAAAACAATGAAAGTGTTTTAGGGGAGTCAGTATAAGTATTCAGTATATTTTATATTAAGTATTATAGTATTATATTATTATATTATATATTATATTATAGTAGTATATTAAGTATTTCAGTATAAGTGGTTGCTCAAACACTTAAGAGCTGCACAGGTATTGATCTATATTGTCTCTCAAATTCTGCTGATGTATTACATTAAAGTCAGAACATTGTAGAAGTATTTTGCCTGACTCGGTATAAGTAATAGCTTTAACAGTTAAGCAATAATAAAAACTAAGAGAATCAGAGGTGTGAGTGGACATTGTTAGGTACATTACAGCCATTGTGTCAAATTAGTTTATTACTTATTTAGTGAATATAATGTGTTTTAAAATTAAATAGAAATGTTGCCAAAAATGGACATTGCAACATACATAAATATTCCTAGCAACTGGTACAATGAAAGGACTTTTTAGTGTAATATTTTAAGACATTTAATTTTAATCACAAAACATTCTGCACCTCTATTATTGTAACATGTCAATATTTACATGTATTTTAGGATTTGCATATTCATATCAGACTAACAAAACATGATGAGGTTTTCTGTTGCTTCTGATTAAAAGAATTACTTTGTATTTAATGTTTTTAACCTGAAAGGACATTAAAAGTTTTGGTTTTTCACACTTTATTAGCTCTGACCTGTTGTAGAAAATGTTGGAGCCACAAGGCTTCTGTGTAGGAAATATTTGGTGTATCCTGCACTTGTGCCAACAAATATTGGTGCCTGTTCTTTGCATTTCTGTAGTAATAATGCTTTTATTACACTATTACACTACTATAGCCATGTGAGACACTGCAGTTCAATTATCTCCTCTTTAGACTACAGTAAACTTAAAAAAGCTTAAAGTAATTGAGGATTTTACTAGTTAATGTGTGTCACAGTAAGTTGGATTGTGTGTGAAGAGGCTCAACAGTCTGACTCATCAAACAGTGATCTGATGAATTGTTTCCTTTCTCTAGACTGCTGATCTGATCGTCTCAAGTCTGGTAAGTAAAGGTTTGTCTGAGGTGCAGTGCTGGGAAATGTTTCTCATTATAGGAGATTCAGTGTAGTGCAGTGAGTGAGCACAGCTATTGGTGATCATTGAAAGTCATCAAATCCTAGAAAAATCTGTGTAAACATTTCCAGACCTACAGAGGTCGGTAGGTTATTGTAGCAGCACATATTATTTCACATTAGAGCAGCTCATGAACAGCAGTTTAGGTACAATTAAGTCTTCAAGTAGGGCCTTGTGGATTTCAAAAGCTTCTTTCTCTTCATTAAATTAAGTCACTTTCTGAAAACTGCTCTTTGAATTAGTATTTTAATTAAAGATTTTGTTGATGACTGGAAAAAATCAAAAGCACAGATACAGCACTCATTTCTGTATTTTATGATTAAATGATCTACAAAGAAATTATCATCATACTACATTTTTAATTAGGCCTTTAAATCCGCCATTATAAGTACGTCCCAGATTTAGTGGGGTGCTTATGGCTGTGTATTAAACATACCCCAAATGTGACTGAAATATGTAGAAACTGCTTTGTAGGAACCATCCATCTCCAAATTTCTCATTTTGCCAAAAGTCATACTGAGTAAAGTATTGTTTACTTTTATGTTAACGGATCTCAAATCCCTGTTTCTGTGTGCCCAGATATTATGATGTACTGTTGTCCCAGGTAAGTACACACAGAAACAGTGATTTGAGAAATTTGGGGATTAAGGAACCTGTGATGTAGCATAAATTTTAAGTAGGTGGCCTGAAAGTGTCTGCTCTAACCTCAGTGTGTTGGTTTTGTTGGACCATATAATATTTACAGTAAGTTATTGTAGCAGCACATCTTGGTGTAAGTTTATAGACTCTGTTTGTTTTCATTGTGTTAATAGAATTTGAATTCAGGCCACCTCAAATGTTAAAACCTACAAACATTCCATAAAAGTTATCATTTGTGATTGTTGCCTACTTTTAAATTGTGACATCACCATTTGATAAAGTGTGCAGTGCTAGGTGTTGCAAATCATTGGTCTACTCTCTTAAGTAATCGAACCTAAATTTTGGAGCATTACATGAATCAGAAACTTGTGTGGCTTATTGCAAATGAATAAAACTACATATTACCTTTTATGAAGATGATAATCTTTAAAGAAAAACAGAGGAGAGTTGTTGTTTGTATTCCAGCTGTGGTAAACAAAGAAGTTTCCGGAATCTTTTTGACTACAGAGAGTGATGCAGTATTGACTCTAATGCTGATTGGAGTTGTCTGATCCTGTATTTTTGTTCTTTGTCTTTTGTTACACAGAGTGAACAGATCTTTGGTTTTGCCTTTGCTGGTAAGTAGACAGTAATGGTAATGTTTAGTAATTTACTTGTGTCATCTTGCCATTCACTCATGGGCAAAAACAAATAGTCAGGATTTAGAATCTGTAGCAGCAAAGCCCCCACACAGGACCACTGACTGCCCCTGAAATTGTCAATGAAGTTTAATAGCCCATTTTTCTCTGATTTTAATTTTTGATGGCTTATCAAGTCCAAACATAGTTAAATGTCAGAGATATCTTTATGCAGTTGTTTGATTTCTCCTTATGTTTGTGGATTTGAGTATCAAACAAAACTATGAAAGTGCTTTAGGTAAGTATAGGTGGTACCTTAAACACTTAAGAGCACCACAGCTATCGATTTTTATTGTCTCTTTCATTCCACTTATGAATTAGCATGAAGTCGAAACACTAGAAGTATTTTGCCTGAGTGACTGTAAGTGATAGCTTAAATGCTTAAGCAATAATAAAATGTAAGAGAAGTACAGTTGTGAGTAGGTATATTAAAGCCAATGTTTTAAAATTAAATATAAATGTTGCCAAAAAGGGATATACTGCAAAACATAAATATTGTTAGCAACAAGTACAATGGAATGACTTTTTAGCGTAATATTTTAAGAAATTTTCATTAGAAAAATGGTGTGCCACTGTTGTTGTTGTGGTTTTCTGTTGCTTCTGATTTAAATAATTAATTTGTATTCAACATTTTTAATCTGAAATGAGATTAAAAGTTGTCGTTCTTCACATGTTATTAGAACTGACTTGTTGTAGAAAATGTTGGAGCCACAAAGCTTCTGTGTACGAAAATATTTGGTATATCCTGCATTTGTGCCAACAAATATTGGTGCCTATTCTTTGCAATTCTGTAGTATGAATGTTTTTATTAAACCTGTTAATTAACATGTTAACATGTTATTAAACATGCCATCTGAGACTCTGCAATTAAATTCAGCTCATAAAGCCTTAAATAAATTGAGAATTTTACTAGTTAATTTATGTCACAGTAAATTGGATTGTGTGTGAAGAGGCTCAACAGTCTGAATCATCAAACAGTGATCTGATGAATTGTTTCCTTTCTCTAGACTGCTGATCTGATCGTCTCAAGTCTGGTAAGTAAAGGTTTGTCTGAGGTGCAGTGCTGGGAAATGTTTCTCATTATAGGAGATTCAGTGTAGTGCAGTGAGTGAGCACAGCTCTTGGCAATCATCAAATCCTAGAAAAGTCTATGTAAACATTTCCAGACTTACAGATCTCTCTTATCATCATGCTACATTTTTAATTAGGCCCTAATATCGGCCATGCTAAGTTTATTGTTTGTTTGTTTATTGTAGATTTAGCGGAGTGTGTATTAAACATGCCCCATATTTGACTGAAAAATGTAGAAACTGCTGTATAGGAGTCATCTGTCTCCAAATTTTTCATTTTGCCAAACGTCATACTGAGTAAATTATTTGTTACTTTTATGTTAACGGCTCCCCAGACATTATGATATACTGTTGTACCAGGTAAGTACACACAGAAACGGGAATTTGAGACCTTTGGGCATTTAGGAACATGTGAGTTGAGTGCATGTGAAGTGTTTAAAGCAGGTAGTCTGAAACTGTCTGCTCTAACTTCATTCTGTGGGTTTAGCTTGACCATATAATGTTTATAGTAAGTTACTGTAGCACCACATCTTGGTTTACAGACTCTGTTTGTTTTTATTGTGTTAATAGAATGCAAAAATGTCCTTAGAAATGTTCCACCACCATATGTTAAACATTTTCATTCAGTTTAATCTAATAATGTACTGTACAACTCTTCAGTGTGTAATGATATATATGTTCTGTATTTTTCGGACTGTAAGGCGCACTAAATTCTAAGGCACATTAAGCCAAACAAAACAGATAAGTCAAACTTTATTCAACTCATTTACAATAACTCTCAACAGCAGCACATCTCAGCACATCTTGGTTTAAGTTTATAGACACTGTTTGTTTTTATTGTGTTGATAGAATGTAAAAGTTTCTTTAGAATAGTTCCACCACCATTTTTGAGCATTTTCAATCAGTTCAGTCCAATAATGTACTGTGGAACTCTTCAATATGTAAAGCCCTGTGTGTACTGTATTTTTCGGATTATAAGGCATATGCAGCTAACCAAATATTCAGATAACTCAAACTATTCAACTCATTCACAGTAACTCTCAACATTTTTCAGTGGTAACACATAACAATACACTTTTTATATGTATAAAGTACTTACAATAAAAGATTGTACACTTACAATCTTTTTCTGTTCAGTCCTCTTCCACAAATCTATCAAATTCTTCATTGATTGATCGGCTTGAAATCTGCTTCGTACGCATGTCTGTAAACAGATGCCAGGTCCTCATACACACACCATAATATTATGTTTAAGCACAATACGAATTACTCGGCGAGGCTCCTGACTACTGTAGCTGTAATGCTCCAACAATCCATCAAGCGCTGCAGCTTTGTAGCTTTCCAAAGTCATACTAAAACATTTTGACAGATGTTTGAGTGCCGTGCTGCACATAAAATTGGGTTGAAGTCAGTAAGCACAGCCAGAATTAATATAATATAAGGTAAACTGTTGATTTTTGAGAAAATTAAAGGATTTTAAGTGTGACTTATAGTCCGAAAAATACTGGAAAGCCATGTTTATTGGAAATATGCCTAATTCCAGTCCCTTTTTGTCTTACAGGTGACCTGCTGCAGAAAACCCTCTCCCTCTATCGTTGACAAGCAATTCAGTCTGTCCTATCACTCTCCCTCTCCCTGCTCCATCTTTGTTGACAAGCCATTCTATCTTCTATCATTCTCCGCCATGAGCTCTATCTAATTTTGACAAGCTTGAACCTGAGTTGACAAATAATCGAAGTTTGACAAGAAATCTAAGGTTGACAAGAAATCCAAGGTTGACAAGAAATCTAAGTTTGACAAGAAACCAAGTTTTTGGAAATTGAAGTTACCACAACTTCGTCGATCTGTTTTCAGAAATCTGAGAGATCTCTGCTCTCACTGCTCCTTCTTTCCTGTTGTTAAACTCTCTCATATCCACTCATTTTGCTGGAAATTACAAGTAAAAAGTTGAATATACAGTACAGTAGAACTCACAGTAGAAACTACTTACAGAGCCCTACATTTGTCATTTTAATTTTGCATTACACTTTGAAATAAACAGTGATAGTTTGGCTTACAAGTGCAATTACTTGGATAAATTATATAAAATATACACCTTTGTTGAGATTTATTTGTAGTAAGATAATCTGGTTATTTTGTAATACATACATACATTCAGACTGCTGTATTCAGATAAATATTAAATTTGATTCATATACATTTTTCAAGTCTGTTTCATTGGCTATAACATTTGACTACAAGTTTATACTATTATTATTTAAGGACAAACCCATTTTTGTCACTCAGTGTAAGTATTCAGTTACAATTGTCATCTAGAGGCTGACCTGAGAACCCAGACTTCCTGTTTCCTGACTGCTGCAGAACATCCAGCTGAAGAATCGTCATCGCCTGTCATCTGATCACCACACCGTCACAGCTCCTTATATTTGCTTTAAAGTTTAGATATCTGAAAGATTTACACAAAGTCTACTTAAAAGCTTAAAAGTTTTATTATAGCCTGTTGATTAATTGTTGAGATTTATTCTGCATATTACATTACAGAAGTATAGACCTATTTGTTATCCATTCTGGTTTAAAAAAATATAAGAAGTAATAATATACAGTTTTTGAAAAAGCTACAATAAAACAGACCAAAGTGTTTTCAGAGAACTTTAAATAACTTTTATATTGAGTTTGTATTTAAGTCAGCCTTTTACATCAATTCTGATAAATCTCTGATTTAATAGAAACTTGAGGTGTCATTAGTTTTTCAGTGTTTACAGGTTGAGTTTTGTTTACATTTGTGTATAAATACATATAAGGTCCAGTTTGTACTTCAATAAAATGCCAAGAAAAGGTCAAAGGTCGCAGTCGCAGAAGCTTAGATGGCAAAAGCAGAAAGAACAGGTAAATGTTTCTCAGAGCGGTGAGGAGGTAAATGTGTCTGTTACAAGTATTCCCAGTCCAGAAGTGCAGAGCAGCGTTCAGACAGCCGCAGTGTCTTATGCAGATGTGGTAAAGAGAGGTGTTTGCTCATCATCTGTGCCAAATGCTAAAGTACAGCAGGTAATCCAGACTGAACCCCAGGTAACTCTGCAAACGCAGCATGATGGAGAAGCTCCAGGACCGTCTCATGTACAGGTTACAAACAGTGAAAGTCGTGCACGAGTGAGTAGCATCTGTGCATCCCGAAGCCAGGCCTCTGCTAAGTATGGAAAGTACCGGAATCAGCAATGCATGGCTAACAGTTTGGTTTTCCTGTCATTCTTACACGAGGATGAATTCATTACCAGAGCAGATCTTAACCGTGTGTTGGACAAAGGCCATGCCGTGTATTCAGATGCCAGAAAGAGGTTTGTGAACAGCGTGTTTCTAGCCTGCGATGAGCTTCCCACAGTGGTCACCAGCCGCAGACACGAGTATCAAGTGGACATGTCTCAGTTTGCTCGTTATGGCACATTTGATGGTACAGATCATCTTCCGAGCCTTGAACAGGGACTACAGTGTTTGGCTTCAGAGTTTCGCTACGCTTTGCTAGTCATGGGAGGAACAGTCATCGCAGTTTGCAGGCTGACTTCAGGTGAATACGCATACTTTGACCCTCACCCACGTAAGTCTACAGGAATGCCATTGTCACTAAGTGTAAGTGGTGGAACTGCAGTAATGTTAAAATTTGCACGTCTTAACGACATGATTGACAGGATCAAATGTTTGTACCGAATGTTTAGCATCGCACCAACCTGCACTTATGAGCTACAGCCCATCGACTTTCACAGTGAAAACGCTGCTTACCAAAGAGATGCTAATCAAAACACCGAATACAGACAATGCGCTGCAAGTGCTCCAGCACCAGATTTAAATGAACCTGTTCCTGAATTAAACTCCAAGACATCCACTGAGCAGACACAGAAAACTGTGACTGACACTTTAACCACAGAAGTGAAGTCATCCAGAGTGGATTATTCAAATGAGACAGCTGCTCCTGAAAGCAACCATCGTCCTTCTGATTTTTTACAAAAAGAAACATCTGCATCTTCTGTGAGAGAACCTCAGGTAACATCAGATTCTGTTCCTCAGAAGGATCCAACCGCTGCCTCCTGTACAACCAAGACAACACAGGAACTTTCACATAAACTGCTGAAATATAGTAAACAGCA
This sequence comes from Neolamprologus multifasciatus, assembly GCF_963576455.1. NCBI lineage: Eukaryota > Metazoa > Chordata > Actinopteri > Cichliformes > Cichlidae > Neolamprologus > Neolamprologus multifasciatus. The sequence continues at coordinate 18,931,772 of NC_140458.1, read as the reverse complement.
AAGGCAAAAAATGAGGAGAAGATCACTGGCCCAACAAAAACTACCAAAAAGAAAGGAAAATCAGAAAAAGAAAGAAAGGCAGATGTCTAATGATCCTGATCACAGACAAAAGAAGAGTGTGTACAAAAGTAATCTATATAAGCTAAATCCTACATATAGAGAGAAACAGAGGGAACATTTGAGAAAGATCTATAAGGAAAGAGATGATTTTAAGGAAAAACAGAAGGAGCAAATGAGAAGGATCTATAGAGAAAGTGCTAAAATTAGAGAGAGAAAAAGAGAACGTGTCATAAGGATGTATAAAGACAATCCTATATTCAAAGATAAGCAGAAGGAACGAATAACAAGAACATACAGAGAATCTCCCGTGTTCCGAGAGAAGCAGAAGGAACGAATAACAAGAACATACAGAGAATCTCCCGTGTTCCGAGAAAAACAGAAGGAACGAATAACAAGAACATACAGAGAATCTCCCGTGTTCCGAGAAAAGCAGAAGGAACGAATAACAAGAACATACAGAGAATCTCCCGTGTTCCGAGAAAAGCAGAAGGAACGAATAACAAGAACATACAGAACTTGTGCTGAATTCAGAGAGAAACATAAAGCTTACATGAGGTCATATGTTTCTAACCTATATAAAGAAAGTGTAGAATTTAGACAGAAAAAAAAATGTTACATCACTAAACGTTATGGAGAAGAGAGACAATTTCAGCAGCAACACAAGGACAATATGAGAGAACGAATGAGAGTAAAATATTGGAACAGTTTTTCTTTTAGACAGATGCATAACATTAGATGTGCAATGAAAATAAAAAGAAAATATTGTCAGATGCATCGACCAGCTGAAAGTTTACCATGTCATCCAGATAACACTTTAATGAATGAGGCCATATCTCGTTTCAGATCAAACATTAAGTCAGCACCATCGTATGTTTGTACTGTTTGTCTAAAAGCTTCTTTTCCTAATCAGGTGAAAATCTGCAAAAGAGAAAATTGCTCAAAACACCAAACTGTAGCTCAACAGTGTCTAACTGGTAAATTTGTTCATGTGTGTGATGAAGCATGTAATGATCACTGCAGCTTTCCTGTTGAGAGAAAAAAGGAGTATATCTGTCACACGTGTCACAGTTCCCTCAAAAGTGGACGCATGCCAAGGCTTGCTGCTATTAACGGTTTAGAACTGCAGGATATTCCAGCTGAACTGTGTGATCTCAACATTCTGGAGAGACATCTGATTGCCAAATGCATACCTTTTGCTAAGATTATTCCACTTCCAAAGGGCAGACAAAGACTCATACGTGGTAATGTGGTGTGTGTACCATCTGAAGTCCAACAAACAGTTGACTGTTTACCGAGGCTCAGAAGCCATTCACAGATAATGAGGGTGAAATTGAAAAGACGACTGTGCTACAAAGGCCATCAGCTGTTCCAGACTGTCACCTGGTCTAAACTCATTGAAGCTCTGCGTAAACTCAAACAGATTCACCCACAGTACACAGATGTTGTTATCAGAGATGATGCATTGCTTTGTGATCCAACGTTACCTGATGATGACAGCAGTGATGAAGCCAGCATGGGAAGCGATGATTATGATGAAGCAGATCTAATGGAAATTGACAACTATGAAAAAGATGCCCTTTTGTGCGAAAGTGAGTCTGAAAGTGACCAAGATATTAATATGCAATCCTGTGATCAACAACCAGAGGAACAAAATCCAGATGAACCAGAAAGTGATTTGAACAATGGAGGTTTTGCTCTAGAAAGTTGTCTGCAGCCTGTAGACATTTCAGAAGAGATTCTCTGTTTCAGTGATAACACATATTGTGTGGCTCCTGCAGAAAGAAACAATCCTGTTAGCTTCTTCAGAACTCCTCATTTGGAAGCCATGGCATTTCCTGTGCAGTTTCCTACTGGTCAGAGTACACTGGATGAAAAGAGACTTCTTAAACTCACACCGAGTGCTTACTTCAAGTCAAGGCTTTTCAACATTGATGCAAGATTTGCCAAAGATACAAATTACCTGTTTTTCTCACAGTTTGTCACTGAAATACATTTGGCTAATTCCAGCATGACAATACAGCTAAGGAAAGGTAAAACTATGACCAAAGATGGACGCAAAATCACATCAGGAATGTTACAAAGTAAGACAGAAGTAGAGAAGCTGGTAAGAAATAAAGATGCAATCAGATTTATGCAGCCACTCAGAGGAACTCCAGCTTACTGGCAGAAAACTACCAAAGATTTATTCAGTATGCTTCGTCAAATAGGAACACCTCAGTTCTTTGTCACTTTCTCTGCTGCTGAGATGAGATGGCCTGAAGTGATTCAAGCAATAAAGAGACAGCAAGGTGAAGAGGTTGATTTTGAAGCCCTGGACTGGTCAGAAAAGTGTGAAATTCTAAGATCAAATCCAGTAACCACCATGCGAATGTTTGATAAGCGTGTTGAGGCTTTGTTCAGAGATTTACTTTTTTCTCCTGCACAGCCCCTTGGTGAAATCATTGATTACTTTTACAGAGTTGAGTTCCAGCACAGAGGTAGTCCGCATATACACATGTTGCTGTGGATTCGAGAAAAGGTAGAAGTAGATGTGGATGATGACCAAACTGTATGTGACTTTGTGGACAGATACATCTCAGCTCAACTCCCTGATCCAGAAAAACAACCTGAACTGCACAAAAAAGTCACTGAACTACAAAAGCACAGCAAAAACCACACAAAAACATGCTTTAAGAGTGTGAACTCTGGTTGTAGATTTGGATTTCCAAAACCACCAGCCACAAGAACAATGATTGTGAGACAGGATGAGGATTCAGACACTGAAGCTGCAAAAGCCAAACTCAGACCTTTGATGAACCTGCTGAAGGAACCTGAAGCTGCTTCGCTCACCATAGAGCAGATTCTGTCACGATGCAACTTGACAATGAATGAGTATGAACAATGCCTCCAAGACATAAACAAGAAAACAGCTCTTATTCTGAAACGTGACCCAAAGGACTGTTGGATCAACAATTACAACCCTCACCTGCTTGAAGCCTGGAACTCTAATTTAGATGTCTCATTCATTTTGAATGCCTATTCATGTATAGAAT